>NC_080690.1:50550126-50876295 GCF_030445035.2 Dasypus novemcinctus | reverse complement strand
CGGCTAGAGATGGTTCCTGTGCATCTGTTTTTGATCTTTTTGTTGATTCCTACTCTCTTTACTTGTCTACCTCACCATTCACTGGTTGTAACAAAAAATTAAATTACATATTAAAATATCTGTTGAATTTATTGGATAAAGTCTTATGCTCCCTGATCTCTTTAAAGCACCTAACTTTTACATTTTTATAATTTCTTGAAAAGACACAAAAACTAAATGCTTCTTGGCCATTTATCCCAATTAAATGAGCACTCCCCCACACTCAGCCCATTCTCTTCAGGCCCAGTGGTGTGTCTAGAGATTAGTTTTTTAAAATAAGTTTATTGATGTATAATTAACACACTGTCAACTGTGCTTGTGTTTTTTGTGGTTTTTTTTCGTTTTGTTTTTTGTTTTAGGTCCTGGGGCTGGGTATTGAACCTGGGACCACTGAGCCACATCAGCTCCCCTAAGTTGGTTTTTTCATTTGTTTGCTTGCTGTCTGTTTTTTTGTTTTGTTTTGTTTTTAGGAGGCATCGGGAACCAAACCTGGAACCTCCCATGTGGGAAGCAGGCACTCAACCATTTGAGCCACTTCTGTTCCTGTTTTGGTTAGTTTTGACAGATGTGTAAACCACTGTTGTCCATGCCTCCTTCCAGCCCCTCTCCTGGGCAACCAGTGATCAGCTTTCTGTCATTATAGATTAGTTTACATTTTCTAGAATTTTATGTAAATGGAATAATCCAGTACATATTCTTTTGTTTCTGGCTTTCACTCAGCATGTTTTGAAGATCTCTGTTTACATCAGTAGCTTGTGCATTTTATTGCTGACTAGTTTTTCATAGTGTAGACACATCATTCATTCACATATTACTGGACCTTTGAGTTAGTTTCCAGTTTTTGGCTTTGTGGACAAAGCTACTGTGATCATTTGTGTACAAGTCTTTGTATGAGTACATTTTCTTGGGTAAATACCAAGGATGTAACTCCTTGTTTATACACTAAGTATTGATTTAGCTTTATACAGAAACTGCTAGTTTTTCAAAGTGTTTGTACCATTTTATGTTCCCACCAGCAGCATATGAGAGTTTTACTTGTTCCATATCCTTGTCACCACTTGGAATTTTGACTTTCAAATTTTAGCCATTCCAGTTATTGTGCAGTGTTATTTCATTGTGTGTTTTTCTTTCTTCTTTATTTGTTTTTTGTTTTTGTGGGTTTGTGTTTTTTTTGAAATATAATACTTGCAGTAAAATTCACCTTTTAGGGGAAATATTAGGCTGTATATACGTTACTAGAATAAAAATTTTAAAAAGAAAAGGAAAAATATAAGGAACTCTAGAGCACAGTGAACTCTAAGTTAAATCATGCAGGGAAGCGGACTCGGCCCAGTCAGTGGATAGGGTGTCCGTCTACCACATGGGAGGTCTGCGGTTCAAACCCCGGGCCTCCTTGATCCGTGTGGAACTGACCCACGCACAGTGCTGATGCGTGCAAGGAGTGCCGTGCCACGCAGGGGTGTCCCCGTATAGGGGAGCCGCACGCACAAGGAGTGTGCCCCGTAAGGAGAGCCACCTAGTGCGAAATAAAGTGCAGCCTGCCCAGGAATGGTGCCACACACATGGAGAGCTGATACAACAAGATGATGCAACAAAAAGAAACACAGATTCCCGTGCTGCTGACAACAACAGAAGTGGATCAAAAGAAGAACACGCAGCAAATGGACACAGAGAACAGACAACTGGGGCGGGGGCGGGGGCTGGGGGGGGGTGGAAGGGGAGAGAAATAAATAAAATCTTAAAAAAAAAAAATAGTACAAGTATAAAAATGTACTTTCATCAATTGTAACAAATATACCACACCAATGCAAGGTGTTAATAATACAGTAGTATATGGGAATCCTGTATTTTATGCATGATTTTTCTGTAAATCCACACTTCTCTAAAAATATATAAATTTACCTTTTAATTTGGTGCCCAGTTTGATGAGTTTTGACAATTGCATAGTCATGTAACCACCACCACAGTCAAGATAGAAAAATACCTCCATTACTCAAAAATATTCCTGCCTACCCCTTTGTATTAAATCCCTTCTCCTAATTCCCCAGCACTTGGCAACCATTCATCTGTTTTCTGTCCCTTTGGTATGGCCATTTCTGGTTTTGATTTTCATTTCTCTGATCACAGTGATGTTGAGCATCTTTTTATGTGCTTATGTACAATCTACCTGTCCGTCTTTTCTGACAAGTCTGTTTAAATCTTTTTTTTTTTTTTAAATGTGACTATCTTATTACTGAGTTGTAAAAGAGTTTCAGTTTGGTTTTAAAAACATATTGAAATACTTCTCTGATTTTATGGCTGCTTTTTTCATTTTCTTAACTGTGTCTTTCAAAGAGCAGACATTTTAAATTTTCATTAAGTCCAGTTTATCAGTTTTTGCCTTTGTGGTTTGTGCTTTTGTATGTTTTCTAAGAAACATGTGTTTACTCCAATATTATATTTCCTTCTAGAAGTTTCATAGTTATACCTTTTTTGATTAGGTCACTGATGCATTTTGATTAATGTATTTAGTGTGGGATGAGTTGATGTGCCATTTAAAAAATATATAGATGCCCACTTGTTCCAGCACCGTTGGTTGAACAGTCTTCCCTTTCCCCATTCAGTTAGCATAATAGGATATCATTTTAGGGGACTTGCTTTATTAAAAATGGAATTCTAAATGTTGATCAAGGAAGTCAATCTTCTGCCATATCATACCTTCCTCCTAAAGCTGTAAGAATTCACCAGTGGGTAATCTGATTCTCGATCCAGTTGTGGTCCCATGTTCTGCACAAGGGATATGGGGTTCAGATGGCTTCGGTGCCCTCAGCCTGATGTGCTTAAACAGTAAGGACATTTCCCTTGCCATCTTCTGCACTTCCTAGAGGCTGGCCAAGATCCCAGCCAGTGGGCTTGGAGTGAACGTGACCAGCCAGGATGGCTCCTCCCCACTACATGTTGCTGCGCTGCACGGTCGAGCCGACCTCATTCCTCTCCTACTGAAGCACGGCGCCAGTGCAGGGGCCAGAAACGCAAACCAAGCCGTCCCGCTGCACCTGGCTTGCCAGAAGGGCCACTTCCAGGTACGGGTTTTGTCTCCTGGGCAGAGTGTAGTCGGGTGCTTGGTTTTGGTTAAAATATCACTTAGCGGGAGTACTGTAGAACCGTGGGTTTGGTGGCTAGCTTGGAGGTCTGGTCAATTTCCTTCCCATTATCCGGATCATACATGGCAGAACCACTTGGCAGAGGCACACAGCTCTATGGGGCTCTTCTCCATCCCCAGCTAGTCTAGGTGGCTTCGAGGCTGGTGCTCCGGCTCTGACCCCAGCAACAGCTGTCCCTGGTGCTGGGTGCTGGCCATCGAGGGCTCCACCCACGGTCCCCTGACCATCTGTACATTCCCATAGCCCTTGCTCGTGCCAGTTTAGTACCACCCTCTAGGAGGGGTCGAAGGGGCACCTGTGGGAAGACTTGACTTTTTTTTTTTTTTTGCTTGTTCACTGCCTTGTTTAAAGTCCTGTTTTATTTTTTGAAAATTATCTCTCTTTTTTTTATTTTTCCTTTTCCTTTTCCAATTTTCCTGCAAGCTTTTAAAAGACAGGGACCGTATTTCAGGTGTTTCATTTCTCCCATAGCACCTGGCATAGTGCTTCCAGCATAAGTTTCCTAATCTGTAAAATTGGAGTAATAATTCCTTCTCTCCTAAGAGTGGACAAAAAGACCACATACGAAATCCATTGCCTAGTGCACTGCCCACTCATGGTAGGTCCCCAGCTAATGTTACCCCCCTTGAGTTGGTCTCTTTTCTCTCGAGGGTGAGATGTGTATCTGAGGAGCCTTCTAAATAAAATTAGGGGAAAAGTCTAAAGAATATCAAATTAGAGGATTTTTCCCTGCACATTTTAATTAAGGCTACACATTTTTCTTCTCTGGGCTAGGTGGTGAAGTATCTATTAGATTTTAATGCAAAACCCAACAAAAAGGATCTAAGTGGGAATACTCCCCTCATCTACGCCTGTTCCAGCGGCCACCATGAAATTGCTGCTCTGCTGCTCCAGGTAGGGCTCCTCAGAGCGCAGGCGCTGCCTGGGAGAAGTGCGGGGCATTCCATGCCCTGCTGCAGGTCGCGCTGCTATGTGCTCTGGATTACTCTAGGAGAGTCACCTCGGCCATTGTCGCCTTGGCTGCCAGCAGGCCTCCCATCAGTCACAGTTCTCTGGGGGGAGGAGCTTTGCCCCCACACTTCTGCCTGAAACGGTCTCAGGGTCTGTGCCGAGTCAGGGATGCAGAGGGACGAGTCTCAGACGCGCTTTTGGTGAAGGTGTGGCTCTTGCCTCATTTAGCATGGACAGGAGCATTGCATTGTTACCTTCTAGGTCACTGCTATTCTTTTTCTTCTTGTGATAAAGGTTATACGTGTTAATTGTAGAAGAGAAAAATATAATAAAGCAGGGGAAAAAAACATCTTGCCCAGAACCCGCCTACTCAGAGCTTATTTTAGTGGACTTTTAAAAAATGTGTATAGTTTAGATCAGTATTGTTTTCTGTCTTGCTTTTTTTCATTTAACACAGAAAAGTGTTTATTAAAATCTTGATTTTTAATGGTCACATAACTGTGGATGTACCCTAGTTTGTTTTCTAACCATTTCTGCTCTGTACATTTAGATAAGTTTTATTTTTTCTATGATGATAAATGTGGTAAGGAAAGTATTTGTACATCATTTTTCCCAGTATTTCTTCTACCCCCAACATTTTATTCTAAAAATTTTCAGACTTGAAAAAATGTTGAAGGCATTTTCTAGTGACCACCTCTCACCCACAGTGAGATCCTGCCCTTCACGCTGCTGGGGATCTCTCGTGATTGTGGTGTTTCTTTCCAGCATGGGGCCGCTGTCAATGTTTCCAACAATAAGGGCAACACGGCGCTGCACGAGGCTGTGATAGAGAAGCACGTCTTTGTGGTCGAGCTGCTTCTGCTTCACGGGGCATCAGTTCATGTCTTGAACAAGAGGCAGTGCAAAGCCATAGACTGTGCAGAACAGGTGAGAGGAGAGGGCTCCCTTGCAGCTCCCTTTGATTCCTGGTGCCTAAGTCAGGTCTGAATTTTCTGCACTGGGCCGAGTTGGCAGGGTGGCCAGGAATCTGGTCCTTGGCCACCTAATCCGGGGTGGCCTGCTCAGGGCGCCAGGACTCATTCCGTTGGGGTAGCTCTCAAAGGCCTGAGTGAAGGCGCCCTGGCCTGACACCCCTTTCACACACCACTCGAGTACTTGAGGGATGGGAGTTCGGTCTCATAGGAATTAGCAAGTGAAGACATTGTTTGGTTTCACCATCCCTGTAGTGTGAATACATCTGATGCCTTGGCAGCAAGAGGGAGAACATTTGTTTAGTTTGTGGATTTAATGCTTCTCAAGTTCTGTAAAGAGAATTGTGATTACTAATTTATCATGCTCTAGTGCTGTAGAAGTTTGCAGTGAAGAAAGTAGCTCTTCTCTGTTCCTGTTTTTATCCGATTTTCTACTTGGGACATATAAGGTTGAAATGACACATTTGACATGTTAAGGTCACCCTAAGTCCAACTTATTCATAGGCTTATTATATTAATTTTCAATTTTCAGTGACATTTCTTAACAGAATTGAAATATTTTAAACTTGCAATTTAGTACTTTCTCAAATGATGATGCTTACGAATGACTTTGAGAACTTACTGTGTGCCTTAGCACTCAATAAAAGCCCTGTTTTAAGTATTTTATTTGCTATAACTCACTCAGGCCTCACAATACCCATACCTTAACAGGCCCTGTTACTGTCATCCACGCTGCACAGAGCAGTTAGATAGCAGGGCTGCTCTTTACCACTCGGCTTTACGTCTGTTTTGTCTATAGACGCTTCCAAGCTCTCCTGCCCAGCCACACCTATATATTGATGTATATAGATTGAAATAAGCAACCTGCTAAGAAACTTTTTAAAAATAGCTGTTACCTTTTCCCTTTCAACTTGTAGAATTCAAAAATAATGGAATTACTTCAGGTCGTACCAAGTTGTGTTGCCACATTAGATGATATTGGTGAAACAGACCACACGGAGTACATTAATGTTAAGATCAGGAAAAAATGTAAGAACTTACATTCTTTCTATAATTCTCAACTTAGGTTTATTTGTAAATTAACAGATAGTTGCTGGTTTTCATTCAATTGTAAATTGTAAACAAAGAATGTAATTATACATGTGCCTGGGGTGGGTTATGTGCTAATATGTCAGACAAGAGGTAACCTTTTTCTGATTCTGGTTTTCTAATTGATTGTAATGGTGCTTCCTGAGGAAATAATATAGAAACTCTCAGCACTGTTGAAGGTTCAGGCATCTACTTACTGACTGAAGAGGGAGGGACACCTCTGGCAGTTTCTTTATGCCTCATTTCCAAAGCCAGGTGTTTTTCTGAGCAATTTTTTTTTGGAGGGAAGGGGGATGACTGGAGTAAATGCTGCTTTTAAAGATGTTTTTTAAAAAAGCTGCAAGTGTACAGAAGTTGATAGCAATAAGAGCAGCGGTTGTCATCCAGAGGTAGGATTAAGTCTTCTTTTTACAGTTACAGTTTTAGAAGAGTCCGTGTTCTACTGTTGTTGTTGTTTTTAATTACAATGTGGATTTGCAATGTAATAATGTGAACAAACCCACTCACATATCTGGATAATCCTGTGACTGTCTCATGATTGGTGGGGATCATCAGTGTATTAAGGATTTATCTTATCTGATTTGCAGGCATTCACTCAGTAGTAAGTAGGTATCTGCTAATATAGTTAAGCAAATTCAGTGCTAGTTTTTGAAGCTAAGAAAATGAAAAGATTGCATTCATGCTCTAGTTTTTAAAAATGTACTCTAATTTTTAAAAAATTATTCACCTGTTCTGAAATATTCAGATGTTTATCCTTCTATCTGCAGGGAACTCAAAAATGTATGATCTCCCAGATGAACCTTTTACACGACAGTTTTATTTTGTCCACTCATTTGGTCATTTTAAGTGAGTATAAAACTTGAGTTGATGTCTGTATTTTTGACCTATTTACAGTTGACTCACAACAGTTGACTCACAACTGTGCAGCTTTAGTGGGTCTAGAGAAATCTGCAGTCATCAAATGCTGCCACCTTGTGGCCTGCCAGAACATTTCACACTAATATCCCAACTTTATTTCGGATTTCAGGGGAAGGCCTTCCAGGGAGATTATGACGAGAGATAGAAGTGTCCCTAATTTTACTGAAGACTCTTTGCATCAGGTGAGGTATTAAACACTAGCTTATAATGATACCCTTTAAAACCTGACTTTTCCCAAAGTAAGCATGGTAACACCATTTCTTCTTGATAGTCATCATTTCATTTTTCCCTCAGTGTAAGAATTAACAATTAAAACTAGTATTCTTAAATGATATGGTCAAGAGTACAGACTTCATTTATTGTTATATTTAAAAGTACATTTTTGAGCTGAAAAAGGGAATGAGAAAAGTGGAAAATGGTTGTATCCATGGGAAATTGGGATTTATGGTATGCATTAGTAGATGAAATATCTAAACTGTCACTAAGCAAATTTATTAATATTTCAATCAGTAATGTAGTAGGAAACCAGTTTACATATAGATGGATAAAAAATTTCCCCAGATAGGGAAAAAGTTGCTCATATAAACAATTCTGAATGTGGCCATCTTCCTACAGCACTATTTAATCACTCAATTATAAGCAGCTACTTGAATAACTAGTACTATAAGATGACTCTTCTCAGAAACATGACTTTTCTTATTGCAGTTTGCCAATATAGAACTTTTGAGAATGAGAAATAGAATTTATTAGCAAGTGTGGCATAGGCTTGTTGTAACAAATACACAAAAGTTCTAAATCTTTTAGAGAATTAAAGTGATACTTGTTAACATGTCTACTTTTGATTTCATATTTAACCCTCTTCCATGGCTTTGCTATTAGAAGTCCTGCTTAGAGGGAAAGCCACAAACTGCAATCTGCCTGGATTCAATCAAGTGCTAGCTTTTTTCCCTTGTAGCTATGTGGGATTATAGGCAGATTGCTTAATTTGCTAATCCTGTTTCCTTAGCTGTAAAATGACGGTAACAATATTACTAAATACTTTTTAGAGTTGTAAAGATTCAATGTGAAAACATGGAAAACATTTACTATGTGTTTGACACATGTAGTCCACAAATATAATTATCACCAGAGATGTTAGGATTGAAATTATGCCTGAAAAGTACTCACTCAGCACGCTGCTTAAAGGTACTTACTATTGTGGCTAAAGTACTGTACAAACATAAACTGTTTGAACTGTACCTTTTCTTTAGTCAAGGAGGCAGAGGGGCACAGTAAAGCAGAATAACCTGCAAGACCAGAGCAGATCTCACACTGCTGACGAAGGAAGCAGCGCTCAGCCCGAAAGGCCGGCACTGAAACAAACTGTTCCTGGGAACAGGCGACTGCTCCGCAGACACACAGTAAACGAGGCCCTTGGAGCCAAGGGCCTGGAGACTCCTGGCAACCTAACCACTCCCCAAGAGTCGAATATTCCCCAGTCTTAACAGTAATAAATTGTTCGATTTGCTGCCAAGAAGTAAGTACTCAACAAGAAGATGCCAAGCATGAATACAGCTTAGAACTAAACGTACCTTCAAATAACTGGCTTGAGAGAATAAGTCATCAGCAGAAAGTTCCTGAAAGCTTTTCTCTAGGACAGTGGCTAAGGGAAAGAGTGCAACAAAAAAATGATCACTGCTTTCTTTTTCAAAGCTAACAAATGCACTTGAAAAAGAATGCCAAAAGTTCCAACAGTGTCCAGATCCTTAAGTCCGGGGTGCACATTTCTTTTTAAGTATAGAATTCCTTGGTTCAGTGAGATTTTATCACCAGATTCTGACCTCCTTAAAGGTGCTAAACCTCTGTGATTTGTATAAATCAGCAAACCGCAAGCTAAAAGAATTCCTCCATCTGGGATAAGCTGAAGAGAAGCAATCCTAAATTTCATGGGACTGTGGAGGCCAGCCAGGCTGAAAAGTCTCATCTTGGATCCTGGAAAATTGTTCCTTTGCAAAACAACACAAGAACCCAAAGATGGTTAAATGCCACTTTGATGTTCACTTTGGTGAAATGAACTTATTAGACATGTATTATCCATTTATATGGGAAAAGTTGGGTATAATTTTTCTTCCAACAACCTAAGTAGATATTTTTTGTCATTGCACCCATGTTACCTGTAGCAGTGTGTCTAGAAGCCCTTTCTGCTAAGAACCTCTCGTAAATGTCATTCCTGAAGGATGGTTACTGAAGTAGTGGGTAGATTTGGCACATCTTTGTTAGTCTTTTGATTCAAATTTTAAAATAACAGCACAAACCAGGTTAAAATTACTTTAAGTTAGACTTTATCACCATTTATTCCTTTTTATAAATTTCTATAGATTATACTGTTATTTTTTTATGTTAACTGGTCTAGAGCAACAAACTTGGGTTTTCCTTGAGTACATTTTCAAATAACTTTGTAATAGGAAAAAGGTTTTATGCATGTTCTTGGAAATACTTGTCTATGTATAGAAGGGAGGGGCTCGTTATTTTTCTATAAAGTAATTTATGATTTCTAATTCTAATGTGCCTTGATATGTGCCAAATGATGGAAAAGAAACAGTAAACTTTGATTCTTGAGAGTGCCATGATACGCATTTTTAGTTTTTTGTTTTGCTATGGAGATTGTTTCTCAACCTCTCTGCTATAAACATGTTCTTTGCATGTGGAAAAATGTTTCTTCACTGGATAGATGTACATTTTTATTTTCAGTTACAGATGTGTAATTGAAACATGTAAACTTGATCAGAGTCCACCTATTGCCAACTTCATCACCACTGCCTGAAGTCCCCAGAAGTGTTTTCTTTCTTTTAAAATCAGAAAGACAAAAATGAATATGACAGCTTCCTAGTCCAAACAGGAAATAGGCATTGTTGCTTTGCCAATTTCTTTGTTCTATTTTTCTTCTCCCCACTTTTGAATAAGACAACCTTATTGACAAATTGCTGTGGTTCTATACTGCCCTAATTAGACAACTTTATATATCCTATAGTTTTTCGGCATAGCCATTTCAAACTGCAAATACATTCGATACCACCTAATTTTTGGGGTGGTACACTATAATTTTGAAAACTTTTTTTTTTTTTAAGATTTATTTATTTAATTTTCCCCCCTCCCCCGGTTGGTTGTCTGTTCTCGGTGTCTATTTGCTGCATCTTGTTTCTTTGTCTGCTTCTGTTGTCATCAGTGGCACGGGAAGTGTGGGCGGCGCCATTCCTGGGCAGGCTGCACTTTCTTTTCACGCTGGGCGGCTCTCCTCATGGGCGCACTCCTTGTGCGTGGGGCTCCCCTACGCGGGGGACACCCTTGCGTGGCACGGCACTCCTTGCGCGCATCAGCACTGCGCATGGGCCAGCTCCACACGGGTCAAGGAGGCCTGGGGTTTGAACCGCGGACCTCCCATGTGGTAGACGGACGCCCTAACCACTGAGCCAAGTCCATTTCCCTAATTTTGAAAACTTTTTGTGTACAACCCTCTTTATTTTTTTTGGAGGTACTGGGGCCGGGGATTGAACCCGGGACTTTTTATGTGGGAAGCCGGTGCTGAACCCCTGAGCTACACTGGCTCCTCATATACCCCTACCTTATTTCTAACAGAACTAATGTAATTGTCAAATGAGGAAATAGGTTCCGAGAAAGAAAGGGGCTGATTCACTCGAGATCTCAGAGCCAGGGTCAAAGCTTCCAGCTTGGTGTGCCCACTGTCTGGAGATATAAGTGCTGTGAATGGATCTTTTAGTCTTAGGGCAAAAGTTTACTCTTTTGAGCTATTTTAGTAATCAGTAATGTAAGCCATCTTAAGTGATTATCTCAATTATTTTTAAAAACACCTGTTTTTCTCTGCTTCCACTCCCCAGACAAAACTTCCCCCTTATTGCTTTTAAGAAGGATCCTCTATGCTTGTATACAGAACCACATAAGTCTCTTAAGTTTAAAGGAATCTGGCAATGTTTAAACAAATTCACATCAGTAGTTGACATTAGGGCAGGGGTTACTATGCAAGAGAGCATGTACCAAAACTTGCTGAAAATTGTCGTTTTCCTCCACCATTTTTATGTAAATGAGGCCTAAAGCAAAAATGTACCTTTTTTCCCTAGAAAAAATACCTGACCAAATTTTACTACTGGCTATTTATAATTCTGTTCCTTGAAAAAAATTCTGATGTTCTTCATGGTTCTACTAATTCCTTTCCTCATTCAGGAACGTCAGACACATTTCAATACTTGGTTGACTACAGTTACAAATTTCAAGTCTCAAATATAGCTAAACATCTATTAGCAGTATGCTTGCTAAAGCATAGACTGGGAGGATTGTAAAAGACATTTTCTGCTACTAATCCTATTCATCTTACTAAACAAAAGTTTACTTCCTTCCTGGACTAGGACTGTTAAGACTAATAAGGTGCTTAAAAGGTTATACCAAATAGCTCCACTGGCAGTTATGTTTTTGATTCAGATTTATGAGCAAAGTTAAAAATCTTTCATAATCTAGAAGTACAATATGAGGTGCCATTTTGGCTTATCACCTGCAACTTTATTGGTGAAGAGCCTAGAATATTTATACCTAAAGTTTAACTGCTGAACTGTCTCAACTGGATATTAATCCTTAGAAGTCATTTCTCTCACAAATATGTTTATTTTATTGATGTATTATTACCAGAATGTGCTAATTATTTTGATAATTTTTTTCCAATGGAAGTATCACTCCAGTTAGGTTGTTTTGCCAGGGGATGTTATTTGTTAGATAATTCAATCTCAGTGCTTTCCAAAAGCGTATTATAAATAAAGCCAAATGTAGGAAATTTTTTTTTTTTTACATTAAATGGCAGGATTTCAGACTATGTGCAAGAAGAGAAACAGCTTACTACTTTCAGATCCTGTCTCAGAAATACTGGATGTGCTCAGGAGTTAAAGTTTATTAAGCTTAAATCCAAGGCTTTAATTCTCAAAATGTTGCTGGCTGCTGTTGCTGTTATTTTCTTCTCACTGATGAGTGCTTTAGTAGCTTCTGTTTTTGCTAAGGCCATTTTCCCTACCTAATCCTAATTTCACAATTGCAAAGGATATATTCATGTTGCTACACATGTTTAAAAACTTTTGGTAGGAAAGGGAAAATTCAAAATGCAGATCTTCTTGTCATTCAACTTGGCACAAAAACAGCTTTGCCCAAATTATTTAATTTTGCAAAACGAGTTTATTTTTTTAAAGGCATATAGACAATAAACAAAGTGAACATTTAATCAGATCTTATCTTCTGCAAGGCATTATCTGTCCTAGAATTGTTCCAATAGATTTCAGTCTCTAAACATTTTTATTTCAATAATCATCATCTTCATCAGAGTCCATTACTTTTCTTCTGTTGAACTAGGGGGGAAATCAGAAGAGTGTCATAACATGTTTAATAAATTATACCTCAGATTTTGAGAAGAAAACTTTCTACCTACTTTAGCAAGACATTTTTGTGTCTTTAAAACAACTTATGATCTAAGGGAGTGAGGGATGGGGATATTTTCTAATGTTAAGAACCCCTCAATATATTCAGCCTTTCTCCCCAAACTTCCATGTGTTATGAAATGAAAACAACTATGGGCCAGGACATGTTTTGATATGATATGGCAGATGCATATTCAGTACCTAACCTTTAAAATACCAATTTTTCTATACAAGTCATATGCATTTTGGAAAACTTACTTTAACTGTTGTTTTCTTTTCTGTTTGTTGGCTTACTTTTTCAAGTATTTCTATTAAACCTTGTTCTGATACCTGGGTAACCAGATAGAAAAAAAGAGTACCTTTTTAAACAAAGAATTTATCTCAATGATTTAATCATGTTGTCTTTCTGGGATGTGGGAGCAGAAGTCAACAGAAAAGGAGTGGTGGGACAGGAGGTTGAAACTGCTGGTTTTAACTACAGTTTAGTTCCAAATAAAATTTGCTTTGTTGTTCCTCATTTGTGGAGAGGAGACAAGTATCCATCATATAGCTCCCTCAGAAAAATTCAAAGTGAAAGGTATTTAAATACCGTTATCACCACTAAGAAACAATTAAAACCAACTACACCAGACACTGTTTTCAGCATAAGGGCCATAGACACAATGCCTTTGTCCTTAAGAAACTTTAAACACCTCCTTGAGGGAGATAGTCATGCTCATAGAAACACTAGCCAGTCACTGTCCCTTCCACATTGCCAGTGGTTCTCAGGGAAAGGAGGCGAAGGGCGAATGAACCCACAGGCTGTGACAGCAGCAGAGGGCTTCTCAGTGCAGGAGAGGCTCTGGTCTTAAAAGGAAGGTCAGGCTTGCCAGAATATACCCATCAAGTCGATACAGCAGCACACATAATGACAAAGGAAGTTTAGTACCTCCGTATTTGTAAAACAAGTCTACCTTTGGCAGTATTTTAATTGGTATTATAGGCAAACCTTGTTTCCAGGGCAGAAGCAATTAAGCCAGGTGACTTTGAAGCAGAGGATGTCAGAAGGGCAGTTTGTTATAGTTATCTTTTAGGATTTATGGTTGTACAACTATTCTTTCCTTTAAAAATTTCTCCGTAGAAATAATCAACAAGAACTCTGTCACCAGATGAAGATGAGATTGTCCTTTTGAAGACAAGCTTTGATAAAGTAGGTAACAAAGGGTGAAGTTACCTCAAAGCAGTCCAAGCTTACCTTCCCACTTAGTTGTCCATATCTTGCCATCTGTATAAGGTAATTCTCTACTGCTTTAGTTTTTTCAGGCTTCACGAGTGCTAAATTACTTACTAAAATGAAAAATACAAAAAGTGTCAAAACTAAATGCACTTGTATTTATATCTTAAAACTATGCACTGACATTTCCAAAGCCCTTCAAATCCATTATGTTGTTTTAAGTCTCATGACCAGACAAGTAGGTAGGGTTGCCCCTCTCAAAAATGAGGAAACCGAAGTTCAGTCATGTCAGTCTTATCACACAGAGGTACTGGTAGAGCCAAGATTAAATTTGGGCCCTCAGAATCTAAGCCCCTTGACTTTTTGTTTCTTGTAAAAATAAACAGCTGCTCTTTGAAGATAATTATTAATTCCTATGCATATTAAAATAGTCTGGTCCATCTTTAATATTAACATTAGTATTTACTATACCAACCCTGATTTCAACGAATAGTCCCATGTAAATAAAACACACTTTGCAGCTCATCTGATAATTAATCAAACTTAAAGTACCAAAACCTTTTGCTAAAGGTATTTAATGGTGGTGATTTATCTAATGCTGCCTCTTCTAAATTCAAACTGGGCTCCAAGATATAATACAGAAGATACCAGTTAATATTGATTGACTCATTTTATTTTTATTCATGATTTTCTTTTTGGGTTTTATTATGAAAAATTTCAAACACAGTAAATCCCCAAGCTCTATCTACCCATATCAACAACCAGCCATATTTTGTGATTGACTTAATTTGGGAGTTAACTGTTTCTTACAACTTTTACCCAGTATGCACTTAGAGAACATCTCTTCCGTAAGAGAGAACTGAGCTGTAACTTTTTTAAAAATTAATTTTTAAAATATTATTTTTAAAGAAGCTTTAGATTATAAGTTACGTTGAAAATATAGGGATTCCCATATACTCCACTCCCTCCCCTTCCCATGCTTTTCCCCATTAACAACATCTTTCACTAGTGTGGTACATTTGTTAATACTGATAAACACATATTAAAGTATTGCTACTAACCATGGTCTATAGTTTACATTATGGTTTACACTTTGCACTGTACAATTTTATAGGCTTTGACAAAGTGTTTAATGACTTGTATCCTTCATTGCAATGTCCCCCAAATGCCCCATGTTATACATATTCTTTCCTCTTCTTCCCCTCAGAATCTAGTGGCCACTGCCTTTATATCAATATTACAAGTTCTTCCATTCCTAGAATAATAATAATTAGCTATAACTTTTAAAAAATATTATGTTTCTCTAGGCTGATAATCTTTATACTTCTTACAAATAAACTATTTAAAATGTTTTTAGGTTAAATAAATACTTAATCAAGAGACAGAAATAATTCCATGTATTATCTCCCCATCCAACTGATCCCAAAAGGAAACCAAAGATGCTTACACCTGGCCCGGGCTGACTGATCCAGAACTTGGGCTAGTATACTGTTTCTCATTTCTGCCTCCCTATAAGAAAAAGCAAAATAAATTAGAACTAAGCTGTCAGTGTCCCTATTGAACATACAAAAACAACAGCAACAACAAAAAAACCCACAACTAACTACACATACAGGCTGCAGTACGGTAGGTGCTGTGCAGGTAATAGCAGCTACATCAATGTAGAAAATGCCTTCAGAAGATCAGTTTTATATTACAGGAGTGTTAGCCAACCAGGTTGGAAGGGAAAACATAAAATTTTCAAAATTCAGTTAACCACCATTACTAACACTAAGTACCTGGAACTTTGTAGTAGGATTTCAGGCGATTAGAGTGAACAAGAGATTAGTCGTATAATTAGATATGAAGAAGCTGCAACCCAGGAAAGCTATGTTAAAGAGACATAAATACTATGGCAAGTTAGAAGCAAATCTCCTGTTTCAAGAATCTCAGTCCTATTAGTATATATTTGGGGTGGAGTGGGGGAGAAGGAGTGAAATTATTCGACAACTATCCTTGTACCTACTTATCCAAGAAAAGCAAGAAGGAGTTCATGCTTGTAGGACAGTGGTTTTCAAACTTTTCTTTCCCCTCAAATTTAGTCTTGCAAGAAATGTCATACACAAGACAGACAAAAAGCTGGGCTGCTTTGGCTGAATTAGAGGCAGAGCTGGGGCTGGGTGTGCTCACTAATGGTCTCTGAGGGGCCCTTGGGCTCCTCAAACATGGCTTGAAGACCACTTCCCTAGGCCATTTCCTTCTTTCTCCTGAGTACTTCCTGCCATGAACTACTATTACTGTATTTCCCAGATTCTAAGATGCCACTGACTGTAAAATGCACTATAATTTCATGTATCTGCAAAGGAAAAGGACTCTAGATGAGGTATCTCAGGAGATAAAGACCGCATTCTCAATACAAGGAAAACAGGAAATAAACCTGCCAATTTGAAAGGGACACCAAGGAAAGAGTCAGCGTGCATCAACCTTGGCCCCGGAGGAGGAGAAAAAGAAGAAAAAAGTTCCTCTGAGAATGTGGACTACAAGCTTGAGTCTTCTACGTTTGCTGTGTGAATTCACACTACTAGGGTGGCAAGAGAGGGAACCTTGATCAGATAATTTAAAGAGGTCTCAGGCAAGCGGACTTGGCCCAATGGTTAGGGTGTCTGCCTACCACATGGGAGGTCCGCGGTTCAAACCCCAGGCCTCCTTGACCGGTGTGGAGCTGGCCCATGTGCAGTGCTGATGCGCGCAAGGAGTGACGTGCCACACAGGGGTGTCCCCCGTGTAGGGAAGCCCCACGTGCAAGGAGTGTGCCCCATAAGGAGAGCCGCCCAGCGCGAAAGTGCAGGCTGCTTAAGAATGGCGCTGCATACACGGAGAGCTGACACAGCAAGATGACGCAACAAAAAGAAACACAGATTCCCAGTGCCGCTGATAAGGATAGAAGGGGTCGCAGAAGAACATACAGAGAATGGACAGAGGGCAGACAACTGGGGGGGGGGGGGCGGGATTTAAAAAAAAAAAATTGAAAAAAAAAAAAAGGTCTCAGGTTAGAAATGTCCACAAATGATGACAGAAGCCAAAGTCAGTCCTGGAAGAATTCAGAACAAGATTGAGGGAGAGATGTATCTCAATTTCAAGACATTAAAAGATGAAAAAAATGAAAAAATGTACATCTCAGAATCAATGAAGTCCATGTAGTTTTTTACTTTCTTTATGGTATTTAGCACTTTATCCCAAGGGCTTACCATTGGTATTCTCTCACTACTGTTAAATCACATGAGGGCTGAGACCTTCTCTGCCTTGCCTATTTCTGTAGATCCAGCACAGTGTCTGATCCAGAGCAAGTGCTCAATAAGTATCTGCCGAATGAATGTGCTAAAAAGGTATCATGATGGGGTAATCGGATAGTCATTCAAAAAGCTGCCATGTGTGAGATGCTTGGCCATGTGCTGGGACAAAACAGAAAAGAATAGTTTAACAGTTAATATTTATTGAGCACTTCCTAAGTGAGACACTGTACTCATGTAATCCTCACAACATCCCTATACGATAGTATATTATTATGCTCAATAAAAGAGTAATCACAGTTTAGAAGAGATACAAACATCAACAAGTAATTGCAATACAATGTAGTGTGTGCTGAGGCTCCATTCTTATTAATTTAATTAACTAATAAAGAAGACACCCTGATGATGATGATTTATGGAAAATCCTGTGCCAGGAAAAACTAAAGACACACCTATTTAACTAAAGGAAAAAGACCATTTGGTGAAATCAACCTTCAAAAAGTTCAGAGCTCCAGTCCATACCTGTGCTTTGCTTCCTGTTGTGCTGCATCACTAGGATCCTGCAAGATAAAATAATTTCACAGGAAAAAAACTTTTTCTGAATCAGAATAGGATCATACAGTGGTAGATGGTCAATGTGATAGCTTGCACCTACTAAAATATTTTGATAAGCTTCTCAAGTCACAAATTAGTAGTAGTGTTTTAGGATACAGCCAGCCATTAGGGAGGGACACCCCTGTATTATGATACCATATTTTACGTGGTAAGAATAATTTCTGGAAAATAAAAGATACCTCGGTATAGGAACTGGCATGATTTAAATGGCCCTTCCCTCGAGACCGTTCCCCTTCACCCTTGATAGATTATTCTCCCTTTCTATATAGCAAGTGACTAATTTGAGCATCTTACAGATGTGATTTGTGCTTAGGGTCTAGTTCCTCCCCTAGACAAGGGAGGATACTGGTCTGTTCCCCGAGGTACCCTCAAGCAGCGAGCACAAAACCGACCCGCGAAAAATGTTTGACCACTTGGGTCAGAACAACTGATTTATAGAAAAAAAAATCCGCTTTGCCCGTCGGCTGGAATAGTAGTAGAAGCAGGCTAGATCCAAAAGCTAAGGGTCGAAGAAACGCGAAGGCTGGTCATTCCGCTTCGGACACCAGCTCGTGAAGGACCACATTTCAATGCCCCACCCAGGCGAGGACGACCCTGGAAGAAGCAAACCCCCTACCCCTTCCGGGGACAGGCCCTGGGACAACCGTACCCGGCGCCGCACGTGGCCGGCACCCACCTCTTGGCCTCCCGAGCCCCCTCGCGACGGCAGAAAGGGCGGAGGACGGCCTCGCCGCCCCATGGGCAGCGGCGCAGCCCCCGGCCCTTCGGCAAGCGACGACCACGGCGCCGAGAGCCTCCGCCTAGGGCCGCGCCCTCGAGGGCGGCGCCCCGCAGGGGACGGACTCGGCGGGCGTGCTCACCCCATGCTTCGCCTGCAGCTCCGCCAGCCTCTGCTTCCTCAGCGCCTCTAGCTCCTCTTCCGCCATGGCGAGGTCGTCCGGGCTAGAACAGCCGCAGCCGCTCTGGAGCCCACTCGGAGGGAACTCCTGTGGACCCTACGCGCGAGTACGGCCCTCGCCTCTGCGCAGGCGCCCGCAGCGCCCAGGCGTCACCAATCCAGCCCCGAGCTGCGTCGCCGGTAGCAGCCAGGGAGCCCGGGAGAGGCCCGATTGCCCGATCGCAGGGGGTCGGCGGGATGGTGTCCAGCCGCGGTGAGCAAAAAAGCACCGCAGAGCCTGCGGAGATACTCCCGCCGCGCGCATGGGCCCCCGCACGTCCTCATCCCGGGGTCGGCCACTCTGCTTGTGTGCACGCGGCCTGATAATCTAAAAATTTGTCTTCAGCAGCAACAAGCGTAATGATAATAGGTAACATTTATTGGTGCTTATCATGTGCTAGGCTCATACCATCTCCACGTACGGATGAGGAACCCCGGCTCCAATAAGTCTAAGCGGGATGATGGAAAAGTTCTAAAACCTAAATTTATTAAAAAGCATTCCATTGAATTGCACACTTAAAATGGATTTTTAAAAGGTGGGGGAGTGGGGGAGAAAGGCGAAGAGACTCTCTAAAAGTCACTCTGCCATTAAGTAGTTAAGTTAAAGCAAACTTCGAGGCACTGAAGGGCCTTTCCTCCAAGGTTGGGACGGAAACGGGGGCGGGCGAGGGGTAGAGGGTGTAAACGCCCTGACACTCCTGCCCCACTCACGCACACAAGGGACCTTTCTTCGGAGGATGTTGGAGCAGGGCTGTTGGGGTGGGCGGCTGTGGCTGTGTGAACTACCTTGTGGGACACACGCATACACACACACCTTTCACCTGCGGTCTTTGGAGTGGAGACAGTGGAATGTATGCGTGTGTGTTTGTGTGCGTTTATGCGTGCAGGTGTGTGTGTGTGTATGTGTGTAGGGGGATGTTTAGCTCCTTAAAGTAACTCAGGCAGGAATCCGTGTGTTTTGAATATAAGGTTTTTGAACAGTAACTGTGTTTTTTTAAACAGGCAATTATTTGCCTTGGGGAGACCCCAAAATGGGAGTCTGGAGTCTTTACATCGATTTTGGGGGTGTTACAATTGAGACCTTTTGTGGAAGTCAGTGGAATGGGTGTTGTGATGGCAGGTGTGACTTCCATTCACAAAAATCAGTCTTGGGTCAGGAAGATGCAGTACTGTTTGGGATGGTACTTGAGTCCCACCCTCACGAAGAAATGAAAAATCTTGGACTGGCAAGGATAGGGATCGTCACCTCATTTCTTAAATCAAAATATGGTCCCAATGGATCAAATATTTAAAGGTTTAAAAGCACAAATCACAAAACTACTAGAAACTCTTAAACATCCACACTGAAACATCCAATCCGAGTTCATGGATTGGAAGACTTAATATTGTTAAATGGCATTGCTACCCAAAGTGATCTACAGATTCAACAAATTCTGAACAAAATTACAGCAGCCTTTTTTGCAGTCATCAAATTCATATGGAATGGCAAGGGATCCCAGATAGCCAGAAGCATCCTGAAAAAGAAGAACAAAGTTGGAGGATTCATACTTCCCAATTTCAAAAATTTACTACAAAGCCACAGTACTAAAACAGTATGGTGTTGGCACAAGGACAGACAGATAGGTCACTGGAATAAAACTGAGAGTCCAGAAATAAACCCACGTCTCTGGCCAATTTATTTTCAACAAAGGGGCCTGGAACCTTGAAGACACATGTTAAGTGAAATAAGCCAGATGCAAAAGGACAAATATTATATGATTTCTCTTATTTGAAATAACTAGAATAAGCAAATTCATAGAGACAGAAGGTAGATTATAGGTTAACAGAGGCTAGGGGTGGGGCTAGAGAGTTACTGCCTAACATATATTGGGTTTCTTTTTGGGGTGATGGAAAAGTTTTGGTAACGGGTGGTGGTAATGATGGCACCATATTGGGGATGTGATTGATTTCAATGAATTGTACACATGGAAGTGGTTAAAGTGGGAAAGTTTATGTTATGCATATGTTATCAAAATAAAAAACCTAATAGAAAATATTTGTGAGGATATATGAATATTTAAAGCAGAAAGGACTCTCTCATAAAACCACCTAGTTTGGGCCTCATTTAAATTTGTTCTTATTTTATTTTGTTTTGTTTTATTTTGAAAGAAGCTTTAGATTACATAAATTACATCGAAAATATAAGGGATTCCCATATATCCCACCCCTCCTCCTCCCATACTTTTCTACATTAACAGCATCTTTCATTATTAGTGTGGTACTTTTTTTTGTTACAGTTGATGAACACTTATTGAAGCATTGCTACTAACCATGGTTTATAGTTTACATTATAGTTTATTTTACACTTTGCACCACACAATATTATAGGTTTTGACAAAATGTATAATGGCCTGTATCCGTCATTGCAATGTCATGCAGGACAATTCCAATGTCTCCAAAATGCCCCATGTTACATCTATTCTTCCCTCTCTCTCCCCTCAGAACCTCTGGTGGCCACTGCCTTTATATCAATGATAAAAGTTCTTTAATTGCTAGAATAATAATGTCTACTTTAGTACTTATTTGCATTCTTCCCTTGTGTTTGTTCATTCCTCAAACTTGAGGATTTTGGGATGGTGATGCCCACTCTGTTTCTAATTGAGAAGGGGCTTAGATCCCATGGGGGCAGATGGATGGAGTTGTCTTGCTTGTAGTGGCAGATACTCTTTGTATTTTGGCATGGGTGTTGTCCATCATCATCCTTTTTTTAGTTGTCCTGGGTAAGTCCAGTGAACTGGAGAGTGGGTATTGCAACTCTGCTGAGATTCAGGACTCAACTGGCATATAACAGACCTAAGGTTTAAGCTTCTGGGACATATATTTGATGAGTATAGTGCTAATCATAGGTTCAAATCAAAGGTGCAGAAGAGCCATGTGTTGGGAAATTATAAATGAGTCCAACTCTGTTATATTGGGGAGCATATATTCCAAGTAAGTCCCACTAACAGGGTCCTGAATTCCTGAGATTGCCCTGCCTATAATGTCTAGATGTCTCTAGAGCCCTCAGGAGCCCTCCTGTTTGAGGCACTGTTAACTGCGGCAGTCAGTGAGATCCTGCTGAGACATGCATAAGCATAACCTCTGGAATGACCTCATAATTCACTTTGAAATCTCTTAGCCATAAAAAACTCATTTGTGGGAGCAGATGTGGTTCAAGCAGTTGAACACCAGCTTCCCACACGGGAAGTCCTGGGTTTGGTTTTCAGTGCCTCCTTAAAAACACACAAACAATAATATGACACCCAGGCCCAGAGCCTCAACAGACTTCAGCTCCTACACTTTGACTTATTGGACTTACTCCACTCAGCTAACATGGAGTTGAAGAAGGTCAACCACCACAACATGGAGCCTAGAGTGTCTACAACTAGAAGCAGGAAGAGTGCATCCAGTACCCATGTGGAATCTAAGCCCTCACTTGACATAGGTGTGCAATGGACACAACCAATCCAATGTCCACAGAGAAAATGTGGAATGGGTGTGGGAACGGTAGCCATGGGGGCTGCTGGGTGTGGGGAACGGGAGGAAGAGATGAGATGTGGAGGCGTTTTCGGGACGTGGAGTTGTCCTGGATAGTGCTTCACGGACAATTACGGGACACTGTAGATCCCCCCAGGGCCCACTGGATGGAACGTGAGAGAGTCTGGGCTATGATGTGGACCATTGACTATGGGGTGCAGTGATGTTCAGAGATGAACTTACCAGGTGCAATGGATGTATCACGATGATGGGAGAGAGTGTTGCTGTGGGGGGAGTGGGGGGCGGGGGCGGTGGGGTTGAATGGGACCTCATATATTTTTTTTAATGTAATTAAAAAATAATAATAATAATAAATAAATATTAAAAAATTAAAAAACAACAACAACAACAACAACAACAAAACACACAAACAAAAAACCCAAACAGCAAACAAACAAATGAAAAAACCAACTCAGGGGAGCTGATGTGGCTCAGTTGAGCACTGGTTTCCCATATACAAGGTTCCAGCTTCAATCCTTGGGCCCAGTATCACACACACACACAAAAGAAACAACTCCTTTGTATTTAATATTTCCCCCTTTTGGTCAAAGTCTTTTTCCAAATGCATCGCTAGTTGGGCTTGGTAATAATCCCTTGGTTCCAGGGAGGTTCATCCCTGGGAGTCATGTCCCATGCTGGGGGTGAGGGGAGGTGGTAAGTTTATATGCTGAGTTTGGCCTAAAGAGAGGCCACATTTGACCAACAAGGAGGATTTCAGGAAGTAACTCTTAGGCAATATATAATATTAGACTAAGTTTCAATTTCACAAGAACAAGGTTCATTAAGTACAACCATCAATATTAAAGGCCTTGTGTAATAATCTGTCCTTATTTGCTAGGCACTGCCCATGTACTCAGGATATTCTTGCCACTCTATGAGAGAATGTAGCAGGACTTCCCAAGATGGGAATTCAATATTTGTTCTGTTATTGTGTGGGTTTCCACCCACTAAGATAACACCCCATGACCACTTGAACATATTCATATGTCATAGAGGCATGCCCCAGGTGGATCCCTCCCCAAACATTTCCCCATCACTGACATCCTGCACCAGAGATCCTCCCCTGCCACAGTTGTGACTCTTCTGCAATACAAAACCTCTCCCCTAAAAAGGCAAAAATAAATAAATAAAAATAATAAGAAAATAAAATGAAAACTAATTAAAAAAAAATATATATATATATATAAATCTTTTTCATTGTGGCTTTCATCACCATAAGATCTATTATCTTTTGTGTACATTGACAATTTCTTCTGTATATTTCCCCAATGTCTTTTTATTTTTTTCTTTGCTTTATTTTCAAAGAAGCTTTAGGTTACAGAAAAGTCACATAGAAAATACACGGTATTTCCATATACGCAACCCCTCCCACTCTCTCCTTTTAATAACATCTTACGTGAGTATGGTACATTTGTTACAGTTGATGTACAAATATTGAAGCATCACTACTAACCATGGTCAGTGGTTTACATTATGGTTTTACATTTTGCACCATACATTTATATAGGTTTTCACAAAATTAAAAATGGCCTGGATCCATCATTGCAAGATCATGCAGAACAATTCTAATGCCCAAAAAATGCACTATATTCCATCTATTTTCTTCTTCCCTCCCTCTCCCTTCTGAACCTATGATAAACACTGAGTTTCAATTTTTGAAGAATAAGGTTCATAGTTACATGCAATAGTATTGAGGGCTTGACATGTTGGCACTGCCTATGTTCCCAAGAGATTCTTGCCCCTCTAATTGAGAACATAGCAGGACTCCTAAAGATGGGAGTTTAATATTTTCTTGTTTATTTTATGGGTCTCTACCCACCGAGATAATGCACTATGACAAAATGAACATGTTCATATTCCACAGAAGGCTTCCCAGGTGTGCCCTATCCCGCATATCCCACCGCTCCCAACACCCTGCACCAGTAACTGTCCCCTGCCATATTTGCCAAAAGAACATTCCCACTATTGTAGTTTGAACCACAGACCTACGAATCCCCTAAATTCACCTGTTCCTTCCTCAATCCCTCCTTCAAGATCCATAGATAGTCCAACCCCAGCCTCCCACCCTGCTCCCCCTCACATTCCAGCCAATCACGTCATGGCATCACTATCATTGCCATCCACTGCCCAACCACCCTTTTTTACCTTATCATAGGTTTTGCTCATATTGAGCATTGACTCATCACACTCTGCTCCCTGTCTCCTGATAACCTATCTTACAGACTCTGTGGGTCTCAATTTGCTTAAGTCATATCAGTGATGTCATGTAATATTTGTCCACCAGTGACTGGCTAACTTCACTCAACATAAGGTCATCAAGATTCATCCATGTTGTCCCATGTGTTAATACTACATTCCTTCTTACTCTGAATAATATTCCTGTGTATGTAAATACCACATTTTGCTTATCCATTCATCTGTTGATGGACACTTGGATTGCTTCCAACTTTTGGCAATAGTGAGTAATACCACTATGAATATTGGTGTGAATATATCTGTTCATGTCCCTGCTTTCAGTTCTTCTGGGTATATACTCAGCAGTGGGATTGCTGGATCATATGACAGTTTTATAATTACCTTCCTGAGGAACCGCCAAACTGTCCTCCATAATGGCTGTACCATTCTACATTTGCACCAACATTGGATGAGTGTTCCTTTTCCTCCATATCCTTTCCAACACTTGTAATTCTTTCTTTTTTAATAACTGCCAGTCTTCTAGGTATGATATCTCATTATAGTTTTGATTTGCATTTCCCTAATAACTAGTGATGTTGAGGATCTTTTCATGTGCTTTTTAGCCATTTGTATTTCTTCTTTGGAGAAGTATCTATTCAAATCTCTTGCCCATTTTAAAAATGGGTTATTTGTCTTTTTATTTTTGAGATGTAGGATTTTGAAAATATATGCTGAATATTAGGCTCTTATTGGATGAATGTTTCCAAATATTTTCTCCCATTGAGTAGCGTGACTTTTCACTTTCTTGGCAAACTCCTTTGAAGTGCAAAAGTTTTTAAAAATTGAGTAGGTCCCATTCATCTATTTTTTCTTTCATTGCTTGAGCTTGGGTGTAAAGTTTATGAAACATTTCCTACCACAAGATCTCACAGATGCTTCCCTACATTAACTTCTAGGAGCTTTATGGTGTTGGCTCTTATATTTAGGTCTTTGAGCCATCTTGAGTTAATTTTTGTATAGGGTGTGAGATGGTGATCCTCTTTCATTCTTTTGGATATGGATATCTGTTTCTCCAAGCACTTTATGTTGAAGAGGCTAGTCTGTCCCAGTTGAGTGGGCTTGGTGGGCTTGTTGAATATCAGTTGATCATAAATACGAGGATCTATATCAGAATTCTCAATTTAGTTCCATTGGTCAATATGTCTATCCTTATGCCATACCATACAGTTGTGACTACTGTAGCTTTGTAGTATGCTTTAAAGTCAGGTAGCATGATTCCTCCAAATTCATTTTTCTTTTTCAATATGTTCTGGCTATTTGGGGCCTCTTGCCCTTCCCAATAAATTTTATAATTAGCTTTTCCAACTCAGTTAAAAAATGCTGTTGTAAATTTTTATTGGGATTGCATTAAATCTGTAAGTCAATTTGGGTAGGACAGACATCTTAATGATGTTTAGTCTTCCAAACCATGAACAAGGAATATTCTTCCATTTATTTAGGTCTTTGATTTCCTTTAACAATGTTACATAGGTTTCTGTGTACAAGTTCTTTACATTTTTAGTTAAGTTTTTTCCTAGCTATTTGATTCTTTTAGTTCCTATTGTAAATGGATTTTTAAAAGATTTCCTCCTCAGATTGCTCATTATTGGTATACAGAAATGCTACCAGTTTTGGGGTATTGATCTTAAATTCTGCCACTTTATTGAACTTGTTTCTTAGCTCTAGAGGCTTTGTTGTAGATTTCTCAGGACTTTCTCTGTATAAGATCATGTCATCTGCAAATAGTGAAAGTTTTACATCTTCCTTTTCAATTTGAAGGCCTTTTATATCTTTTTGTTGCCTAAATTCTTAGCAAGTACTTCTAATACAGTGTTAAATAAGACCAGTGACAGTGGGCATCCTTGTCTTGTTCCAGATCTTGGAGGGAAAGCCTTATAGCATTTCACCATTGAATATGATGTTAGCTGTAGATTTTTCATACACACCCTTTATCATGTTGAGGAAGTTTCCTTCTATTCCTATCTTTTGAAGTGTTTTTATCAAGAAGGGATACTGTATTTTGTCAAATGCTTTTTCTGCATCAATAGAAGTGATTATGTGATTTTTTTCCTTTTGATCTGTTAATGTGGTGTATTAAATTGATTGATTTTCTTATGTTGAACCATCCTTGCATACCAGGGATGAAGCCCACTTGGTCATGGTGTATAATTTGTTTGATGTGTTGTTGAATACAGTTAGCAAATATTTTGTTGAGGACTTTAGCACCTAGGTTCATTAGAGAGATTGGTCTGTAGTTTTCTTCTCTTGTTGAGTCTTTATGTGGCTTTGGTTTTAGGGTGATGTTGGCATCATAGAATGAGTTAGGCAATGTTCCCTTCACTTATATTTTTTTAAAGTGTTTCAACAAGATTGGTGTTAGTTGTTTCTGGAATGATTTGTAGAAGTCACCTGTGAAATCCTCTGGTCCTGGGTTCTTCTCAGTTGGGAGATTTTTGATGAGTAATTAAATCTTGTTACTTGTGATTGGTCTGTTAAGTTCATCAGTTTCTTCTTTCATCAATGTAGCCTGCTTGTGTGTTTCTAGAAATTTGTCTATTTCATCTAAGTTATCCATCTTTTGGCATACAGTAAGTATCCTCTTATTATACTCTTTATTTCTGTGGCATCAGTGGTGATATTCCTTCCCTTGTTTGTTTTTATTTTCTGTATTTGCATCTTCTCTCTTTTTTTCTTTGTCAGCCTAGCCAAGGGTTTGTGAATTTTATTAATCTTCTCAAAGAACCAGCTTTTCGTCTTAATTTTTTAAAAAGTTTTTTTAAAATTCTCAAGTTCATTTAGCTCTGCTCTAATATTTATTTCCTTCTTTCTGCTTGCTTTGGGATTAGTTTGCTGTTATTTTTCTAGTTCCTCCAGGTATGTAGTTAGGTCTTTCATTTTAGCTCTTCCTTCTTTTTTATGTATAGGTATTTATGGCTGTAAATTTCCCTCTCAGCACTGCTTTTGCTGCATCCCACAGGTTTTGATATGTTCTGTTCTCATTTTCATTCATTTCACGATAGTTGCTGGTTTCTTTAGCAAGTTCCTCCTTGTCCCTCTGATTGTCTAAGAGTGTGTTATTAACTTCTATATATTTGTGCTTCTTCTGTTTCTCTGCCCCTTATTAATTTCCAGCTTTATTCCATTGTGGTCAGAGAAATTACTTCATATAATTTCAATGTTTCTGAACTACTTGAGAGTTTTTCTGCAACTTAGCATGTGGCCTATCCTGGAGAATGATCCATGTGCATGTGAGAAGAATGTATATTCTGCTGTATATGGGTGTAATGTTCTGTATATGTCTGTTAGGTCTAGATCCTCTAATGTATTATTCTAGGTCGCTTTCTTTATTGACCCTCTGACTAGATGTTCTGTCTAATGATGATAATGGTGTATTAATGTCCCCCACTGTAATTGTAGAGCATCTATTTCTCCATTTAGTTTTTCCAATGTTTGCCTCATGTGTTTTGGAGTACTCTCATTAGGTGCATCAATGTTTATGATTGTTCTTTCTTCTTGATGGATTACCCTTTTTATTAATATAGTGTGTCCTTCTTTGTATCTTACAATGGTTTTGCATTTAAAATCTATTTTGTCTCATATTAGTATAGCTACTCCCACACTTTTTTGACTATTGTTTGCCTGTAAAATCGCTTTCCAATGATTCACTTGCAACCTCCTTGCATCTGTGGGTCTAAGATGAGTTTCTTGTAGACTGCAAATAGATGGGTCATATTTTCTTATCCATTCTGTCAATCTGTGTCTTTTGATTGGAGAATTGAATCCATTAACATTCAATGTAATTACTGACAGGGTAGTACTTACATTAGTAATTTTTTCTTTAGATTTATATATGTCATATTTTGTTTTCAATTTTCTTTTTTATCTTTAGTTATTCCTACTAATAATTTTCCTTCCTACACTATCCTCTAACCCTCTCTTTCCTGTTTTTTTCTTTTCTTTTCAACCTGTAGAACTCCCCTTAGTATTTCCTGAAGGGTAGGTTTCTTGTTGACAAACTCTCTTAATTTCTGTTTATCTGTGAATATTTTGAACTCTCCCTCATTTTTAAATGACAGTTTTTCTGGGTACAGAATTCTTGGTTGACAATTTTTTCCTTTTAGCACCTTAACTATTTCATACCACTGCCTTCTTGCCTCCATGGTTTCAAATGAGAAATCAGCATTTAATTTTATCCCTTGTATATGATGGATCTCTTTTCTCTTGCTGCTTTCAATATTCTCTCTTTGTCTTGAGTGTTTCACAAGTTGATAAATACATGTCTTGGGGAAGGCCTGTTAGGATTTATACTGTTTGGAGTGTGCTGCACTTCCTGGACATATGCATCCATGTCCCTTGAAAGAGTTGGGAAATTTTCAGCTATTATTTCTTCCAACACACCTTCTGCCTCCTTTACCTTCTCTTCTCTCTTTGGGATGCCTATAATGCATATGTTTGTGTATGTTGTGTTGTCATTCAACTCCCTGGGTCCCTGCTGAATTTTTTCTCTCTTTTTATCTATCTGTCTGATTTCAGATATACTATGTTTGACGTCACTAATTCTTTCTTCTGCCTGTTCAAATATGCTCTTATGTGCTTCCAGCATATTTTTAATTTCTTGTATTGTGCCACTCATCACCATCAGATCCATTATCTTTTTATGTATGTTTAGGATTTCTTCAGTATGTTCCCCCAGTGTCTTCTTAATATCTTTCATCTCTTCCTTCACTTCCTTAAGTTGATTCATGATATTTGTTTGGACATCCTTTTTTTTTTTTAAGATTTATTTATTTATTTATTTATTTATTTATTTATTTATTTATTTATTTATTTCTCTCCCCTTCCCCCCCCCACCCCAGTTGTCTGTTCTCTGTGTCTATTTGCAGCATCTTCTTCTTTGTTCGCTTTGGTTGTTGTCAGCGGCACAGGAATCTGTGTTTCTTTTTGTTGTGTCATCTTGTTGTGTCAACTCTCCGTGTGTGCGGCGCCATTCTTGGGCAGGCTGCACTTTCTTTCACACTGGGTGGCTCTCCTTTCGGGGCGCACTCCTTGTGCGTGGGGCTCCCCTACGTGGGGGACAACCCTGCATGGCAGGGCACTCCTTGCACGCATCAGCACTGTGCATGGGCCAGCTCCACACGGATCAAGGAGGCCCGGGGTTTGAACCATGGACCTCCCATGTGGTAGACGGATGCCCTAACCACTGGGCCAAGTCCGCTTCCCTGTTTGGACATCCTTGATTAGATGTTCCACATTCTGCATCTCTGGTTTTTTAGTTTGTTCATTAGACTGGGCCATGTCTTACTGTTTCTTAGTATGGGTTGTAATTTTTTATTGGTGTCTAGGTATATGTTTATCTTGATGGGCTTATTCAGATGGTTAGCTTCTCTTTCTACTCTAGGGTTTTGTTTTGCTTTGTGTTAAGTTTCCTCTTTGACACTTGGTTCCACTTATGCTATATCCTTGTGGTTGTCTGTGTTCCCTTGAAAAAATATTAAGACCATAGTAAGGGAAAGAGCGAAAAAGAGGAAAAGAATAATAGTAATGATAAAAAAGATAGAAAAGGAACCATAAAAGAGCCAGAAAAAAAGTAGTAAGAGTAAAAAGTTATAAAAAATACAAAGGAATAAGAATTTAAAAGGTGGAATTTAAAAAATGAAACAGGAAAAGTAAATAGAGTAAAATGAAAGACTGGAAAGATAAGAGGAAGGAGAAAAAAAAATGACCAAACAAGAGAAGGTGGAATGAGAGAAAAGCAACGGAGGGGGAAAATGAAAGAAAGAAAAGAAATAAAGAAACTAAGGAGGAAAAACAAACAAACAAACAAAAAGGAAACAAAGAAGAGAAAAAATCACAGGCAAAAAGCAACCTAGAAAAAGCAGACTTCATTTCAAGCTGCCAGTGCTCATCAATCTATCACCCTGCAGCCTGCCCTTCACAGGTAAGTTACCAGGTTTTAGCGAATAAAATAATAAATATAAAATAACAGATTAAAAAATCTAAAACAAAATATTTCAGTCTATAAATTCTCTGTCACAAGGTCCTGGCTGCGTGCCTAACAACCTGATGGATTTCTCTTTCTTGATCCCTTCTCTTAGGAGGCACCAGGAATTGAACCAGGGACCTAGTATATGTCAGGCAGGTGTTCCTATACTGAACTACACCCACTCCACAGGTTAGGTAGGCTTCTGAAAACTTATCTGGCTCTCCCTGTCCCCTTTCTTTCAAGCAAGTTGGGTTTCCAACAGTTTGCTGGCTACCTCTCCTGGCTTCCTTCCCTCCCAGGCTGGTTAGGTGCCTGTCTCTGCCCACCCCCTCACTGATTTCTTAATAGTTCCTCTCTCCCAGGGTGGGTGGGTGTGACAGCCTGTCTTTTCAGATCCCCCTTCCCTCTCCCTGGGGGCCGCTTCAGTGCTGGCTGGGGTCTTTTTTGGGATTCAGAGGGAACTCAGCTGGCCTAACTTAGTGAAGAGAAAACATTCTCTGCCATCCTGAGACCCCTCTTCCTCCCAGGGAAGAGAATGTTTTTTCCCACTCAGTTGGCTGCAGTGAGCCAAGGGTTTTATAGAGGCTATTGAGGATGGGGTATGTGTGCTGTTCCCAGCCACAGGGGTGAGTAACTCACAGTTTTCATTTGGCTTCTTTGTCTCTCTGTTCTTCTCCCTCCTAGGTATGTGCAGCACTTTCCTGGTCTGCAGATCCCCAAAGCAGCTCCCTAGGAAAGCTTCTTGCCCTTCCTTTGTTGTTTTTATGAGAGAGTTGAGACCTGCATAGCTCCTTTGATGCCAGCTTTTCACTAAATATGTTCTTTTGGCAGTTTTTACGTTTCTTTGAGGTTCATCAGCTTGTTAAGGATTTCTGTTCTCTAGATGATTTTAATTTCTAGAGAATCATTCATTTCATTTTAAAAATATATTCACATTTAAAATATATACTGTGGCTATATTCCATTTAACTGTCTTTGTTATTGTTTCTTTTTTCCTTAATTACATTTTCCAGACATTTTAATATTTTGCTTTTTTCAAAGACCTCAAATTTATCAATATTGTTTTATAATAATTGTTTTTCTCCCTTTATCTTGTTTATTTCTACCTCCTTTTCATGTTTTCATTGCTATTCTCTTTCTTATTCCTTTGGATTAGTGTTTATTTGTTTCTGTTTATTCTTTCTTATTATTAATGAAAGCATTTACATTCATGAATTAACTTGTGAGGACAGTTTTGGTAGCATCCCATATGTAGTGATTTCAGTGTTCTTGTTTTCATTCCCTTTCACAGTGGCCTAGAATATTTTCCTGTTGTTTTGAGGTAATAATTTCTTCAAATTTTGATCAAAATAATATATTTACATAGTTAAAAAACCAACAGTATATGAAGAAAGGTAGCTATTCCCAGGTCCAATCCTACCCAACCCATCCAGATCTCCAAAGGAAAAATTTTTAGTTCTAGCTTGACTCTTTAACTGTTTTTTCTAGTATTCTCTTAACAACTATTTATTGAGTGTCTTCTATATGCCAAGCAACTGTTATGGGCACTTGTGTACACAAGGGTTAATAAAACAAGTAAAAATCACTGTGCCCATAATATCAGGGGAGACAGAATAAATATATAACTAAGTAAAAGGCAATATATTAGATAGTAATAAGTGCTATGAAGACAAAAATGAAGTAGGTAACTAGAATAGGGAATGCTGTGTCAGGGAAGGTCTCATTGAAATGGTAACTTTTGAGTTACCGTTTCAGGTCTTTACCTGAAAGAAAGTGAGAGGATATCTAAGGGAAGATCTTTCCAGGCAGAGGGAAGAGAAACTAAGAGCATGCTGACATATTCAGGGAATAGCAAGAGGGCCACTGCGGACTATAAACTATGAGAGTGGGGAGAGGGTAAAAGCAATATCAGGGAAATGAGTTAAGAGGCTATGTGTTTAAATACTATACTCATATTGCTATTTCTTGTTTTCCATAGTTTAGAAATTTTCTAATGATTTCCTCCCATGATGGATTTTACCCATTTTATAACTCCCATTTCCCTTCTTTCTTAGTTTCCAAAGTTCATTATTTTTAAGTTTTTAAAATTTATTTATTTATTTTTAGATTTATCATTTTTAAATTTATTTCTCTCTCCTTCCCCCACCCCAGCTGTCTGCTCTTTCTGTCCATTCACTGTGTGTTCTTCTGTGACCGCTTTTGTCCTTAATCAGCAGCACTGGGAATCTGTGTTTCTTTTTGTTGCATCATCTTACTGTGTCAGCTCTCCATGTGTGCGGCACCATTCTTGGGCAGGCTTCACTTTCTTTCGCACTGGGTGGCTCTCCTTAGGGGCGCACTCCTTTCACCTGGGGCTCCCCTACGCGGGGGACACCCTGCGTGGCACGGCACTCCTTGTGCGCATCAGCACTGCGCATGGGCCAGCTCCACACAGGTCAAGGAGGCCTGGGATTTGAACTGCAGACCTCCCATGTGGTAGGTGGATGCCCTATCCATTGGGCCAAGTCTGCTTCCCTATTTTTAAGTTTTATAATTATACCTTTTATTTCTCATTCTATGAACTATAGATGGCATCTCTCTCTTTTTTTTTTTTAAAGATTTATTTATTTAATTCCCCACTCCCTTCCCTGGTTGTCTATTCTCTGTGTCTATTTTGCTGCGTCTTGTTTCTTTGTCCGCTTCTGTTGTCGTCAGCGGCTCAGGAAGTGTGGGCGGCGCCATTCCTGGGCAGGCTGCACTTTCTTTCGCCCTGGGCGGCTCTCCTTACGGGGCGCACTCCTTGTGTGTGGGGCTCCCCTACGCGGGGAACACCCCTGCATGGCACGGCACTCCTTGCGCGCATCAGCACTGCGCATGGGCCTGCTCCACACGGGTCAAGGAGGCCCGGGGTTTGAACCGCGGACCTCGATGGCATCTCTTGATCGCCAGCTTTAGAAGATGAAGAAAGATATCAGCATCTCTCTTCTTCCAATCAGCTCATATTATTTCTTCTACATTTTAACTTCTATCATCTGTGTTTTCATTTCTACATATTAGCTGATATTCTGCTCCGTAACCATAGTCCAGGCTTTTTGCTTTGTCTATAGATTGATTCTATGTTAAAAATAAATAACTTTTCCAGTCACAACTTTGAAATTTTGTTCAACAGAGAGCCAAATAGTGCACCATTATTTCCTTTCTTATGCAACTTTTTGCTTTTTCAGTAGTTTCTAACTACCTTTGTTTTTCTTTATCAAAGAAAAATAATGGTGTCTTTTCTAGACTCTCCATTGTATAAGGTATTCTGGTGGCTCCATGTCAATCCGGACAGGTTACTCTCCAGGCTTGTTGCATAGCTGTCACTCTGGATTTCCACTCATTGCTATTTTGGGTTGTATTCTCTGTTTCTTAGATTCCCTGTCGTTTTGTTGAAGCATGTCCTTAAGAAATTTTCTAAAAAAAAGAATGTGGGAAATAAATTTTCTATGTTCTGGGATATATGAAGATTTTTAAATAAAATTTTATTGAAGTATATCATGCATACATGATGTACATAAACAATAAATGTAAAATAAAATTTGTGAATCCACAAAGTGTATGAATATTTTTTATTGATCTTTACACTTATTAATTGATTAGCTGGATATAAACTTCTAGATAATATAATTTTTCTTTAGAATTTTTAAAATTAAAAATTAATAAGAAGATAAATCATGTTACTTTCCCTGTCTACTTTGTCATGTATTGGTTGTGTTTTTTCAGTTCTTTACTTTTAACTTTTTTAGAAATATATTTATTTATTTATTTATTCCCCACCCCCACCCCGGTTCTCCAGTTCTCCGTTCTCTGTATCTATTTGCTGCGTCTTCTTTGTCCACTTCTGTTGTTGTCAGCGGCACGGGAATCTGTGTTTCTTTTTCTTGCATCATCTTGCTGCGTCAGTTCTCCTTGTGGGCAGTGCCATTCTTAGGCAGGCTGCACTTTCTTTCACGCTGGGTGGCTCTCCTTACAGGGCACACTCCTTGTGCATAGGGCTCCCCTACACGCAGGACACCCCTGCATGGCACGGCACTCCTTTTGTGCATCAGCACTGTGCATGGGCCAGCTCCACACGTGTCAAGGAGGCCCGGGGTTTGAACCGCGGACCTCCCATGTGGTAGACAGATGACCTAACCACTGGGCCAAGTCCGCTTCCCACTTTTAACTTTGAAACCCATCAAACCTACAAAAAACTGAAGGACTAGAGCCTATATACCCTTCACATAGATTCACAAATTAAGACTTTCCACATTTGCCTTTTGCTTTACCTCTTTCCATACATACATATACACACATTTTTCTCTGAACCATTTGAAAGTAACTTGTAGATACCGTATCACTTCACTCCAAAATATATGTCCTAGGAACAAAGACATTCTCATACATAACTACAGTTATTGTAGCCAAGAAATTAAATAGCAATAATATCTAATTGATATACAGTCCATATATGTTTCTCTCCAGTTGTTCAAATAATCTTTACCGCAACTGTTTGTTTTCTTGGCAATCCATTGTTCAGTTGTGCTTCATAATCATTACCTTTGAAATATGAAGATATATCTTTTCTGTCTTCTAACATTCAGTGTTGATGAAAAATTTAATTCTTGTTCCCTCATGTGTGGTACTTTTTCCTTCTGGAAGCTTTTAGGAACTTTCCTTTTTTCCCCAGTGTTCTGAAATTGGGCAAAGATGTGACTCTTAAAATCCTTGCACTGACCTCAGGGAAGAAGGCATTGGAATAGATAGGCAGGACTCAACTCTTGCAGAAACAGTGGAGGAAGGACAAATAGTGGTCTGAGGGAGCTGCCTTGGGTATCTGCAGACCAGGAGAGTGCTGCACATCATTCAGGGGAGAGAGGGACAGAGAGACAAGGAGGCTGAAATGAAAACCATGAGTTACTCATCCCCATAGCTGAGAACAGCACCTACCCCCAACCCTCAAGGCAAACAGCCTCAGTAAAACCTGTTGCCCACTGTGGCCAACTGGGAGGGAAATGGAGGTCTTTTTCCCTGTGAAGAGGGAGGGTGCAGCAGAGGGCAGAGTGCAGTTGATCTACAGTGACTTTGGCCAGCATAGTATGCTTTGAATCTGGGCTCTAGGCAGCCCAGCAAGTGGAGGTTGAAAGAGACAACCCTGTGGAAAGATTCACTAAAATGCACCATCTGCTGGCAGACCAGGAAACTGCAAGAAGAAAAAAACTTTTTGGAATTTCTCATGTCCCAGGTCCCCTGGATCTGATCTGTGCCCCATAAGTGGATCCCTGGCCCTGTTTTTACTAATTTAGCTGGGCAATTTAAAAAGATATAGAAGAAGTTGAACCAAAAATCAAGGAAAGAGCTGTGTAACAAGACGGCTAGGCAAGAGAGAGAAACTGATCATCAGAGCAAATTGAACAACATAATCAGCCTTACTAAGAAATAGGAAGATATGGCCCAGCCAAAGGAACAAGTAAAAAACCCTGACAAGACACAGTATTTAAGACAACTAATCAATGATATTCACACAAGTATCCTAAATCAAACTGAAGAGTTGAAGGAAAATATGACTAAAGAGATAAAGGATATTAAGAAGATACTGGGTAAGCATAAAGAATAATTTAAAAACCCGCAAAGAAAAGTAACAGAGTTTATGGGAATTTAAAAAATACAATAGATGAATTAAAAATACCTAAGGATCGCAGAGTAGATTTGAATTGGCTGAGGACAGAATTAGTGAGTTAGGAGACAGAGCATGTGAACTTGAAAAGACAAGAGAACAGAAGAGAAAAGAATGGAACAAACAGAATTGAATAACAATGCAAAACACACAAACATGCATGTTATAGGTGTCCCAGAAGGATAAGAGAATGGAAAGGGGCAGAAAGAATATTTGAGGAAATAATAACTGAAAACCTCCCAACTCTTATGAAAGACATAAATATCAAGAGCCAAGAAGGACAATGCACCCCAAACAAAATCAATCTGATTAGACCTACTCCAAAACACCAATTATTCAGAATGTGAAAAGCCAGAAATAGAGTATTCTGAAAGCAACAAGAGGAAATTAATGCATCACATACAAGGGAATAAGTGAATTAGTCAATAAGGTTAAGTGCTGATCTCTTATCAGAAAGACAGACAACAGTAAGATATGACAATGGAAAGCCAAAGAACAAATGAAGTAAGTAATGCCTTTGTAGTAATAACATTAAACATTAATGGACTGAACCTCCCAATCAAAAGACATATACTGACAGAATGGACAAAAAATATGAGCCGTCTATACGTTGTCAACAGGAGACTCATCTTAGATGGAAGGACAAAATCAGGCTGAAGGTAAAAAGTTGGAGAAAGATATTCCATGCAAATTGCAACTAAAAACAATCTGGAATAGCAATACTAATATAGGACAAAAATAGATTTTAAATGCAAAACTGTTATAAAGGATGAAGAAGGTCATTATATGTTAATAAAAACAGGCAATCACCAAGAAGAAATAATAATCATAAATATTTATGTACCTAACCTGGGTGCCCCAAAATACATGAGACACAACTGAAGGGAGAAATAGCTGTGTCCGTGATAATATTTGGACACTTCAATACACCACAGTCAGCATTGACTAGATCATCTGAGAGAGGATAAATGGGAAAGAGAGCTTGAATAATATGATAAATGAACTAGATCTAACATTTCTAGGGCATTGCACCTCACAACAGCAGGATATACATTCTTCTCAAGTGATCCTTTTCCTGGATAGATCATATTTTGGGTCACAAGACAGTTCTTAATGAATTTAAAAACATTGGAATTATACAAAGTGCTTTCTCTGATCATAATGGAATGAAGCTGGAAATCAATAATGGATGGAAAAAGGGAAAATTCATAAGTATATAGAGATTAAATAAAACACTCTTAAATAATCTGTGGGTCAAAGTGAAAATTGCAAGAGAAATTGAAATACCTCGAGCTGAATGAAAACCAGAGTACAGCATATCAAAACATATGGGATACAGTGATGGCAGTGCTGAGAGGGGAAATTTATAGTCCTCAAGGCAGATATTAAAAAAGAAGAAAGCTAAAATAAAAAACCTAACTGCACATCTGGAGGAACTAGAAAAAGAAGTGCAAACTCATCTTAAGGCAAGTAGAAGGAAAGAAATAACAAAGATTAGAGCATAAATAAATGAAATTGAGAACAAAACAAAGCAAAAACAATAGAATCATCAAAACCAAAAGTTGGTTCTTTGAGAAAATCAATAAAATCGACAAAATCTTAGCTAAACTGAAATAGAAAAAAAGAGAAGATGCAAATAAATAAAATCAGAAATGAGAGGGGGACATTATCCCTGACCCTGAAGAAATAAAAGAGATCACAAGAGGACACTATAAACTGTTGTATGCCAACAAACTAGACAACCTAGATGAAATGGAAAAAATTTCTAGAGACACATGAATAATGTACACTGACCCTAGAAAAAATATCTCAGCAAACCAATCATGAGTAAAGAGATTGAAACAGTCATCAAAAACTTCCCCAAAATGGAAAGCCCAGGAGCAGATGTATTCACATCTGAATTCTACCAGTCATTCAAAGATGATCTAATTCCAATCTTGCTCAAACTCTTCCAAGAATTTGAACAGAAAGGAATATTACCAAATTTATTCTATGAAACCAACATCACCCTAATACCAAAGCCAGATAAAGATACTACATAAAAAGAACATTATAGACCAATTTCTTTAATGAATCGAGATGCAAAAATCCTCAACAAAATACTTACTAACCAAGTCCAAAAGCATATTAAAAGAATTGTACACCACAATCAGGTGGATTTTATCCCAGGTACGCAAAGGTGCCTCAACACAAGAAAATCAATTAATGTAATTCATAATATATTAGTAAATTGAAGAAGAAAAATCGCATGATCATCTCAATGCAGAAAAGGCATTTAACAAAATACAGCATCCTTTCTTGATTAAAAAAACAGCAGTCCAAACGATAGGCATATAAGGAAATTTTCTCAACATGGTAAAAAGCATATATGAAAAACCCATTTTACTCAATGGTGAAAGACTGAAAGCTTTACTGTAGAGTTTAGGAATAAGACAAAGATGCCCGCTGTCACCACTTTTATTCAATATTGTGCTAGAAGTTTTAGCTAGAGCATTTAGTCAAGAAAAGAAATAAAATGCACCCAAATAGGAAAGGAAGAAGTAAAAATTTCGCTATTCACTGATGATATGCTCCTACACCGAGAAAATCCTGAAAAATCCACAACAAAGCTCCTAGAACTAACAGATGAGAACAGCAAAGTGGTGAGATACAAGATTAATACACAAAAATCAGTAGCATTTCTATACACTACTAATGAGCAATCTGAGGAGTTAGTTGGGGGAAAAATCACATTTACAATGGTGACTAAAAGAATAAAATATTTAGAAATAAACTTAACCAAGGACCCATATTCAGAAAACCACAAAACAGTGCTAAAAGTAACCAAAGAAGAACTAAAAAAATAGAAGGACATTCCATGTTCATGGATTAGAAGACTAGCTATTGTTAAGATGTCAGTTCTACTCAAACTGATTTACAGATTGAATGCAATTCCAATAAAATTGCAATAGGCTTTTTTTTTTTTGCAGAATTATTGAATTTATTTGGAAGGGTAAGGGTCCCCAATAGCCAAAAGTGTCTTAAAAATGAACAAAATTGGAGGACTCTTACTTTCTGACTTTAAAGCTATTACTTAACTACAGTGGAAAAGCAGCATGGTACTGGCATAAAGATAGACATATTGACCAGTGGAATTGAAGTGAGAATTTAGAAATAGACCCTCACATTTATGGTCCAGGGATTTTTTTTTATAAGTTTGTATACTTTTTTTTTTTAAGATTTATTTTTTAAAATTTATTTCTCTTCCCTTCCCTGTCCGCCCCCCCCCCCCAGTTGTCTGCTCTCTGTGTCCATTTGCTGTGTGTTCTGTGTCCGCTTATATTCTTGTCAGTGGCACCGGAAATCTGTGTCTCTTTTTGTTGCATCATCTTGCTGTGTCAGCTCTCTATGTGTGCAGTGCCACTCCTGGGCAGGCTGCACTTTTTTCATGTGGGGTGGCTCTCCTTACGGGACGCACTCCTTATGCATGGGGCTCCCCTACGTGGGGGACACCCCTGTGTGGCACGGCACTCCCTGCGCACATCAGCACTGCACATGGGCCAGCTCTTCACACAGGTCAGAAGGCCCTGGATTTGAACCTTGGACCTCCCATGTGGTAGATGGATGCTCTATCAGTTGAGCCAAATCCGCTTTCCAGTCCATTGATTTTTAACAAGGCTGTCACACCCACCCAACTTGGTAGGAACAGTCTATTCAACAAATGAGGCTGAGAGAACTGGACATCCATAGCTAAAAGAAAGAGGACCCCTATTCACACCTTATACAAAAATTAACTCAAAATGGACCAAGGACCTAAATATAAAAGCTACAACCATAAAACTCCTAGAAGAAAATATAGGGAAACATCTTCAAGATCTTGTAGTTGGTGGTGGTTTCTGAAACCTTACACCAAAAGCACAAGCAATGAAAGAAAATACAGATAAATGGGAACTCCTCAAATTTTAACACTTTTTTGCTTCAAAGTACTTTAAGAAGGTGAAAAGGCATCTTACTCATTGAGAGAAAATGTTCAGAAACCACATGTCTAATAAGGGTTTGATGTTATTTAAAGAGATCATACAACTCAACAATAAAAAGGCAAGCAACTCAATTTAAAAAATGGGCAAAGACTTGAACAGGCATTTTTCCAAAGAAGAAATACAAATGGCCAAAGAAGCACATGAAATGATTCTCAACATCACTAGCTATTAGGGAGATGCAGATCAAGACTTCAATAATGGGAAGTGGATTTGGCCCAATGGATAGGGCGTCTGCCTACCACATGGAAGGTCCACGTTCAAATCCAGGGCCTCCTGACCCGTGTGATGAGCTGGCCCACACGCAGTACCGATGCACGCAAGGAGTGCCATGCCACACAGGAGTGTCCCCTGCGTAGGGGAGTCCCACGCACAAGGAGTGCACCCCATAAGGAGAGCCGCCCAGTGCGAAATAGTGCAGCCTGCCCAGGAGTGGCGCCACACACACGGAGAGCTGATGCAGCAAGATGACACTACAAAACGCAACACAGAATCTGGTGCCACTGACAAGAATACAAGCAAACACAGAAGAACACACAGCAAATGGACACAGCAGACAACTGGGCGGGGAGGGGGAGGCGGTGCGTGGGGAAAGGGAGATAAATAAATTGAAAAATTGAAAAATTGAAAAAAAGACTTCAGTGATATATCATTTCATGTCTTACTGAATGGCCATTATTAAAGAAAGGAAAACTACAAGTCCTGGAGAGGATGTGGAGAAACAGGTGGAGGAATGTGTAATGGTGCAGCCTCTGTGGAAGACAGTATGGCAGTTCCTCAGGAAGCTAAATATAGAGCTGTCATATGATTCTGCAACCTCCTTACTAGGAATACAGAGAAGAACCAAAAGCAAGGATGCAAATAGACATTTGCACACTGTTGTCCATAGCAGCATTATTCACAATTGCCAAAAGATGGAAACTCAACTGTCCATCAATCAATGAATGGATAAACCAAATGTGGTGTGAACGTATGATGATGAACTATTCAGCTGTAAGAAGAAATGAAGTCAGGATGCATATGATAACACAGATGAACCTTGACGACATTATGTTGAGTGAAATAAGCCGGAAGCAGACACAAAATGGCAAATATTGTATGGACTCACTAATATGAACTAAATATGATGAGTAAATTCATGGAGTTAAACTCTAGAATATTGTTTACTAGAAGATAGAATGTGGGTTGAGAAGAGGGAGCTGATGCTGAATGTAAGTAGATTGTTTAATAAGGTGGGTTGTAAATGTGTGGAAATGCAAAGAGTTGATGGTAACACATCACAGTGAGTATAACGCTGATTTATAAATGTGAATGTGGGTGAAAGGGAACTTCTAGGGAAGTTAACGTTAATTGAAAGAAAGCTAGAACATAATCTAGGAACTGTGTAACATGGTGATTTTGGTGATGGATGATGATTGGGATTAATAGTACAAATAAAAAATGTTCCTTGGAGAGGGGGAGACAAAAAATGTTCCTTATTACAAGGTGTTAAGAATATAGAGATACATAGGGAAATACAACCAATGTAATGTATAGACTGTGATTAATAGTAATATAATATTTTTACAGCAATAGTAGAGAAGGTACTTTATCAGTGTAATATCAGTGGTCAATAATGGGGAGTATAGGGAGTATGGGATATTTATTTTTTGGAGTAATGAAAAGTTCTGAAATGGACTGAGCTGATGACAGCACAACTCTGTGATGAAGCTGAGAGCCACTGAGTGTACACATTGGATGGATTGTACAAGACAGGGGACCATATAACACAGTGAACCTCATAGTGAATGATGGACTGTGGTTATCAGTCCAACTATGAGAACATTCTCTCATGAACTATAACAAATGCACAATATTAATACATGGTGTAATTAATAGGATGGTTTGTGGGAAAAATATACCACATATAAGCTATGGACTATAGATAGCAGTAATATTATGATGATGTTCTTCAACATTTGTAACAAATGTATCACAGCAATGTGAGGTGGTATGGTGGTTGATGTATGGGAATCCTGTATGGTATACATGATTGTTCTTTACAAACTTGAAATTTTAAAAATCCTTGTACTGTTTACTTGGTAGGATACAATCTGCAAACTTGTATCCTTAGCCTTTAGGACATATTCTTGTTTTATTTAACAGTTTCCTTCTCTCAGATCTCTACCTTTCTTTTTTATTTGTCTTTATTTATTTTTTTAATATTAGATTAAAAAAATATGAGGTCCCCATATATCCCCCACCCCCACTCACCCCACTCCTCCCCCCATAACAACAACCTCCTCCATCATCATGAGACATTCATTGCATTTGGTGAATACATTTCTGAGCACTGCTGCACCTCATGGTCAATGATCCACATCATAGCCCACACTCTCCCTGTAAATTATTCTGAAACTCCTGGATAGATTTTTTTTTTAAGATTTATTTTATTTATTTATTTCTCCCCACCCCCTCATTGTTTGCACTTGCTATATGCTGTGTCTTTTGGAGTCATGGGAACTGAACCCAGGACCTCCGATGTGGGAGGGAGGCACCTAATTACTTGAGACACCTCTGTTCCCCACTTTGTTGGGTCTCTCATAATGTTTTTTCTTCTTGTGTCTCTTGTTGTGTCATCTTGTTGCATCAGCTTGCAGCACCTGCCTATCTTTTCTGTTTGCTGTCTTGCTCATTTTCTTTAGGAGGCACCAAGAATCTCTGCTCCCTGCTTAGTTGTGTCTCTCATTATGTTTTTCGTCTTGTGTCTCTTGTTGTATCATCTTGTTGTGTCAGCTTGCCATGCCTACGCCTCATGCCAGCTCACTATCTTCTCTTTAGGAGGCACCAGGAACCGAACCACGGACCTCCCATGTGGTAGGTGGGAGCTCAGTTGTCTGAGCCATATCTGCTTCCCTGGATAGATGTTTATGTCTCTTGTCTCCCTGTCTTCCAGCTCTTTGTCCTTTTTGTCCTACTTTCTGGAAGAGTCCTTCCATTTTATCTTCTGGCCATCCTATTGAATTTATTTCAACAATCATATTTTTATTTTTAAGAGCCTTTTCTTGTCCTCTGATGTGCTATTTACATAGTACCTTGTTCTTGATTTTGAATGCAGTAATTTTTTTGTTCTTATTATTTATTTTTATATTAATTTGTAATTGAGTTACAGTTTACTCAGCTAACACAAGATAATAACTACAATAAGAATAAATCTGCTTTAGTCAGCAGTTATACTCCTCCATTATTTTTGTTCATTCCTCAACCTTGAGGGATTTGGGATGATGTACCCTCCGACTGCTAAGGCTGAAACGGGATGTAGATATTATGGGGTAGAAGAATGGAATTGTTTTGCTTGCATCTGAAGATACTCCTTGCTCTCAGGTTGGGGCTGGTCCATCATCACCATTTTGTTAGTTGTCCAGGGCAAGCCTGAAGAACTGGAGGGTGGAAGTTGACTGCATATGGACTGGGTTTCAGGGTTCAACCAGCACAAGAACAATCAGAAGGCTTTGAGTGTCTGAGAAACGTACTTAACAGTTAAATTGAAAATTATAAGTTTAAATAAAAGAAGTAGAAGAATCATGATCAGGGAATTTATTAAATGAGTATGACTATGGTATATTGGGGAAACAGCTTTTCATATATTCCCAGATATAGCCTGCCAACATGTAGCCTTGTGGCTTGTCTATGTTGTCCAGATGTCCCTTGCAAATAATTTCTTGAATAGTTATGGTTACTAACTAGAAAAAGTTTTTAAAATTCTCTTCTACTTCCTCATTTAGCTCTTTCCTCTGGAGATGTGTGACAGTTTGCTCGGTCGGTAGAGGTGGGGTCTGGCTGCGGACGAGGGGTCGGTCCAGCTTTGGACGAGGGGTCGGTCCCACTTGGGACGAGGGGTCGGTCCAGCTTTGGACGAGGGGTCGGTCTCACAGGGGTTGCGCGGTTCGGCTGACGGGGTCGCCCGGCGAAGCCGGCGACGAACTGGGGACAAGGGAGGCCAGGCCCTTGTCGGGGGCTCTCAGGACTGGAGGGCGCACGGCAGAAGAACTACCGCGGAGACAAGGTAAACACGCAAGTTCACTTTATTGAGGGAGAGACAACAGTTTTATAGGGGCTGGGGAAGGCTGATTGGTCGAAGCCACGCCCTGTTCTGATTGGTTGCCAGAGAAAGGTCAGTGGGCGGTACTGGATGGGGGAGGGGTGGTGATTAGGGATTGGCTGTTGCTGTTGCTGGGGGAAGTGGCAGGGTTTAGTGATTGGTGGCTGCTGTTGCTGGGGTAGAGGGCAGACTGGAGTTTCCCGCCCACGCCTGGCTGTTGCTGCTGTCAGGGGGAGGGAAAAGGGCAGACTGGATTTTTCCGCCCACGCCTGGCTGTTGCTGCTGTGGGGGGGGGGGGAGGGCAAAGGGCAGACTGGATTTTTCCGCCCTGCGCCTGCGCAGGGAGAAAGAAGAAGAAGGGTGCCGCCCCACAAGGCATCGTGTGGCGCCATCCGGGAGGAGGGGCGGCCGCAGAAGCATGGCTGCCGAGAAGGGGAGACCCGAGGGCACTCTGCACCCATGCCGAGCTTCCTTAAGGGGTGGCGGTCGGCCCGACCAACCACCCTATTATGGGGGCAGCGGTTTGGAATAGGCCTACCGCGGCCGCCGCCCCTCGCCAGGCCAGCAAACCACACTTCAGCCCGAGGGGTGACCGCAGAGATGCTTTTCCCCTATTTATTTATCCTGTTCTCCCAAGCATGTTGGAAGCTCTCTTTAGATATCTGGTGATCCTTGAGTAACTTCATTTTTAGGGCTACAGCAAGGCAGATATGATCAGGAGCTCTATGTATACGTGTGGGCTTCTTGACTGGCAAGAAGCCAGCTGAAAGACTGGGGAGTGTTAAAATGCCTCTGCTTGTGGAGTTATTAAGTGCCTCCTTCATGGAGGAAACCTGTGATGTTTCACAGTGGGACTTGGGAGGGGATAGGGACTGGACTATTTATGACAGCCCACAGAACCCTCCAGAACAAGCCTGTCCCTTTGCAATGTTCAGCCCTGTCTTTCTTCTCCTTGAGACACTCCACCTGCCCTGCTCAGCTTCCCCCAGGAACCCCAGGTGCTCAGAGTCCTGATGTCTCCTGCCAGCAGCAGAGGGAGCCCACACTCTATCAAAAGCATTTGAGTTTATCATACTGCAAAGTAGAAAATACAATAATCGTTGGTTTTTGCCATGCAGTATGGTCTTACAGATGAAGCTTTACGCTTGCTTGTGTATCTCTGTTGCTGTAAATTCTTGCTCCATTATGGGAACACGTGCCGGGTTTGCTCAGGGAAAGCTACAGCCAGCTTGGCATCTCCCTTTGTGCTTGTGTTAAATTGCATATTGTTATCTCACACACAAAAGGTTAGTTTTAATACGTTGCTTTAAACCAGTTTATTAGCAATGATCCTGCAGTAGATCAGTTGTTATGTCATGGAAAGGTACCTTTGAACTCACTGGCAATTATGAGATACAAGGGGCAGAAGGAGAGAGTTTGGCCCATTTAAGAAAAAGATCTGGAGGCACAAAACACAACAAAGTGGGATTATGTCTTATTGTTGTCTCGCAGCTGCTGATTTGCCTTCTCATCTGTTTCTAAATAATAGAAATGGATGCTTCTTTGCTCAAAGCAGGTCTGTTTTACATACAACTGCATACAGTACACAGAATGATATTTTTCAGAATCCTTTTGGGCTCACTGTTAGAGATAGGCAAGATGTCAGAATATCAGGATACAGGGTTATTAATGTGGCTAAACTATACCTGTTCCTCCCACGGAGCCCTTTCTGGGAAAAAAAGAAAAAATATTTGGCTTTTTCTGAAGCCTCCCATTTCCCCATTTCCTTCCAATTGACCAAGTTCTGAAACCATCCTTAGGAGGAAAAAAACTTCAGTTCCTTTCTAATGTCCCACAAGCCAGCTGTCGTCTGTACTTGGTGGGAAAGGGGATCAAACAGGAAACATTTAGAAAAGAATTTCTCCTCTAAAACAATCTGCAGAGTCTTTTACTTCAGAAGCAACACCAGTCAAGCACAAACCTTGGTGGCTTCTTGCTGGGATTATAACTTCCTCCTCACCACCTGACCTTGCTGCAGGAAGGCCAGGGGCTGGCTTTATTGCCTTGCCTAGGACTTCTTCCTCATGGCGGAAACATTAACAGGCAAAGGACCATTCTAAGGCCCTCTTTACTTTTGGAGCCCCCACTGCAGACAATGTAAAAAAATATAGGCACACACCCCTATCCCATATCAAATATATAGGAAATACATGGACTTTCGTACTAGTTGACATATTATGTTTCACCAGGTGTCTCAATTCTGACTTTCCATTTTTTTCTCTCCAGTTTGATGCTGATGCCTTCTTTTCCTGCCAGGCTATTTTTTTTTTTTTTTTTTTTTAAGATTTATTATTTATTTATTTCTCTCCCCTTACCCTCCCACCCCCCCAGTTGTCTGCTCTCTGTGTCCATTCACTGTGTGTTCTTCTGTGACCACTTCTATCCTTAGCAGTGGCACCAGGAATCTGTGTTTCTTTTTGTTGCATCATCTTGTTGTGTCAGCTCTCCGTGTGTGTGGCGCCATTCCTGGGAAGGCTGCACTTTCTTTCGTGCTGGGTGGCTCTCCTTACAGGGCACACTTCTTGCGTGTGGGGCTCCCCTGTGCGGGGGACACCCCTGCCTGGCAGTCCTCCCAGGCTTTTGACAGCTCTTGGTCCTGGGCCCTGATTCAGGAGGACTGGATGCAGAGGATGGCCCTGCATGGCTGGGAACCAAGGTGAAGCTTGGTCCAGGGCCTCACCTGCCTCATCCAAAGAGACTGAACCCCAGAGGAAATGAGAGAGACCCTCACTTGTCATTAAAAATAGTCCTGAGAAGGAGATTCTCTTTCCCTTTCTAACTTTTTTTTTTTTTTTAAAAGATTTATTTATTTATTTAATTCCCCCCCTCCCCCGGTTGTCTGTTCTTGGTGTCTATTTGCTGCGTCTTGTTTCTTTGTCCGCTTCTGTAGTCGTCAGCGGCACGGGAAGTGTGGGCGGCACCATTCCTGGGCAGGCTGCTCTTTCTTTTCACCCTGGGCGGCTTTCCTCACGGGCGCACTCCTTGCGCGTGGGGCTCCCCCGCGCGGGGGACACCTCTGCGTGGCACGGCACTCCTTGCGCGCATCAGCGCTGCGCATGGCCAGCTCCACACGGGTCAAGGAGGCCCGGGGTTTGAACCACGGACCTCCCATATTCTTTCCCTTTCTAACAACATGTCATTCATTCATTCAAGAAACATTTTATTAAAAGCCTACTAGATGCAAGGGATATGCTAGGCATTTAGGAAACAGGTAAGTAAGACCCAGCGCCTGCCCTCAAGGAGCACAAAGAGGAACAGTGGAGTTGTGGGAGGTGGCAAGGAGGACTTCCCCTTCCTCAGTTCCTCTCTCCCCAGGACTGGCCATCACAGTCTGCCTCCCTTGCTTCCAGAGCACCCTGCTCACAGGGGCCTTCTCAAAGCACTGGCAAAGGTACCTCCACTTGGGGCAACCTGGGAGGAGGGGTGGAGAGAAGGGGAAGCAGCAGGGTGGGGAGAGATTAGGAAAGAGAAAATCCTTGAGCTTTTGCACATACCCTGCCCCATTGAGTGGGAGCATTGTGCCAAAGGACAGCTCCACTGAGCACTTACTTATAGCCTTCTCAGCCTCATTGCCTCTCAATCTACTTCCTCCAAGTATAGGAAGGTATGGGGGGATTTTTGGGGTGTGGAGATTTGGGTTAGGGCAATCCTTCCCTTTTGTCCCTGTCCTTGGCTTTCTTTCCCTCGGAGAAGGGGAGTGGGAGGCATCCATTTCCTTCCTCTGCATGGACCCTAGTTCCAGGGAGGGAACAGTCAGTCCTCACTTCCCTTAAACCCTGAGGGGGACTCAGGTCCTCTAAAGGCTCAGGCTGGTCCTGGCCCAAGCCCTTTGCTACCTCTTGCCTTTAACTGTCTTGTCTGTTCAGGCCGCCTCTGCTGGGTGTGCCCTCTCCTGCCGTTTATCAGCCTAACTGGTGCTCAACCCATCCCAGTCCCAAAGGAGATAGACCCATATCCAGTGGTGGGCTCTCAGGGGAAAAACACACAAATATTTGTAGCATTTGTCATTTTTCATGGTCTAAACACTCCAAGCTACCAATGAGACGTCATTGAACAGGGAGATGAGTTGGAAAGAGATGCCTGGCAGCATGCCATTATATTGTATTCCCACCAGAGAGATACTTCCTCATTAGGAAGTGATGAGCTTTGGGTATTTATTGTCTTTGTATTTTAATATAATTTATTTAATCATAAGCTCGTATAATTTAGTTTTAAATAATTACTGTGTTTAACAACCGGCTTATAAATTTCCTGAAAATTTAACAATCGGCTCTTGCAAGCCAGTGGGAGCTAGCTCCAACATACCACTATTAGGTTAAAAATCCTCAGGGTAGAATAAGATGGTATATGAATGCAGCAGAGGTGGTGGTCTGGGTGAGCAAATGGCACTAGTCTGGGAGACCCCATGAGATGTGAGTAAACTCAGCAACCATCTGGAAGTCCCCAGAAGGAATGATGAGCAAGGAGTGTCAGGACCAGGAGACGTTTCTCATTTATTCCAAATTCCTGTAGCCACACACTCTTTTCTAGTTAGCCCAAGTCCTTTCTCCACACCCCAGTTGTGAGTTTTCCTGGGTGGTTTTAGATGCCAGGCTTTATCTGGGGACCACGTGTCTTCTCTGGCTCAGGGAGCACATGGGGCACTGCGACTAGGGCTGACTTTGGATAATATTGAGCAAGATACGCTGTGATGGCAATGAACGTCAGTTGCTAGGTGCTGGAGGGGCTAGACCTCTCCTGGGTGATGCTACTGAACGAGATCACTTCTGGGGCTGACTTGCCTTCCCTGCACTTCACCCAGATCTGTTTGTCCCTGGGGAAGTGTTGGAATTTTATGACTCGTGAGATATTTATCCCCATTTCCTTTACTACAGTTGGCTACTATTGTAAAATCACCCGGACTCACGATCCATATAAGATTAATTAAATTATTATTAATTAAAATGTAAAAGTTCTCTTGGTGATAGAATCATTTCAGAGTGCAAATCCAAAGGTCAAATTTTAATTAAAATAAAACTAAATCGTCCTGGTCAGTGTGCATTAATAGCAGTAAAGTGACAATTTCAAGGCACGTGCTTCCTCTGCTGGGTCTGTAAGAATATGATGGAAACAACCAGCTGGGATTGCCCGAGTCAATTAAAGATACAGGAAGCAACAAATGCCCATCTTGCCAGGAAGGTTTTTCACACATAGTTACCATTCTATTAGCACCTATTTGATTAACCAATTTAAATATCTAGTAGTCATTTGGCCTGGGCAGCTGAAGACAAGACTAGGAGTAGGATTTTTGTTTTTAATTAATAGACTTGATTTTTCAGAGCAGTTTTAGTTTTACAGAACCTTGAGCAGATGGTACAGAGTTCCCTTATACTCCCTCTCTCGCTCTCACAGTTTCCCCTATAAACTCTTACATTAGTAGTTACATTTATTGCAATTACTGAATCAATATTAAAACATTATTATTAACTAATTTCCATACTTTACATTAGGAGTCACTGTTTGTGTCCTACAGATCTATGGGTTTTGATAAATGCATAATGCCATGTATTCCCCAGTATAGTATTATACAGAATAGTTTCACTGCCCAAAAAATCCCGTGCTCCATCTTTTTATCCCTTCCCCACTTCCCTAAACCCCAGGCAACTACTCATCTTTTTGCTGTTTCTGTAGTTTTACCTTTTCCAGAATGCCATATAATTGAAATCATACAGTATGTGGGTTTCAAACTGGGTTCTTTCACTAAACTATCTACGTTTCAGGTTCCTCCATGTCTTTTTGTGGCCTGATAGCTCATTTCTTTTTATCACTGTAAATATTCCATTGTATGGATGTACCACAATTTATTTATCCATTCACCTATTAAAGAACATTTTGGCTGCTTACTTGTTTGACAAGTGTGAATAAAGCTGCTATAAACATGCATGCAAAGGGTTTTGTGTAGATATAAGTTTTCAACTCATTTGGGTAAATACCTAGGAGCGCGATTGCTGGATCATTTAGTAACACTATGTTTAGCTTTGTAAGAAACTGCCAAACTGCCTTCCAAAAGTGGTTGTACTATTTTGTATTCCTACCAGCAGTGACTTGCTTCCCAACTGTTGCTTCATATCCTCACCAGCATTTGGTATTAATCAGTTATGGAGGGTTTAAGCCATTCTGATAGGTATGTAGTGATATTTCATTCCTGTTTTAAATTGCAATCCCCTAATGACAAATGACATTGAACATCTTTCATTTGCTTATGTGCTATCTCTATATCTTTGGTGAGGTGTCCACATTTTTTGCCCATTTTTTCCATTGGATTTTTGTCTTTTCATTGTTGAGTTTGTATATTTTGTCATATATGTATCTCACATTATAGTTTTTTCTAGTCTATGGTTTGTCTTTTCATTTGCTTAATAGTATCTTTCTTGGAGCAGGATTTTTAATTTATTCTAATGAAGTTCAATTTATTAATTTTTTCTCTTGTGGATCAAGCTTTTTGGGTTGTATCTAGGAACTCATCGTCAAATGCATGGTCACTTAGATTTCCCTGTATGTTATCTTCTAGAAGTTTCATAGTTTTGTGTTTTACATTTAGATCTGTGATCTATTTTGAGTTAATTTTTGTGAACAGTATGAAGTCAGTGTCATTACTCACTTTTTTGCACATTATGTCCAGTTGTTCCATCCCTTACCCAATCTTTTTCATCAGCTCAAACAGAAATTCAGTCCCTAGTAGGTAATAACTCCCCATTCCCCTTACACCCCAGCTCCTGGTAACCTGTAATCTACTCTCTGTCTCTATGAATTTGCTTATTCCAGGTATTTCATGTAAGCAAGGCCATGCAATATTTATCCTTTTGCGTCTGACCTGTTTTACTCAACATGGAGTCTTCAAGGTTTCTCCCTGTTGTCACATGTACCAGAACTTCCTTCCTTTTCATTTTAAAAGATTATTTATTTATTTATCCCCCCCATCATTGTTTTGCACTCGCTCTCTGCTCTCTCTGTGTTCTTCTGTGTCTGCTTGTCTTCTCTTTAGGCAGCACCAAGAACCAATCCTGGGACCTTCCAAGTGGGAGAGAGGTGCTCAATCTTTTGTGCCACCTCAGCTCCCTGGTCTGCTGCATCTCTTATTGTCTCTCCTCTGCATCTTTTTGTTGCATCATCTTGCTGCACAGGCCAGCACTCCTGCATGGGCCAGCACTCCTGCATTGGTCAACACTCTGCATAGGCCAGTACTCCACTCAGGCCAACTTGCCGCTCAGGCCAGCTTGCTGTGCGGGCCAGCTTACCTTTCACTAGGAGGCTCCGGGAATCAAAACCTGGGTCTCCTATATGGTAGACATGAGCCACATCCATTTCCCTTCCTTCCTTTTTGGGCTGTATAATATTTGATTGTATGTCTATACTATATTTTGTTTGTCCATTCATCAGTTGATGAACACTTGGGTTGCTTCCACCTTTTGGCAATTGTGAATAATGCTGCTATAAATATTGGTGTGCAAATATCTGTTGAGTATCTATCTAGAAGTGGGATTGTTGGATCATATGTAAGACTTTGATCAACTTGCTCAGAAGTGGCCAAACTGATTTCTACACTGGCTGCACCATTTTACAATCCTACCAATAATGTGCAAGGATTCCAATTTTTCTGCATCCTTTTTAAATAATAGCTATCTAGTGTGGGTGCAGAGTGGTATCTCATTGTGGTTTTAAGTTGACTATACTTGTGTCTGTCTATTTCTGGGCTCCCTATTCTATTCCATTGAGCTATGCTTCTGTTCTTTCACCAATACCACAAGGTCTTGATTATTGTAACCTAATAGTAAGTCTTGAGGTTGGGCACTGTCAATCCTCTGAGTTTGTTTCTCTTCAGTATTTTGTTGACTACTCTGAGTCTTTTGCATTTCCATATAAATTCTGGAATCATTATGTTGATACCCACAAAAAAGCTTGCTGGGATTGAATCCTGCATCCTGGCTAAAATTGAATCCTTGAATCCTGCAACCTTGCTCAAACTGCTTATTAGTTTCAGGAGTTTGTTGTTGTCATTGTTAATTCTTTGGGGTTTTCCACATAAACAATCATTTCATTTGTGAACAAAGTTTTCTTCTCCCTTCCTGATCTGTATACTTTTACTTCCTTTTCTTTTTTTTTTAATTTCTCTCTCCTTCCCAATCCCCCCCCACTCCCCCACACCCCCCAGTTGTCTGTTCTCTGTGTCTATTTGCTGCATGTTCTTCTTTGTCCACTTCTCTTGTTGTCAGAGGCGCGGGAATCTGTTTCTTTTTGTTGCGTCATCTTGTTGTGTCAGCTCTCCATGTGTGTGGTGCCATTCCTGGGCAGGTTGCACTCTCTTTCACATTGGGTGGCTCTCCTTACGGGGCACACTCCTTGCGCGTGGGGATCCCCTGTGTGGGGCTCCCCTATGCGGGGACACCCCTGCATGGCAGGGCACTCCTTGTGCGCATCAGCGCTGTGCGTGGGTCAGCTCCACACGGGTCGAGGAGGCCCAGGGTTTGAACCATGGACCTCCCGTTTGGTAGACAGATGCCCTAACCACTGGGCCAAGTCCGCTTCCCATACTTCCTTTTCTTGTCTTATTGCATTAACTAAGGTTTCCAGTACAGTGTTGAATAGGAGTACTGAAAGAGGACATCTTTGCCTTGTTCCTGATCTTAGGGGGAAAGCATCCAGTTTCTTACCATTAAGTAGGGTGTTAGCTGTATGTTTTTTTTTTAAGATGTACTTTACTAAGGTGCAGAAGTCTCCATCTATTCCTAGTTTGTTGAGAGTTTTTAAAATCAATTGGTATGATCACATCATTTTTCTTTTTTGCTTGTTGATGTGATGGAATATATTCATTGATTTTTTTTCTTTTTAAAATATTTATTGAGAATATCACTCATACATAAACATATATAAGCAATAAGTATATAGTAATAGTTGTGAACTTATAAAACAAACATACATAATAACATACTGGGCTCTCATACCTCACCCTACCACCAATACCTTGCATTGTTGTGAAACATTTTTAACTAATGATTAAAGAGCATCCTCAAAATAGTAATACTAACCAAAATATCTTACATTTGGTGTATTTTTCCACTAACCCAGTCTATTATTATTATTATACTTTATCAATTATACATGAACATACATAAACAATATGTGTATAGTAGAAGTTGTGAAGTTACAAAGCAAACAAGCATAACATCATATAGGGTCCCATACATCAACCCACCACCAACACCTTGCATTGTTGTGAGACATTTGCTAAAAATTATGGAAGAATATAGTCCTTATCTTACATTTGGTGTACTTTTCACCCAACCGACTCTATTATTTTTTAAATATATTTTTTATGACAGAACTTGTAAACTTACAAAACAAACATACACATGTGCAGAATTCCCATACAAAACCCCTCTATCAACATACCACACCATAATAGAACACATATCTCATATCAGATTATGAGATAATATCAGACTATTACGAGGTCCATAGCGTACATTTGGCACACTCTTTCCATACTCCACCATTACCAGCACAGTACATCTTTGGCATAGATGCATGAATGTTGCATTATTACTGTTAACCACAGTCCATAGGTCACTCCAGTTGTATTTTTCCCATGCTTTTCCATATTCCCACCATTCTGCAGTAGTGATGTACATCTGCTCTAGTTCACAAAGAACATTCTTGCATCTGTATCATCAAACACAATTCTCATCCACTTCTGGGTTTATTGTGTTATTCAGTCCCTAGATTATTCTCTAGCTTTCGTTCAGTTGGCATTTACATCCCTAGACTACCATTTTCAGCCACATTCCCATCTATAAACTAGGTGTTACTCATTATAATGTGTTACCATCAACTCTATCTATTCCTACACTTTTACAGAAAAGTTAATTAAAACTTCTACATGCATTAAACATCAGTAATCCACCTCAGTCTTCCTCTTATCTCCTTTAAAAATCCACCACCTACCACCAGGTCTTGAGGGTATTTTCCTACATTTTCTTCTAGAAGCTTTTTGCTTTTATATTTAGGTTTTTGATCCATTTTGAGTTAATTTTTGTATAAGGTGTAATATTGGGTCCTTTTTCCTCCTTTTGACTATGGATATCCAGTTCTCTCAGCACACTTGTTGAAAGGACTGTTCTGCCCAAGCTGGATGGGTTTGACAGGCTTGTCAAAAATTACTTAGCCATAGATGTGTGGGTCTGTTTCTGAACCATCAGTTTGGTCTATGTATCTGTCTTTATGCCAGTACCATGCTGTTTTCATGCCTGTAGCTAGGTAATATGATTTAAAGCCTGGAAGTGAGAGTCCTCCAACTGTGATTTTCCTTTTCAAGATGTTTCTGGCTATTCAGGACCCCTTACCCTTCCAAATAAATTTGATAAGCATGTTTTCCTTTTATTTAAAAAATGCTCATGGAATTTTTATCGGGGTTGCATTTAATCTGTATATCAGTTCGAGTGGAATAGACATCTTAATGATATTTAGTCTTCCAATCCACCAGCATGGAATGTTCTTCCAATTATTTAGGGTTTTAAAAAATTTGTTTGAACAGAATTGTAGTTTTCTGAATACAAGTGCTTTGTATCATTTGTTAAGTTTATTCCAAAATATTTGGGTTTTATCTGTCATATTTTATTTTCACCATTCTTTTGACACTTTTAGTTACTTTTACTCATATAATCTTCATCTCTCAGCTCTCTTCCAAGCCTCTCTCTCCTGTCTTTTTTTTTTCAGACTGTAGCACACCCTTTAGTATTTCCTGCAAAGCCAGTTTCTTGGTTACAGACTCTCTCGGTTTCTGTTTATCTGTGAATATTCTAAAGTTGCCCTCATTTTTGAAAAACAGCCTTGTGAGATATAAGATTCTGGGCTGGAAGTTTTTCTCTTGCAGTATCTTAAACATATCATGCCACTGTCTTCTTGCCTCCATGGTTTCTGATGAGAAATTGGCATTTAATCTTATTGGGTATCCCTTATATGTTATGCATTGCTTTTCTCTTGCTGCTCTCAGAATTCTCTTTGTCTTTGGCATTTGACATTCTGATTTGTATGTGTCAGATTTATTCAGATGGGAGTACATTGTGCTTCTTGGACATGGATATCTATGTCCTTCAATAGGGTTGGGAAGTTTTCTACTATTATTTCTTTAAATATTCCTTCTGCCCCCTTTCCCTTCTCTTCTCCTGAAACACCCATGACATGTATGTTTACATATGTCTTGCTGTCGTTTAGATCCCTGAGAACTTGTTCAATTTTTCCCATTCTTTTCTTCATATGTTCTTTTGTATGTTTGCTTTCAGAGGCATTTCTTTAAGCTCACCAATCCTTTCTTCTGCTTTCTCAAATCTGCTATTATATGATTCCAGTGTATTTTCAATTTCATTTATTGCACCTTTCATTCCCATAAGGTCTGCTATTTTTCTATGTATGCTTTCAAATTCTTCTTTGTGCTCATCCAATGTCTTCTCAATATCCTTAATCTCTTTAGCTATGTCATTGTGTTTTTTAAGGAGATTTGTTTGAACATCTATGATTAGTTGTCTCAACTCCTTTATGTCATCTGGAGGCTTATCTTGTTCCTTTAACTGGGCCATATCTTCCTGTTTCTTGGTGTGGATTGTAAGTTTTTGTTGGTGTCTTGGCATCTGACTTACTAGATGTATTTATTCTGGGTGAAGTTTCTCTCTTTAATGTAGGGCTTTCTTGCTTTTTCTCCCTTTCTGGTTGTGTAGTAGGAACCAAGGATGTACTTGGTGCTGCAAGCTGTGGAGGCTCAAGCTTCCCTCATTGCCCCAGGGACTGATGAATATTCTCCCAACTTTCTCTTTTGCCAGGTTTAAGGATAGAGCCACAACTGTGTATAATAATCTAAGTTGTGTAGGCCTAGATTGTAGTTGCCCAGAGAGGCTGGTGAAGTTCATGCCCCTTTCTCCCCTACCTGGGGCAGGGATGGAGCTGCAGGTGTGAACAGCAATCTATTTATGTAGGTCCAAAAAGACCACAGTTTCCCCAGTCAACTTCTGACTATTCAGTCTGTGCCAGCCAAATATACCTGCAGTTACCTGGAGAGGCTGGTGCAGGGTCTGCCAGCCTCCTCCCTGCTAGAGGTGGGGCTGTAGCCTAGGCTAGAGCTGAAGGCCAATCTGGGTGAAAAGAAGCTGGTCCCTACTAGCACTGTGATTTTCAGTCAGTCCCCTTCCCCTCATGCCAGGGGCTATGTCAAAATGGCAGCTACTGTCCTCTTTCTGACTTGGACAGGTTAAAACTTTTGTTGTTCTTAGGGTTATAATTTAACCAACAGAATTGGCTCATCAGTAGCTGAGTTCAGTGGCTATCTGAACTCAGATGGAACCATCTGAGGAACCATCTCTTCCTCCCCTGTTTTTGGGAAATGGAGCTTCCAACTTCAGCCACAGAATAGCTCCTGAGGCAGCTTGCACTACCAAAGTAGAATGATCACCAGCCTCCACAATATGGACTGTAATTTCCCAGAGAGGCTGGTGCAGGACCCCCAACTTCCTTCCTGCCAGAGGTGGGTCTGGGGGTTATGCTAGAGTGATAATTTGATCTGGATGGAAAGAAGCTGGTCCATTCCAGCACTGTGATTTTCAGTCTTCCCCTCTTCCCTTTGTACTAGGGAAGGAGTAAAATGGTGGCTACTGGCCTCTTTCTGACTTGGACAGGTTCAAACCTTTGTGGTTTCTACGACTATACCTCAGCCTACCAAATTTACTAGTTAGTAGCTGAAGTTGGTGCCCAACTGTCTCTTCTTCCCCCATTTTTTGGGAAGAGGTGCTTCCAATTCCAGCTGCTGAATAGTTCCCCACCAGTGGAGGATGGGCATCAGCCTCCATGGTGTGGAGTGCTCTACTTAGGAATTTTTTCTGCAGACGGGCAGTCTCCTTCTTCCATTCTTTCAAGGATGTTGCAGGATGCTCTTCTGGTCTCCTGGAACCCCCAAACAGGTACTTTAGATAGCTCTGGGTGATTCCTAACTGGCCTGTAGCATGAGCTGACTCTAGGAGCTCCTTACTCTGCTGCCATCTTGCTGGTTGTTCCATTGATTTTTGAATGTGAAGTCAACTTTGCATACCTGGAATAAAACCAACAATTTTTAAATACATTCATTTGCTATGATTTTGTAGAAGATTTTTGCATATATGTTTATAAGAGAAATTTGACTGTAGTTTTCCTTTCTTGTAATATCATGTCTTTACCTAATTTATTTATTTTTTTTTTTAATTTTTTTATTTTTTATTGACTTTGTAATAATATTACATTAAAAATATATATGTGAGGTCCCATTCAACCCCACCCCCCCACCCCCCCTCTCCCCCCCCCCAACAACACTCGTTCCCATCATCATGACACATCCATTGGATTTGTCTTTACCTAATTTAGATATTAGGGTAATGCTGACTCATAGAATGAGTTAGGAAGCATTCCTTCTGCTTCTGTTTTCTGGAAGAGATGTAGAGACTTGGTATAATTTCTTCCTTAAATGTTTAGTAGAATTCACCAGTGAAACTATGCAGGTTTGGTGCTTTCTGTTTTGGAAGGTTATTAATTACTGAGTTAATTTCTTTAATTCATTCCCCTATTGGAGATTGAATAATTTCCCCCACAAGAGGCATGTTCAGGTCCCAAGTCCTGGTCCTGGGTCTGAACGCATTTGTAAATAAGACCTTTGAAGATATTATTAGTTAAAGTGTGCCCACACTGAATGAGAGAGAACCTTAATCCAATATGGCTGAAGACTTATAAGCAAAGGAAATGGGACACTGAAAGAGAAGCCACAGGGAACTGCCAGAAGCTGGAAGCCAGCAGAACCCAGAAGAGAACGGAAAGATGCCACCATGTGCATTGTCAGATGACAAAAAAGCTAAAGCACACCTAGAATTCCCAGCGGGCAGTCACTAAATGCCGGAGTCTTCAGGAAGAAAGCACTGCCTTCCAAAATGTACTCATCAAATGCAACGAATGTGCCACACTGATGAAAGACGTTATTGATGTGGGAGAAGTGGGGTTGGTGTGGGGAGTGGGGGTATATGGGAATCTCTTATATTTTTTAATGTAACATTTTGCATGATCTATGTATCTTTAAAAAAAAAAAAGGACAAAAAAAAAAAAAGCATTGCCTAGCTGATGTCTCAGTTTTGGACATCTTCTAGCCTCAAAACCATGAGTCAAATTCTCATTGTTTAGACCAACCCATTGTATGGTATTTGTTTTAGCAAACAAGAAACTAAAATGAGACCTATTCTCCTTGTATGAGTTTTGGTAGAGTGTATATTTCAAGGAATTGGTTGTTTGACTTTTTAATATGGATTTGTAGGAGCTATTTATGAATTCTGGATTAGGACATTTGCCAGTGTTTTTTGAAGAGCAGAAGGTTTTGCTTTTGATGAATTCTAATTTATTAAAATTTCCTTTTATATTTAGTGCTTTTTGTTTTACAGCTGAGAAATCTTCACCTATCTCAAGATCACAAAGGTTTTCCCTATGTATTCTTCTAGGAATTTTATAGTTTCAGTTTTCATATGTAGGTCTCTGATGCATTTCAAGTTCATTTTTGTGTTTGGTTTGAGGTAAGGGTTGAGATTCATTTTTCTCCATACAGATATCCATTTATATCAGCATCATTTGTTAAAAGACTATCCTTTCCTCCACTCAGTTATCTTGGTGGCTTTGTAAAAAATCAATTAATTATATATCTATAGGTCTATTTCTGGATCTCTATTATGTCCCATTTATCTATATATTTGTCTTTATGGCAAATGATGGCTTATAGTAAGTCTTGAAATCAGGATTATAAATCCTCCTACTTTGTTCTTTTTCAGAATTATTCTAGATATTCAAAATCCTTTGAATTTACACATCATTTTAGAATCAGCTTGTAAATTTCTCCATAAAAACCTTTTGGGGTTTTGATTTCAGTTGCATTGACCCTATCAATCAGTTTGGGCAGAATGGACACCTTAACAAATATTGAGTCTTCCAATCCATTAAGATGGTATATTTCTCCATTTAGTTAGATCCTCTTTCATTTTTCTCAGCATTTTGTAGTATAGATGTCTTGTACATATTTAATTAAATATATTCCTAAATATTTCATGTTTTTAAAATTTGATTTCTACCATTACAGTTATTTTTTTACTACTTTAAGTGGTATTATTTAAAATTTACTTTCCAGTTATTTGTTGAAAGATGCAAGAATGAGACATTGATTACAGTAAAAAACATGAGAGTAAGATTTGCCTTTGTGTGTTTTCACTAAGCACGCATATTAATTTATGGCAATAGTGTTAGTAAAGCACTGTTAAGTTCTGTGCACGTACATGCGCATGTCTGTGTGCAAGATAGGTCCACGATCTCAAGAATTTTGGTTGGTCAGACTAATTATAAAGAACTGACTTTCCAGTAAATTGGGTTCTCTCTTTTCATCCCCCTCTTTACTGAAGGCAGGAAGTTCTTGGATAGAACCAATTTCTTTTGTTCCTTTTTGTGTTTCTGAGAAAAATGTTAAGTAGAATATAATAAAGAAAAACCAGAATTTGTTCAGATGAACTAGGGCACTGGGGATATGCCCAGAGTTTTCTCTCTTTGTCCTGCATTCTTCCGATAGGATCATGTAGTTGGAGAGCTCACTCTCTGTCTTCTCTGTCCCTTGCCTGAGGTCAGTGGATGCCCCATCATCTGAATATGTTATCTGATGTAATCTCCCAGGAGAGATGCTTCACAGCCATCACTTGGAGCTCCTTCCATCTGTCACAGTAGGAGCTCCAGGACATTCCTACCCTTTGTTACAGTTTCCAACATGCACTGAGGTCAGTGCCTAGTGTGCCCAGGATGCTGGGCAAGTGTTCTCAGAAAATGCATCTGGAAGACACTGGAGAGAGGGGTCCCAGGATAAGGACTAGATGAAGTGATGGGGGAGCCAGGCAGCTTCCCTGGGCACTGATCTAGAGAGAATGCTAAGATATCACTGAAGTGCGTGGGGAAGGTGATGCCAGGCTTCTACGCTCAGAATCTTCATAGAACTTGCAACCTGTGAATTGCTCCTGTCATGGTGGGAATTGACCCTGATGCCGTGGTAGGCTCCTCTTCCACTACCAGGCAAGTTATCCCAGAAGTCACTGAAAGGCTCACAGGCCAAATTAATGCTAGATTTACCCATTTTATTGACTCAGTTGAAAACATACAGTGAGAAACAAGGAACAGCGGCAAAGAGACCCAATAGTTGGAAGGTGCCTGTGCCAACACACACTTGTCCTGTTGGAGGAAGGCAGGGGCACAGCCACAGCTAATGCTCACGGGTTTCCTGCTGAGCCTGTATGCCTCAGGGAGGGGCTCACAGGGTCTGAATGGGTGTCACCAACGAGGGGCTGCTGGAGAGCTGACCGAGCTGTCCATTTGACCCTGACATGGTCTCTGTCTCACAAATCAGTCGCATTCACTTGGCCCTTCCATCCCTTTCTATGTGATGGTAACACTTATTTGCTCCACCCTTCCCTTCTGTAGTCAGTGCTGGTTTGATTTCTAAGTATTTCACAGGTCATTAATTGACTCTTTATCCTAAACACCTGAGATTCCCTGCTGCTCCATTTGTTCCTCTCATTCTGTATGTCAAACTGGAGTATTTACAATAATAAATACCCCCCATTACAATCCACTCCTAGATATTCAGTTCCTGGACTTGACGTCTTACAGATAAGTTTCAGATTATAAATCATTACGATGACAGCCCACAGCAAGCAGATGGCCTCTTTCCATATTCTGCCCACACAGCATTCAGTCCCAGGGCGAGACTTGTGTTTGGGGTCTCCAAAGCATGAGACAATGTGGTTCTAGGCATTGAGTTTCTTTTCCATCTACTCAAATTGTGTTTTGAAGGACAAAGTTCCCCTTTGGTGTCAGCAAACACGTATTCAATTATCTTCTGTGCTCTGTGATGGAAGTACGGCTCTCTCTATTAGAGACACAGTATTTTTGTCAATTCGGCCCATCTCCCAGTGACACATATTCTGGCTCCACAAGCTGTCTGCCCAAGGCAGGCAGATAAAAGCTGCGGCTGCCCAGCAGGTCACTGGCTGGCTATGGTTCAGGCCGAGCATACTTGCCCCTAGAGCTCTCCAGTAGAGCATGCATGTGTGGGCCCTGGGTGCCTTTTGTCTGCCCCCTTGCTCACTCTCAACTCCATCACCCTCAGCCTGGGAAGGCTGATGCCACCGAGAGTGAGACAGGACGTGCCAGGACTCAGGCAGCATGGTCCCCACTCCCACCCTCGTGCGTTCTGAGTGTGCTGACTGGCCCCAGCTTTCCCCCTTGCTTCCAGCTCTCTATTCTCAGTTGTTTCAACCAATGGTATGATCTGAGCATCTTTTTTTTCTTTTTCACTAGAGAAGTTGTGGGTTTACCAAACAATCATGCATAAAATGTGGGCTTCCCATATACCACCTCACCACCAACATCTTGCAATGGTGTGGGACATTAGTTACAATTGATGATAGCATTTTTATAATTGTACTATTAATTAACATCCATGGTTTAACTTAAGGTTCAGTGTAGTTCCATGGATCTTAAATTTTTTTTATTCTGTTACTATATATACAATCTTATATTTCCCCTTTTAATGATATTCAGATATATTTCAGTGTTGTTAATTACATTCACAATATTGTGCTACCATCACTCCTGTCTTAGTTTGCTGAAGGCTGCTCAAGCAATATTACACAAATGTTTTCATTTAAAATGGGAAATTATTTTTTCAGATTTATTTTTATTTATTTCTCTTCCCTTCCCCCACCCCACACCCCCATTGTCTGCTCTCTGTGTCTATTCGCTGTGTGTTCTTCTGTGTCCGCTTGCATTCCTGTCAGGCGGCGCTGGGAATCTGTGTCTCTCTTTGTTGCATCATCTTGCTGCATCAGCTCTCCGTGTATGTGGCATCACTCCTGGGTGGGCTGTGCTTTTATCACGCGGGGTGGTTCTCCTTGCGGGGTGCACTCCTCACGTGTGGGGTACCACTATGCGGGGGGCACCCCTGCATGGCACAGCACTGCTTGCACGCAGCAGCGTTGCGTGTGGGCCAGCTCACCACACAGGTCAGGAGGCCCGGGGTACGGAACCCTGGACCTCCTGTGTAGGTGGATGCTCTGTCAGTTGAGCCATATCCACTTCCCTATAATGGGAATTTATTAGGGTAAAAGAGGCTGTAAAATTGTCCAAATCAAGGTAGCCTCTTTCTGTGCCTCTGTGCTCCGCTGATTCCAGCCTCCAGCCTCTGAGACCTCTTCCATTCTGAGGCTTTTTTTCTATCTGTGGTTGTCCTCCATTTATAAAAGACTCCAGTGAAAGGATTAAGACTCATTCTGAATGAGATGGGTTGTATCTTAAGTTAAGAACCTACTTACAGTGGGTCTATACCCACAGGAATGGATTGACTTTAAGAATATATTTCTCTAGAGTCCACAAAAGACTCAAACAAGAACAACCCCCATCCATTACCAAAATATTTCCATCATTCTAAATAGGAACCCTGTGCACTTCAAGCCTTAACTCCCTATTTACTATCCCCACTCTGTCCCCTGGTGACCTATATTCTAGATTCTGACTCTATGAGTTTGCTTATTCTAATTGTTTCAAAATCCACGAGTTCATACAATATTTGTCCTTTTGTATCTGGCTTATTTCATGCAACATGATTTCTTCAAGGTTCATCCATGTGGTGGCATGTATCAGAACTTCATTTTTACAGCTGAATAATATTCCATTGTATATTTCCACATTTTGTTTATCTACTCATTGGTTGATGGACACTTGGGTTGCTTCCATCTTTTGATGTGCATCTTAGTTTGGTCTGTGAGCCTCTCTCTCTGTCACTTCTGTTACAGGCTGCCTGGCAATGGAGCTTTATATCAGGGTGAGTTCCCACCAAACAGTCCTGCTCCTGCAGTTAGATAGAAGCCAGGGGTAGAAGTGTAGAAGCCCTTTCTCTTTGGGGACATCCAGTCCCAGCAGCACAGTACAGCTGTAGGTGTGCAGCCCACTCTGAGGCCAGCTTGATAGTTGCCTGCCTTCCACTGAAAATCTGCCGGGGTGTGGGGTGGTGGAGGAGGGGGGAAGTGGGGACAGGCAGTGCCAGCTTCACCAGAAACAAAGGAGTTATTTACAGTTTATATTTTAATTGGTATAACAAGCTTCCCAAGAAGTTGTGTAGTTTAGAAATAGGTATGGACCTATTTAGAATACAAATAGGTTAGTTTTTTTCCCCCCAAATTAAAAAAAAAAAAAGCATCATTTTGGAGGAACACTGACATCTGCCATGCCCAAGTGCCCAAGTGCCTGCCTGGCCCTGCAGTGGCGGCCTCCGGTGTAGATCCCCCATTAGTCCCTCTCTCCAGGGCCCCATGGAGTAGGATGTGGGCTGCATCGTTTGCCATGCCAGTCCTGATAGGGTTGGGGTGGGGGGTCCACCCCTGAGTCTATTTCACTGTCTATCTCTGCCCGAACGCCCCCTCTCCCCCAGGGCAGGGAGATACTGGACCTGGGGTTCTTGGCTCTTGTGCTTTCTGTGGCATATGACAGGTTAGAGGCCCTGCCAGGAGCCCGAGCTTCCCTCTGTGGCAAGGACCCCACCCCCCACCCCCGCACCAGCGGCTGGTGGAACCGGCAGTGCGCCGCAGTGCCGTGGACTCTGCACAGCGTGCGTGTGCAACGTCCTTGGCACCGACCGGGGACCCTCGCAAGAGGGGAGGACCCGGGAGCCCTGGCTAGGCAGCGGAGGTCGCCTGAGCGCTCGCGGGCCTGGCGGCGAGCCGGCGCCCCCTCTGAACTGCGCTGTGACCGCCTCCGCCGGCGCCACTCACTTGGGAACCGTGCCCAGCACTTCCCTTTGCCAGCCGTTTAGGGGATTATTTTTGCACCACAGATATCTACGTAATAGAAAGCACTGTTGCGTTTATGCAGCACCTCTCCCTCTCCGGAATCCTTAAACCCCACGGCTTTGCGGTTAAGGCAGCCACTGTTGCGCTCTCGGCATCTGCTCCCGCGCGCTCAAGGACGGAATTCCCAGGAGGCCGGGGCGGGGTGGGTCTGTGAGGGGGGACCCGAGGTTCCCAGCGGTGGACTCACACTTTGGCCCGGGCGGGGAGAGAGGCTGGGCCAGGGCCCTCCGGGCCGCGGAGCCTGGCCACCCAGAATCGTCCTGGGCGTGCCACACCAGGGACAGGGCGGCCAAGTCTTGGGCGCCACGGGAAGGAGAGGCGGGACAGGAGTGCCCAGAAACGCCTGGCGTCGTCCTGACCTTCTTCCCGCAAACCGGAGTTTCCCGGTCATCCACAGGGGAGGGTTCCTCCAGTCTTTCCTCTCCTGTCTGGGCTCCCCTGCCGTTGAGCCAGGCGGAGGCTGGGCAGGAGTGTCAGCGCGGAGACTGCCTGCTTGGCCCGGGCGACCCGCCCACAGCGGGCCTGGGACTTCAGCAGCCTCAGCTAGCTAGAGAAATACTTTTCAGAAAGGAGGGAAAGGGGGCAGGGAAAGCGAGAAAGGTAAGATAGAAAGAGGAGGGAGAGAAGGAGAGGGAAGAAAGGGGAGAAAAGCAAAGAAAAAAATGTCTGCAAAGACCTTGACTGTCTTTTTCTCCCATAAGATATCACAGTGGTGCATTATATTGATGATATCCATATAATTTTAATTGGACATACTTTAGACTTAGTTGGTACTGGCATTTGCATGTCAGAGGATGGGAGATAAACCCAACAAAAATACAAGGGCCTCCTACGTCTGAAATTTCTACGTATCCAGGGGTGTGGGGCATGTTGAGATAGCCCATCTAAAATGAAGGACAAACTGTCGCACCTGGCTCTTATGAACAAAAAAGACGTAGTTGGCCTTTTTGGAGGCAACACATTCCTCATTTGGGTGTGCTATGCTGGCCCACTTACTGAGTGGCCAGAAAAGCTACCAGTTTTGAGTGGGGACTGGCACAAGAGGAGGCTCTGCGACAGATCTAGGCTGCTGTGCAAGCTGCTCTGCCCCTTGGGCCACATGATCCAGCAGATCCAACGGTGCTGGAGGTGTCAATGGCAAAAAGAGATGCAGTCTGGAGCCTTTGGTAGGCCCCTATAGGAGAACCACAATGCAGACCCTTAGGATTTTCAAGCAAAGCCCTGCCACCCTCTGCAGATGACTACTCTCCTTTTGAGAAACAGTTTTTTGGCCTGCTGCTGGGCCTTAGTAGAGCCTGAATGCTTAGCCATTGGCCACCAAGTTACCAGGAGACCTGGGTTGCCTATCATGACGGGGTGTTGTCTGACCCACCAAAACATAAAGTTGGGTGTGCACTGTTGTAGGAAATTGGCTTACCTATTTGTTGTTTCCTGTTATTGAACAAAATGTTCTAAGTTGCTTCCTGTCATTGTACAGAATGTTCTAAGTTGCTTCCTGTCATTGTAGAAGATGTTGCAAGTTGCTTCCTGTAGCAAACCACTGCTCGTTAACTTCCAAATAAATGCGATGTGGAAACTAGGGTTGAGGCTCTCAGCTTCAAAAGCCGTGAAGTCGCCTCTTCCCATCTTTGTTTCCTCTCTTGTGTCTTTCTTTCTGTCCTTTTATTTCTTCAGTTCTGCAATGCCTTCCCTTCATGCAGACCTATCGCTGAGCTGGTCTCAGCAACTGGTGCCTGGAGAGGGAACCGAAGGGGAGAAGCTGGATATTGACTTAGCCTGTGAATGGGATATGGCCAGCAATAATATTGGCTTTCGGTGGGGTTTGTGGCAAAGACAACATTCTAATTGAGAATTGAGGACCCCTCGGGCTTCAGTCACAATTGTGGGAAAAGGCAATAAGTACAATATAAAACAGCAATTGTGTGCAGCATAGGAAGACCTGCTGAAAGTGAAAGGCTTAACCCAATAGTGTCTGGTTACTCTGAAGACTGCCATCCTATCCAGGGGTGGATTGCAAATACTAAAAGCAAGACAAAAATGATGGACTGTTGTGAATCACCCTCTATGGGGGAGAAATCTGTGGAAGAACATATAGGACACCTGCCAGCAGTGACAGGTAACTGTCTGTCATATCCCTGCCCACTCCTCTAACATCCTTCTCAGGACTGTTGAGATAGATGCCTCGTGAAGATTCAGAGCCATACAATTGAGACCTGAGAAGAAGCAGAGTGGCTCCACCAGAAAGGTGAACATCATGAGTACCAGACCTTGTGGTGCCTAGCCCAGTGGTTCCAGCTGCCTGTTGTTTACCAGCAGTTTGTGGACATCACCCATGGTTGTCCTTCATGCCCACTTCAATGACGGTGGCATCAGTCCCTTCTTGCACTTGGGAAGGGCAAGATATGCTTTCACTGCTACAGACACTACATCAGGACTCTTATAACAAGCCAGCTATTGTTTTCTGCCTGGAAAATGGGTCCTCACAATAATGGACTAAGCTAATTCAACACTGAGTTGTGTCCCCAGATCCAGTGAAGATGCTAAGAGCAGGATCAATGAAGGCATTGAAATTATGTGATAAACTTCTGGCTGCCCCACAGCCCAAAATGGGGAATTAACAATAATTTGTTATTGCCTATGCCTCAAACTATAAAAATTGGGGGAAATGAGGTCATTATTGATCAAGTACTGGCCTATAAAGCCTTGCTGGTAAGAAATCTTAAGCCCATGAGAGATAAATAATCTGTTAGTTGGAAGTTTGTATAAATCTACTGTAGTTATGGATTAAGTATAAAATGCTGTTTTCTGATTTGACATTGTTACTTAAACGATAAGCACACAATGAGCCCTTCAGGGTATGAGGCAGTAAGAAACCACCTAATCTGCCTTCGTTGCTTTATAAAAACAAAAAGGCGGATATGCTGTGGGAAATTGCTTACCTATTTATTGCTTCCTGTTATTGTCAAAATGTTCTAATTTGCTTCCTGTTATTGTACAAAATGTTCTAAGTTGCTTCCTGTTATTGTACAAAATGTTCTAGGTTGTTTCCTGTTATTGTAAATTACCTTACTGTAGATGTTGCAAGTTGCTTCCTGTCATTGTAGAAGATGTTCCAAGTTGCTTCCTATAGCAAACCACTGCTTGTTAACTTCCAAATAAATATGATGTGGAAACTAGGGTTGAGGCGCTCAGCTTCAAAAGCTGAGCCTGGTCCCATCTTTGTTTCCTCTCTTGTGTCTTTCTTTCTGTCCTTTCATTTCTTCAGTTCTGCATCGCCTTCCCTTCATGCAGACCTATCGCTGAGCTGGTCTCAGCAGTGCACAGCAGCATTCCATTATAAAGCGGATGTGGTATATATGAGCTAGGGCTCTAGTGGGTCCTGAAGGTACAAGTAAGTTATATGAGGAAGTGACACAAATGCCCATGGCCCCCCAAACCTACCACATTACCCCTCTTTCCCAGCCCACAGCTATGGCTTCTTGGGGTCTTGCTTACAATCACTTGACTGAGGAAGAGAAAACTCAGGCCTGGTACCTGGTAGTTTGGTCAAGAGAGCACTGGCCTAATTGTTACTTGAGGTCATTTTGTGACCTAAATCATCAGTAAGTGATTGCATCTCTGGATGATTACATCTATGATCCATTGAGGAGACTGCCTTCAGTTATGAGAGACGGCTCATCCAATCAGTTGAAGGCCTGAAATGGAGAAGTGACTATTTCAGCAGTCAGAAGAGAGAGAGTTTTCACCTTTACTTCAGCCAGCCAGCTCCTCCTGGGATTCCTCAAGGGCCTTTATCAGAGCCCCTGGCTTGCAGCCTGCCCTGTGGAATTTGGTCTTGTGCACCCCCACAGTCACAGGGGACAATCTTATAAAAACTCATAATATTTACAGATATCTCCTGTTGGTTCTGTTTCCCCAGAGAACACGGACTAATACACCCCAAGGAAACCAGCATTTTAGAACTAGCAGATAATCGTCTTGAAATCATTATTTTAGCAGAAACTGAGTGATGACTTCTCATCAGTTAGGACAGCAAGTAAGCCCTATCTCAGCACCCAGAATCTGTCTCTTCAGACTATCAGGGATAAATTGAACAGATCCTTATTGTTACCTGGAAAACCAGCAAGTGGAATTTTCTGGGGGTGATAATAATAATTAATAATAATAATAGCGAGAATAGGTGATGCATACTGAGCCCATTCCAGTGTTAAGAATTTGACACCCAGCTCCCAGGGGCACACAGGGCTGAGGGCAGAACAAGCCAGCAGGTCTCTCCCCTGGTCAGGGACTGGTTCCACAGGGATCCAGCTTTAAGCCAAGGAGGTGCAGTGAGACTTGTGCTGAGAGAGAGGCTGGTTCTCTGCACTGAACGTGGGAGGGCTGGACCTGCTGCAGCCTTTTTGCTCCCAGATGGAGCCAGGGGCAGAGGTGGTATCCATAAAAATACTGGACTACACTCAGAGTGGACCAGCTTGGGTTACCAGCCCAATCCCAAATCAGCCACCTGCCGAAAGGATGGAATTACGCTGAATGACACCCAACTCCTGGAGCTGGGGTGAGCTCAACCCACCACACCTTGGGAAGAAGAGCTGTAACTAGGAGGAATTGAATCCAGGCAGGTCAAAACAGCAGATATCCACTACAATTGCTTTGTTTTATTTACAATTCATTCCAAATTCCCTGATTAACAATAAAATCAAAGTTATTATTTGTAAACTATGGCTGCTTAACAAAACACTCCAAAACTTATGGTTTAAAATAAAAATGTGTTCTATTTCCCATGATCCTTTGCCTTGGCCGGGTGATTTCTCTGCTGGTTTTGCTTGCGATCAGTTATGGGGCTCCATTCAGCTGGAATGTCTAAGATGGCCTCACTTACACGTCAGGCAGTTTAGTGCCGGCTCTCACCTGGCTCCCTGCATTTCTACTGCAAGTGGCTTTTCATCCCCACTGGGCTAGACCAGCTTCCTTCAGTGGCAGTGTTGGGGTGACATTCAAAGAGAGCAAAAACAGAAGTAGCCAGGCTCCAGAACACATTGATCAAAGCAAGTCACGGTGCCAGTCCAGGCTCAAGGGTTGAGTAAATAATCTCCATCTTTCCATGGGAGGAGCTATAAAATATTTTGGCTTTGATTTTCAGTGTAGTTATATTTTCTCTGAGCACAGCTTTAACCCTGTTTGTTAAATACTTGATATTGTTCTTACTGTCTTTATTCGTAGCTGGTAACTTTTGTTGATCTCCAGTTCGACCAGGAGAATGACTTTAGTTTGCAAGTTATTCAATTATTTTTTTATAGTCATTCATACTATTGTTATTTTTGTTTAACGGATCATTTTGCTACTTTCCACCATGATGGGAAGAATATGTCTTGCCCTTTTTTGGAGTTAATTTAGTTTAGTTTTTTTTTTTTTTTAATTCAGTATATGCTTGCTTTTGTAAATGCACCATGGTGCAGAAATTGGAACGTGTATCGGTTTATATTTTTTCAAACATATACTGTCTACGTCTATTCTCCACTTGTCTGTCCAGTGTCTTATAGTGCTTTCCTAGAGGATCTTTGTGGCATAATTAGGGGGTCATTATGTTGCGGGGGGGTGAGGAAGAGTTGAAATAAATCAAGAAATAATTTCCATAATAACTACAGTTGACTTCTGGAGTCCTTGGGAAGTATACAAACAAATCCAAACACAGGATTCTCTATTCTCACCCTTAACTATGATCACAGAAACAATGTGCTTGTTTTCAGACAATGTCATGGACATTTTGAAGACAATCTGTTGGTTTCCTTGTTGGTGGATGGATGTACACCGTTGGCTTGGGGAGATGAAAGTAACAGCAAAACATAAGGAAAAATATGGGAAGTGGCAAAAAGTTGTGAATCAGAGAGTGACAGAGATGAGGACAGCTGTGAGAGGGGGTCAGGAGGGAGACCCCCTGGTCCGCAGTGGGGATGAAGGGCTTACAGCCTGGCTTGCAGCCTGGGCAGTTTCCTTTAGTTTGAGAAGAAGGGCTTGCTCCTTGGGTACAGAGCTTGTTAAGTTGAGGTTACCTCTGGGCTTCCCGGTGAACCAGAGAGTTCCCATTTTTGGTTGAGCAAATTTCCTTAGGACTTTTTGGTGGTTGCTGATAAACCTTGTGGGTTTTGATATTTAGTATGACAAGGGCTGATCTTGAACACAAAAGGGTGGTCTGAGTTTGTTTTCCAGAAGACTGGAACCCCATGGCCTGTCTCATGGAATCATATGGGGACTCCGGTAGTGTCCTGAGCCTCTCTCTATGAGTGAAGAGCGTTTTATTAAAATGTCAGAATACAGCTCCAGTTGTTGTAAAAACTCAACTGTCAGGAAGTGCTGTGGCTCAATCAGGTGGGCTCCCGTCTACCATATGGGAGGCCCTGGGATGCAAGGAGGCCCTGGGTTTGCGTCCCAGGGCCTCCTTGTGAAGGCAGGCTCACCCGTACGCTGCAGAGAGCCACTGACCTGGGTGCCGTGGAGTGCTGCCAGCCTGCAAGCGCCGACTCAGCAAGGTGACACAACAAAAAAGGCAGACAAGCAAAAACGCAGAAGAAGGCGCAGCGAATGGACACAGAGAGCAGACAGCAAGCAAAAAAAAAAAAAAAGCCGCAAGGGGGTGATAAAAAAACAACTGTTTTTCTTCTGAAAATGTTTGATAGTTAATAGATAAATGGATGACCTGCCAGGGTGAGGCATCTCTTAGACCTTAGAATTCAACAACTGGCTTCCTGAGCGATATCTGTCCATGGCCGAGGTAATATCCAATTCAACAAAGGGCTAAGTAAATAATACTGTGGTATAAAATACATTATTCAGGATGGTCCAAACCCTGAGAAAGTCTTGAACTACTTTCACATCTTGATCTTAATTAGAAAAAGGTATTTTAACCCAAAAACTACGAATATGTGAACTTAGAGGCATTAGTTATGGAAATTAAAATCAAAAGCATCAAGCTTTGCATTTCTGATTACATATTCAAATCATACAATTACAGTGTGTAAATCAATTTTACTGTAGTTGGAAATAGCAATTAGACATAGACTTTAAAAATTCAAATCATATATATGTTGGGTGATATTCCATGACTTCTCCCCCAAGCAGAAAAAAATCTGAATGGGAAACTATTGCCTGTGGCTTCTTTCTTTATAGTTCTTAAAATAGTTCAGTTGTATCCTATTTTCAGCTTAGGGGGAGGCATGAGAAAGAAATGAAGGTGTCCCCTTCAAGTGTTATAGCATTTAGTGCCACCGTTTCTAGTCTTTAGAGCATCCAGCATTTTGTCTAAAGAAGGGGTTAAAGAAAATGGGGGTGGAGTTGAGAAGTGGTTGGTAGGGTTGGTTAAACACCAAAGAGTGGTTCTTTACTAGAGTAAGTAAGTAAAAAGAACCTGGAAGTCATGAAAACTCCTAGCACCCAGACTGTGGCCTCTAAGTACCATTCCTAAAAAAAAGAACCAAGGCTTCTTGGAAAATAACAGATTCCCAGTCTGGGACAGGAAATGTGTAATATGAACTTGGAACATCTTGTGCCAGAATGGAAGGATGTGCTCCAAGATTGATGGAGACTGGTCAAGAAGACGTTAAGTGCTAGCTTGGAGACATTCCCACTGGGAAAATCTGGAATGATATGAGCATAAAGAATAATGACAGCAATAGATTATAACACAGTGAAAAGAAAAGAATTTGAGTCCTAGTAATACTGCCCCTCACATGCCCCATAAAAAAAAGAATGACAACAAATAAATATAGAAGAAACATCAAAACTAAGAAAGTCACTTTTTGCAACAAATTTTGTTATATTTGATTCAGGCAAACCTCATCTGTAGATGCTAAGTCATTGATTATAATGTGGTTGGAAAGGGATATGCACACAGTCTCAAAGTATCACCCCACAAATGATTTAATTACGAAGAGAAGCGCTTGGGCCTTTATAATGGAAGAATCTGGCAAATATCATTTTTATCAAATGATCCAATTTTACTGCCAATAATGGCACCAGCTAACACGTGGTCCTCTTGAGGAAGGGTGCACCACTACCTAGAAGTATCCTTGCCAAAATGTTTAACCTGACTCTAATCATGATTAGATTTAGGGACATTCTACAAAACAACAGACTTAGATTCTTTCAAAATGTCAGTGTCTAGAAAGAGCAAGAAAATCTGAGGGACTGTCCTGGATTAGAGGAGACTAAAAGGACATAACAGCTAAACACAAAGTGTCATCATTGACTGGATCTTGGTTCAGAAAAAAAACAATTATAAATGGCTTAGTGGAGACGGTTGGGGAAATTTGAACTTGGGCTCTCTATTAATTGAAAGTAAACCTAAATTCCTTGAATGCAATAGCTTGTGATTGCGTAGGGAATGACTTTGTTCTTAGGAGCTACATCGTAAAGTATTTAGGGGTAAAAGCATCTAGATGTCTACAACTAATTCTATGATAATTTAGCTAAAATGAAGTACGTATGTGTTATAAATAGTGATAAAGCAAATGCAGCATAATATTAACAAGTGGTATGTCTCAGGGCTCGCCAGAGAACCGGAAGCAACAGGGTGTGTGTGTGTGTGTGTGTGTGTGTGAGAGAGAGAGAGAGGGAGAGAGAGAGAGAGAGTTATTATAAGGAATTGACTCACATGATTATGAGGGCAGGCTGGCAAGTCTGAATTCTGTAGGGCAGACAGAGGCTGAAAATTCTGGAAGAAGTGATGTTGAAGTCTTTAGTGTGAGTCTGTAGGGAAGGCCAAAGAGCAGTGGAGTGTGTAGTCTCCCCCCCCCCCATAGTTTAATTTAGGGTTTACTGTTTGTGTTGTGCAGTTCCATGGATTAAAACATTTTTTTTGTAAGTGTGTACTCTTGAAACAGAATTCCTTCTGATCCTTGAAACCCTCAGTTCTCACTTTAAAACCTCCAACTAATTGAATACAGCCCACCCATGAGGCTGAGGGTAATCACCTTTTCTTAAAGTCAACTGATTGTAGATGCTAATGCCATCCATGAAATACTTTCACAATAACAACTAGGCCAGGCTTTGACCAAATATCTGGACTCTATAACCTAGCCAAACTGATACATAAAATTAACCACCACATGGTAAATCTTGGAGAAGGATATGTGGCTGTTTATTATATTATTCTTTCAAATTTTCTGAAAGTTTGAAAATGGTTAAAACTCAAGGTTGAGGGAAAAGAGCTGGTCAGAATGCTATTTCTCCATATAAATAAGTTAGATGAGTTTTAAACAAAAAGAATAAATTTAGGCGCAATTATACTTTGAACTAATGTCAATATGATTGTAATAAGACCCCCCTTTCCTTAAATAAACACTCAATTAATTTTTGTGCATGTTTAATTTTTATTTCACATGATTTAAAAAAAATACTTCACCCCATCTACTCTGATTCTTCCCCATCTCTCCTCTACCATTGGTTCTTATGTAACTTTCTAGAGCTTATTTTTGCTTACACAAGCAAATACAAAATGCATATTTTGTTTTTTTTCCTCCTCTACACAAGATAGCATACTCTACATAGAGTTCTGCATCTTGCCATTTCCCCCTAATACTTTTCTCATTCTTTTTTACAACTGCATAATATGAACATAATTTATTTAATGTTTTCTTTTTTAAAAAATGTCCATTTTATTGATATATATTAACAAAGCATACAAGCCATCTTAACATTGCCTTTTGAAGGAATTTGGGTTGTTATTGTCTTTTGCTACTATAAACAATATCCCAATGAATATCCTTTTTTTTTTTTTTTTTTTGCTTAATAAATGTTTACTGAATGAATACAGAAGAACAAACAAAAGAGGCAATGACTAAATGGGTTCGAGTGGGAAGACTTAAGTGGTTCAAGCCAGCCCTCCACTGCCCTCAGGCCACAGCACCCTGGCCTTCCGACCTTCTTGGGGTAAATATATTCCCCCACTAGGCTGCCCCTCAACCTCGCCCCCAGGCTAGGTACAGGGCTCCCTGCACCTGCAAATTGGGCCGCAGATGGCTGTGCCGAGGCAGGGAACAGCGTGCTATACTCCTCCTGGAAGGCAAGGTCCTTGTATTTCCGCACGGCCAGGGCTGCGCTCAGGCTCCGAGTGAAGATGGAGAAGGAGAAGGCGATGGCGGCCCGGGCGGCGTCTGTCCCTTCGTTCAGCGGGTTGTCCTCGGGCTTGGAGACCTGCCACTGGCTGGCCGGGCAGCAGAAACCCACGAACCACAGGAAGGCCCAGAAGGCCCAGATGCCGATGTCAGAGAGGACGGCTTTCCTGCGGTCCTCGACGCTGCTGATCTGCGGGAAGTACACGTCCAAGGCCGGGTGGAGCAGGCGGGTGAGCACGGCGAGCAGGCGCGTGAGCAAGCGAGCACGCCCACCGCCACGCCGCAGCTGCAGGCGCTGGGGTTGCGGTTGTAGATGCAGAACTCCTCGCCCTCTGAGGGGCTGTTGAGGTAGCCCTCGTTTGCATGGAGCCGAACACCACGATGGAGAACACCCAAGACTCGACGCGCAGCAGAGGGTGCGGCTGCCGGAGCAGGTGCGGGGTCGAAGGCTCCCCGGCCTCGCAGGCGCCCTACGCGCCCCCTTCCACCGTGGCTGCACCTGTGCGGCGCGCACCGCTCAGCGCGCACCACGGGCCCCAATGAATATCCTTGAAGAGATACCTGTTCACACACGGGTACTGGGTACTGCTATTACTATCTGTGGTATTAAACATCGGAAGTGGAATTGCAGGGTCTCCAGGGCTAGCTTTTATCATTTTATGGCGATTGCTAATTGTGCTCTTCTTTGTAAGGCTCCTTCGCTTATGCATTCACCTCCATGTAGGAAAGTGCCTCCCCACAACCACCAAACCTATGGGTTTTGTGTTGTGTGTGTGGTTTTTTTTTGCCAATTTGATAGGTGAAAAACGTTCCTTGGAGAAATTTAAATTTGCCATGCAAATGAGGTTGAGCGTCCTGTCATATGTTTATGAAAACCTGACTTCATAAAGCTTCTGTGAACTCTTTGTTCATGTCTTTTGTCCCTTTATTATTTGATCATGTGCATATTATGGGAACAAGGGCCTTACTAGAAGAAGCAGAGGTTACACAAGTGTGGGAAGCTTGATCTGGAATAGGGGTGTCAAGAGTCTTTAACCTTGACAGCCAGATACACTAGAGTGGGTGGGCAGGTCAGAGCTTGTGGGAAAGTCCCAGAAGCTGGGTGTGTAAACGTGCTTCTGGGGGAATTGTGGTCCAGAACTCTGCAGTTGTCTGGGGCCACTGTTGGCTGATCGGGCTGGAGACCAGGAAGATGACTGGAAGCTGGACTCTCTATTTCTTTTTTTTCCAATCTGTTCTTTTTTTAAATTTTTATTAAAGTTAATAGATCACAAAGAATATTACATTAAAAAACATAAGAAGGTGGGGGGTATATGGGGACCTCATATTTTTTTAATGTAACACTTAAAAAAAGAAGGGAAAAAATAATAAAAAATAAATAATAAAAAAGAAAATGAAGAAAGTAAAAATACAATAGATTTGTAAATTGTAACATATTTGGTTAAAATTGGAATTAAATTCTTTTAGGGAAAAAAAAAGTCAGACAGTTGAAATAATTCAGATTGAGTAGCAGAAAGGAAAAAAATGATAAAAATGAACTGTGGGACATCATCAAGTATACCTGTGTACACAAATGGGAGTGCCAGAAGGAGAATGAGATAAAAGGGCAGAAAGAATATTCAAAGAAATATGGCAGAAAACGTCCTATATTCCTTTGAATATGTACATCAAACATAAATCCAAGAATCACAATGAACCCCAAACAGGATAAATGGAAGAGAACCATTGTAGTCAAATTGCCATATGCAATGGAAAAGGAGAGAGTTCTGAAAGCTGTTAGAGAAAAAGAATGTGTTATATACAAGGGAGCCCCAAAAGATTAATTTCCAATTTCTCATAAGAGACCATGAAGGCAAGAAGGTGGTGGGGTGAAATATTTAAATTTCTGAAATAAAACAATTGCCAAGAAAGAAAAAACAAAACAAAAAAACATTAGGTTCCCATATAGCCCACTCCCCACCCCTCATCCCCATCATTTTTGTAAATTGTATTTTTTTAAAGATATATACATCTCAAAAAATGTTACATTAAAAAACATAAGAGGTTCCTGTCTACCCCCCACCTTCCCACCCTACTCCTCCCACACCAACAACCTCCCCCATCATTGTGGCACACTCATCACACTCGGTGAACACATTTGGAGCACTGCTGCACCACCTGGATAATAGTTTACCCTGTAGTTCACACTCTCCCCCAGGACATTCAGTGGGTTATGGCAGGATATATAAAGTCCAGCATCTGACCCTGCAATATCATTTAGGACAACTCAAATTTCCAAGAATGCCTCCACATTACAGCTCTTCTTCCTCTCCTTGCCCTCTGCAACTACTGTGGCCACTTTCTTCACCTCAATGCTACAATTTCTTCTATTACTATCACAATAGTTTTATAGTAGAATACCACTCTAATCTATATTTTATTCCTCCATTCTGTGGACCCTGGGATGGTGATGTCCACTCCACCTCTGGATCAAGAGAGGCCTTAGATTCCACATGGATGATGGATACAATTCTTCTGTTTGCAGTTGTTGGCACTCTTGATTCCCTGGTGTGGTGTTTGACCATCTTCACCTCCCTATTAGCTGACCTGGGTAAGTCCAACAAACCAGAGAGTAGGAGTTGCAATTCTGCTGAGGCTCAGGGCCCAGCTGGCACATGGGCACTCCAGAGATTCAAGTCCCCTGAGCATCACCATCCCTAGTGCCAACCATAGGTTCAGTAAAAGTGACAGAAGAGGCATGTGTAGAAAGGTCACATCTGAGTCCAGCTTCATCACACTCAGGAGCACAAATTCCAAAGTAGGGCCCTCTGACACTGCACGAAACTCCAAATCCATCTGCCGTGACCTGGACTCTCTATTTCTGTGTCCTATGAATTCTCCCACATGTTCCTCTCTGGGCCAGCTCTAACCCAGGAACTTGCAGGAAATTCATTTCCCAGACTTAGGTTGGAGTGATGGTGCCAAGCTGACAAAACACATATTCCTCCCCTTTGCCACCTGGGCATCCATAGTCGCCTTTTTTTTTAAAAAAAGATTTATTTAATTTATTTATTCCTTCCCACCCCCTCATTGTTTGCACTTGCTGTGTCTGTCTTCCTTTTTAGGAAGTGCCAGGAACCAAACCTGGGACCTCCCATATGGGAGGAAGGTGCCTAATCGCTTGAGCTACCTCAGCTCCCTGCTTTTTTGGGTCTCTAACTATGTTTTCCTCCTTTTATTTCCTGTTGTGTCAGCTCACCATGCCAGCCTGTTGTGTCAGCTTGCTGTTTCTTGCTTGTCTTCTTTAGGAGGCAGAACTGAACCTGTGACCTCCCATGTGGTAGGTGGGAGCCCAATTCCTGGAGCTACATCCACTTCCCCATAGTCATCTTCTTTAACCACACTTAACTTCCAAATAAAGACAGTAGAAAAATCGTTCTTTCACCTAAAAGAGTGCAACCATCCCTCAAAGAACGAAACATGCACTACATTTTCCTCAAAAGAGGATACGCAATCCCATTTGTCACTTTATCCATCTTCACGGGGTGTACATTCCACTTCTAGCTGAGCCACAGTCCTCCTTTAATATCCTTCTAACTGAAACACTGAGATGCAGGGTTAACTAGTATCAGTAAAGTTCTTATTAAATAATAGAGGGATAGGCTTAGGGAAATATTGGTTAGCACATGCATCTAAAGATACCCAGATCAAAGCAAGGACCGTGGACCCATTCCTCCCCCAGGCCCTGTTTCTACCACTGGCCAGGTGGGTGTCGTGGTATTTATGCAACTTCTGCCACTAGCCCTTTCTTTTCCTTTGCCCTCAGCTGGTTGTGACTTGTGGGTTGACCCAAGCTTTCATTCCTGAAGGTCTGAGTCATTAACAGTCTTGCCAGAACTGGACTGTTGATGTTTTCATTTACTTTTTCGGAGAATGGGAGTACTAATTTGTGCTTCAGAGGCACCAGACCTCATTTTCCCTCTCCCAACAACTCCCTTTGGTGGTCAGGATCAGGCACCCCGGCCAGTAAGGGAACCCTCTTCTTTGCCTTTTTGTGCAGTGGCATGAGAGTCCCCAGGGCCAGGTGGCAGAGTCTCAGTTTCCAGGTCAAGGACACCTTTGTGTCTCCTGGTGGAACCATTCCTCCCTTGGGGCCTGCGGCCTCCAAGCCAGCAGAGGCAAAGTTCAGGGATGGGAAGCAGACGCTCTGCTAGTGGACCACTAGAAATAAGGGTAAGGGGAGCCCTTAATTCCTGGGCCCGTGGATCCTGGCTATGGGAGAAACACATGCTTATGTTGTGTTCCCTAGAAGCAGGGGCTGCGGGATTACTAAGAAAGCAATTAACTGAGGGAGGGCTCTCAGGAGCAGAGGAGTGAGGGAAGTGGGACAGAGCAGGGGAAGAAAGCTAAGCAAGGGTATGATGCGGTAGGTTGGATGATGTACCCCAACATAGATATGTTCTTATCTAAATCTGCGTCCCTGTGTGTGGGGGCCCACTGTAAATAGGGTCTTTCGAAGGTGCTTTGTAGTTAACATGTGGCCACTTGAAGCAGCGTGGGCTTAATCTGGGTTATAGGAGACTTTATAAAGATAACCCTGAAGCCACAGAAGAGAGAAAGGAGTGGACATTGCCACGTGATAGAGACAGAAATACATGCCAAGGTACCCCAAGGAGGGCTAGCAGCCAGCACCAGACATTACTGTCTTTGGAGGGAAAGCAACCCTTGCTGAGGTCTTGATTTTGGACTTCTCCTAGCCTCAAAATCGTAAATTCCCATTGTTTAAGCCAATGTATTAGGTGGTATTTGTGATAGCAGCTCAGGCAAACTAAGACAAATAGAGACTGTTTTCAGCCTGATTGAACAGGAAACTGTGGAGTTCAAATTGCACCAAAGTTGATCCTCCCTTATGGCAAGGGGGCTAGTCTTTTGTATCGTCATCTCCCTCATTCATTGGCCACATGCTGCCCAGGAGGCAGGGGGAGGTGGAAGGAGCAGGACTTAACCTTCCAAGCCAGGCAGCTCCTATTGGGTTGAGGGCATTCTTTGGAGATGTGAGCAGCTATGAGCCATTAGCAGCCAACACTCAGCAGCCACGGAGAAGGATGGGTGACAACTCAGGTCCAGAAAATGCAATACACATGGGTGGGTGCAGGATCCACCCTGGTTAAAAAGCCTAATCCCTCACCAGAGCAAAAATCCCTATAGACATAGTTTTGGAGTCCTAGCAAGGAGCATGCCAATTATGAGATTTTGCACTTTGGAACCCAAAGATCTGGCCTCCAATCAGGAGTCTATAGTTCATTTATAGTTCTTCACAGTCCAGACGCAATCTACCAATCAGGATCACACTTACATTAAACAGTATTGCTTAGTAGCACAGTTTACATACCACCTTATTAGGTGTCCTGGGTGGATCAGTTATCTATTGCTGCGTAAGAAACCACCACAAATTATTTGTTCATGATTCCATGGAATCAGCAATTTGGTCTGGGCCAGCTGGTCTCACCTAGGGTCACTCTAACGGCTGTCATTGTTTGGTGTTTCACCTGGAGCTGGATGATCCAAGGTGACCTCACTCATATATCTGGTAGGTGCCGATTGAATTCTTACTCCATCTTGTAGCTTTTCAATTAATTTTCTTGGATTTTCCAATCAGATCATCTGCAAATAATGATTGTGTATCTCTCCCTTCCTAGTTTCTATGCCTTTCATTTCTTTCTATTGACTAATTGCATTGGCTAGTACTGCCAAGACATCGTTACGCAACAAGGAGTGTTGGAGGCATATTTGTTTTCTTTCTGACTCTAGCGGGAATGATCCTGGTGTATCCCCATTGTGTTGATGTGTGCATTGGGGCTGAAGTTTTTATTAAAGTAGACAAATATGTCCTTATTCAGTATTTATTAATAATGTTGAATATGCCTTTTTAACATCATGAAAAATTTTAGATCATAATTTTCTCCTTTGATCCATTGATCAAATGGTTAGAAGTCTATTCATAGAATGCACACAAATTCTACATTTCCTATTTGATGTTGGCTATATTAAAGTTTTTTCAGAGAGCTGAGAAGCCCAGCCTGGAAAAGATAGTTATACAGGATGAAGGTAGTAACAGTCACAATGGGAGAAGTAGATGAATTTGAGTTACATTTTGGACATAAAGATAAATCAAGGATGACTTTTTGGGTTTGGGTGTGACAAATGGCTCCAACAGAGGTCACCAATAATTCCTGACTGCCAAATGCAGTGGAATCTTTCTGATATTTGCTGGAACCCAAGGCCTAGGCCCCTGCAGACAACTTTCTTTACTTGAAGTTCTGCAATCCCAGGCCCTCCTCCTTCAATTTTCCGACTGTTTCTTCTTAAACTCTTAGTGGGCTCTTCTCCATTTGCCTTCCCATTAGCCTGAGATGCCCAGGCTAACTCATCCCACCCCCTACCTCTGTTCTTAGCTACCTTCATTTCTTGAATAATGTACCACCTGTGATGCCAACAACTCCCAATCTGTGTCTCTAGCACCCTCTTGCTCCTTATCTCCTACCTGAAGATCCCATTGGCTCTCTCTCTACCTGGGTCTTCTTAGGTTTCTAAAACCTTTCATGTCTAAAGCCAAACACCTCATGTTCCCTTTCCCAAATATGATGAGAGGCACATCGTAGATTCCATCTCCTCATTCACTCTTTTCCTTGGTCAGTCACTAACTCCTGATGACTCCACTGTCTCAAATCAGTTCCTTTGTACTTCCTAAATTCTGCATCCGTCTTAGTTCCAGTCTTCTCCACTTGGACTTGCAGAACAGCCTCCTAAATTATCTCCTACTCCCTTTCCTCCAAACAATCCACCGTTTATGAATGTCACCCTTTACTTCTGACCCTCGAGTGGCTCTCCACAAAATCAGGTTTTCATCCCAAAGTATCAATGAATTCAAAGGACTTCTACTTTGCTTTCCCAGAGTGTTTTTTTTTTTTTAATCTATTGAGACACTTTTGTCTTATAAGAGACTCTTCTATCAGAATGCATTTTTGCTGGCAGAACAATGAGTACCAGAACAGAATGCTATGTTCTTCCCATCTCTCTTATCTGGCCATAGAAAATTGGGGTTCCAAGATTCTTTCACTTTGAGACTGGTGCTTTGTCAAACTTTTTTGTGTTTTAAAGAAAGTTTAGTTACCATCCAGTACAAACCATGTTGAGAATGCTTGCATTAATTTCTGTATCTGTTTTGTGTTTGAAATACAGTCTTTAATTATTGATAAGGCCGAGCAGTTCCATAAGCTGCTCTCCTTCTACAGTCACTTGACTCTCAAGGTCAACATTCAGACATAAATTTTAGTCTGAAATAGTTTTCACTAGCCACAGTTGCAAGAATCTGCTCTCACTGATATATTGGATGACAGAAGAGGAAGAGGTGTGTGTGCCAAGGGTCCACGTGGGGCTGGGACCATGGGCTTCAAGTGGCCACCAGCCTGCAGGGCTGTGTGGCTTCTTGGGCAGGACTTGGCAGCTGGCAGGTGCAGGACTGGGGCAGGTGGTCAGTGAGACCTGATGCAAGGGATTGAGCTTGCGAGGGAGACACCAGCTCAGAGGAGCCACTCCAGGGTTCAGTGTGGGAAGCCAGAAAGGAAGGGAGCTGGGCCAGGCAGTGGAGAGCAGGGGGACGCAGAAGCCCTGTGAGCTGATGCCGCCGTTAAGAGCCAGGAAGAGTGGGAGGTGGAAAGTCAGGAGGGGATGTTCAGAGGGCTGAGGTTGGGCTTAACACTTCAGACAGGAACATGCCTCAGTTTGTGGGAATTCACGGATAGAGAGGGTGAGGGAGGAAGACACTGAGAAAGAGAGAGACAGAGACAGAGAGAGAGGTAGGGAGGGAGAGAGAAAGACATGGAAAGAGAGACAGACTCCACAAGTGGAGGGAAAACAAGATTTAACAATATTTTTTTGCACTTGTCAGAGAACTTAATCCAGGTGTCCCCACTGGGTGACTCATTCTAAAGGGCAGGGGGGCTGATATTTTCTCCTTTCTGTGGGTGAGACACCAAGCTATGTGATCTCCTGGTGTTATTTCTTTTCCTCCTACCCTAATCCCATTTTACAGATGAGGAAATGGCGTCCAGAAAGGTTTAGCCTCCCAGTTGGTATTGGAAGAGTTAACATGGCATCTCCTGAGCCCCAGCTTTTTACAGCTGCTCTGGACAAAGAGAGCCGGGACAGATGTTTCACAACTTGTGTAGAAGACTGGTTCTTCGGCCAGTTCTGTCATGCGGAATCCTATGAGACATAACATCCCAGTCCCCTAGGAGCTTATGAGGAAAGTCCCTTGCCTACGTTCTGAGGAATCAGGTCTTGATAGTATACCGGGGGCCACATTCTCAGTCTTCTTTCGCTCCCATAGGGCACCCAGATTAAGAGATTGGATTTAAAAATCACTAGAGAACTTCATAACATTTGAACGTCTTCAGGGACCCAAATAAGCATGTCTGCAACCACGGGGAATGAGGAACTAACCTGAGCTAAGGGTCTTCCAACGCGGTAGCGGGGGACCAGGGGCTGCATTCGGCTGCCTGTGGTGGGAAGTTACTAAGAGGGGAAGGGGCGGGCCATCAGCGACCCCAGCCGTCGGTCCGAGGCGAGCCGCTTCTGAGAGCAGCTGCGATGAGCACCCCTGCAAGGCCTGAGCGGGGCCGCGGGGCCGCCAAAGGCGGACCTCCTTGCAGCGGGCCAGGCCAAGCGGTGGTCTGCTTGGAGTCTTGACGGAAACCCCTCATTTAAAGTTCCGACGCGATTTCAGCCTCCTAGGGGATCTCGGGCGGGGGGCGGGGGGGAGGTTTGTGCAGTGAGAGGCGAGGCTAGCACAGCAGGAGGGGCGGGGGCCTGCAACTGCTGAGCGGACGCTCCCCACAGGTTCCCACAGGGAGCTGACCTGTGTCCTGCGTTGGATTCTAAGGGGAGGGCCGCTTCCAATCGGGCAGCAGGAAAGCGTCAGGATAATTCAGCGCCTGAGTGTCTACGCGCAGCAGAAGCCTTGTCTGCAGTACCTCTTCTATTCTAAGTCACATTTTTGAAAAACACTTTGCTTCCTAAGTTCCTTTGGTTTATTGTGGTGGCTGCCTTGTGCACATTCACATTGGGTAGGCTGCTGTGACCACACTATGCAAATCAACACATATGTGCAGTAGGAAAATAACATAGATCCTGAAGGTAAACAATTGGAGGTTAGGAGTCAGTTTAGATAAAAATTACGGAAACTCCTTTTGCTCTCTTAGTAGGAATGACCCTCAGAGGAGCGCTGGGATGTCTGGAACACTGGTCCTCATTCTGCCTGGCTTTTGTTGGAATCATGCAGATTTTGATTATGGCTTTTATTAACAGATCTCTTCTCTCTCCTCCTGGGAAAACTTACTGCCTTTTTTCCCCGTATCTATGCTTTGGTTCCCATACATTCAGTCAAACATTTATTAAGTGCCTACTGTATGCATGGGCCAGCTGGTTCTCCCTCCCAAATCTTGCCCCATGCTTCATTCTCCTCCCCCTCCCCACCCAAAGTGGTGCTGGACCGAGATGGGAGAAACTCAGAGTTTTCAGGAGGGTCCTTGGAGCTTTGGGGAGCACAAAGAATTGTGCTTGGCATCTCTCTGTTCCTCATCACCCAAAAGCCAGAATGTTGCCAGCGGTTCAAATCCCTTAGATAGAAGCAGCCCAAATCAGAGCTTTATCTTAAAATTGAGTAACATATATTTAATAAAAATATTTAAGAATGTGTACTATTGGCACTTGATGTATACGTCCCCATTCTGTCGGGAAATTTCAAACATATACCAAGTTGAGAAAATAGACTGATGGACCCCCAGAGGCCCAGACCCAATTTCAAAAATTATCAACTCACAGCCAGTTTGACTTCATCTATACTCCCACCCATTCTCTCCTCCCCCCGGATGGTTTTGAAGCAATCCCAGACATCGTATTATTTCATCTGTAGTATTTCAAAAAAGTCGGGTAATAAAATATGGACTAGAGTAGACTTACTGGTATTCTACTATAGACTTATTGTGATTCGAGCAATGGAAGAAATTATATCACTGATGTGGAGACAGTGGCCACTGGAGGTGCTGAAGTCAGGGAAGGAAAAAAGAGGTGTGATATGGGGGCATTTTTGGGACTTGGCATTGTCCTGAATGACCTTGCAATGACAGATACAGGCCATTATATATCCTGCTATAACTTACAGAATTGAATGGGAGAGAGCAAAAACAACAGTGTAAACTAATATCCCTGCTTAGTGGCAATGCTCCAAATATGTTCATCAATTGCAATGAATGTACCGCACTAATGAAAGAAGCTGTTAATGTGGGGAAGGGTGGGAGGTGTGGGAAGTGGGGCATATGGGAATCCCTTATATTTTTGTGTGTAACATTTTGTGTAATCTAAGTATCTTTTTAAAAAAATGAAAAAAATATTTTTTAAAAAGTAAGGATAAAATCCACAGGACTATTATCTCACTAATCCCCTCCCTCCCTGAATTATTTAATATCAAATATCTAGTCAGTAAGTCTCAAATGACTAGAGTGCATTTCCAGGTTGTCTGTTATAGATGGTTTCTGGATAAGGCCATATATCGAGTTTATCAAGATGCCTGCTAATTCCTCAATCTGTGCATTACTCCCTTTTCCTTCTGTTGCTCACGTCTGTTCTTTAAAATGGCAAAACCATCTGTTGAATATTATCTGCAAATGTATTTAGATGTCATGAAATCATCTTCAGTGAAAAATTAAAGTTGTTTTATTGGTTTATGTACATAATTAAAAACAAATAATAGAGAATTGCTTACAATGAAAACGGTCCTCTGCCTCATTATATCCCCCTCCCCTCCCAGTTCACTTTATACTGTTTTGTATTTACTTTATTTGTTTGTTTAAAAAAAAACAGTTTGCTGGACCTAATTTTGTAGTTCTTGAGTCAGAGCTAATTTTCATGGAAGGTTAAGGTTCTTTTCTCTTACACCACCTATTCTCTGATGTTAGCAGTTTTTCACTGCATTAGTTTGTGTATTTTTTAACCAGTCTTTTTCATTTTTGCCAATCTAATAAGTAATAGTAACTTTTTTTCCCTATTAATTTGCAGTTCTTTGATCAGTAGTAAGGTTAACAACATACTTTTTGTCCCCCAATCTTTGAGACTTCTAAAAGCTCTGATGAACTTTTCTTCCTCTCAAATTATTCTTTTTTTTTTTATTTAAAAATTTCTAAAATGTACAAATACTTTATGCCCACCATGCAACAGCTCCACCTTCACCCCTGCTCCCATCCCCTGGTAACCCGTAGTCTAGTTTCTGTCTCTATGAATTTGGTATTTCTCAATATTTCGTATAAGTGGAATCATACAGTAGTTGTACTTATGTGCCTTATTTTACTCAGCATAATGTTTTCAAGGTTCACCCATGTTGCAGTATGTCTCAGAACTTCATTCCTTCCTATGGCTGAGTAATATTCTGTTGTGTGTATGTACCACATTTTGTTTATCCATTCACCTGTTTATGGGCATGTGGTATATTTTCACCTTTTTGCTATTGTGAATATTTCTTTGGGTATATGCCTGGAAGTGGAATTGCTGAGTCATATGGTAATTCTATATTTAACTTTTTGGGGAACCATATACTGCTTTCCACAGTGGCTGCACCATTTTATATTCCCACCAACAATGCACAAGTGTTCAAATTTCTCCACATCCTCTCCAACATTTGTTATTGTCCATTAACAGAAATTGTCAGCCTTGTGGTATAAAATGGTATCTCATTGTAGTTTTGATTTTCATTTCCCTAGTGGCTAATGATGTTGAGCATCTTTTCATGTGTTCATTGGCCATTTCTATATCTTCTTTGGAGAATTATCTATTCCAGTCCTTTGCCCATTTTTAAATTGGGGGTTGTCTTTTTGTTGTTGGGTTGTAAGAGCTCATTATATATACTTGATATTAAACTCTTTTCATATATATGATTTTCAACTATTTTCAACTATTATGCAGGTTGTCTTTTTACTTTCTTTTTTCCTCTTTCCCCAACTCACCCCTGCCCCTGCCCTACTGTTTTTGCTGTCTGTGTCCATTTGCTGTGTGATCTTCCATATCTATTTCTCTGTTTGTCTTCTCATCTTTCTCCTCTAGGATTCACTGGGATTTGATCCTGGGGACCTCTGATGCAGAGAGAGGTTCCCTGTTAATTGTGCCACCTCAGCTCCTGGTCTCTGCTGTGCTTCACCTTGACTCTTCCTCACTTCTTGATAATGTCCTTTGATACACAAATTTTTAATTTTGATGAAGTTGAATTTAGCTATTTTTCTTTTGTTGCTTGTGCTTCTTGTGTCATATCTAAGAATCCATTGCTGAATCTAAGAAGATGAAAATGTGCCCCTATGTTTTCTTCCAAGAATATTATCATTTTAGGTCTTATATTTAGGTTGTTGGTCCATTTTTAGTTAATTTTTGTATATGGTACAAGATAGGGCTGCAACTTCATTCTTTTGCATTTGGTCACCTAGCATCATTTGTTGAAGAGACTATTCTTTCCCCATTGCATGTACCTGACACCCTTGTTGAAAACCAATTAGCCATGTTTGAATCTATTTCTGAACTTCTAATTCTATTCCATTGATTTATTTTGTCTATCCTTATGCCAGTACCATATGGTTTTGATTGTTGTAGCTTTGTAGTAAGTTTTGAAATCAGGGAGTGTGAATCCTCCAAGTTTGTTCTTCTTTTGACTGTTATTTTGACCATTTGGGGCCCCTTGCAATTTCATATGAATTTGAGAACTGGCTTTTCAATTTCTGTTAAAAAAAATATCTGCTGCTATTTTGATAGTTGATTGTGTTGAAACTGTAGATCACTTTGAGTAGTACTGACATCTGAACAATATTAGGTCTTCTAATCCATGAACATGGGCTATCTTACAATTTATTTAGTTGTTTTTTAAATTTCTTTCAGCAGTGTTTTGTTGTTTTCAGGGTGAAAGTCTTTTATGTCATTGGTTAAATTTATTTCTAGATATTTTATTCTTTCTCATACTATTGTAAATGGAATTTTCTTAATTACCTCTTTGGATTGTTCATTGCTAGTGTGAATCTTTAGTTTTTCTAGTGTTACTCTACAACTATAATTGGTATATGTGTCTCTATTTCACAGACAGCATGGACTGACTCCTCATTATGAAAGATGAGGATTTAGAGCTCTTACCCTTTCCTTTATCCTCCCTCTTTCTATGTACACTTTTGTCTTTGGTCACCTTTGAAACATTAAATAACCAACTTAAACTTCTGCATATTGTTTCATCTACTTTTGGTGGTATCTCTAAACTTGCTACCTCAAAGAAGGGAGATATTAATTCCCTGTAGCCTTCCACTCTCCTTCTATCTACATTTACCAACTGCCTTTAGATGAACCTTCCACTTTTTAGTATATTCAAGGTAAAAATATTTACATTTTTTTCCTGTAACTGTTTGTTTTTTCTTGGTTTACCTAGAGATTACTTTTTAAAAAACTAGAAGCCAATAAACGGCATTATCTGTTAAAATTTTTTTACTTTGGTCGTGTGATCCTGTTCACTGGAGTACCTTGTTATTGGCTGAGTACACTCAAACGTAACAGAATGAATGTTTGGCAGGTAAATCTTATGAATCTTTGAAAACACTTTATTGATAGTTGCCCTGGGTTTAGAAGTTGTAAGGTCTAAGAACACTGGAGGCATTTTAATTGAGAAAGTAACTTGAAGGGGAGTGGATATGGCTCAAGAGGTTAAACACCTCTTTCCCACATGGGAGGTCCTGGGTTCAGTCCCTGGTGACTCTAAAAACAAAAACAAAACAACAAGCAAACAAACGAAAAAACCAATTCAGACGAGCTGATGTGGCTCAGTGGTTGAGTGCCAACTTCCCACATACAAGACCCCAGTTTGAATCCCTGGCCCTGGTATGTACAAAAAAAAAAAAAGTAATTTACAAGGTTAATTTCCTTAGCTATTATTACTAAGGGCTAACATTTGAGTATTACTATGTGTCAAACCCTGTTTGAAGTGTACGTGAGAGTATCAAATTTAAACCTTAACCCTAGGAAGTAGGTGGCATTAGTATTTGCACTTTACACATGAGGAAACCAAGGCACGTCACTTGTGCAGGAAGGATTTTAAAGCCCAGAACTTGCATTCTGAACCTGGCAGCCTTCTTCTGCCTAAGGCCATAGCTCCTGTTGAAGGGCCCTCTCCCATCGTTCCAGTTCCCACTGGATTCCAGAAACTGCTTCCTCCCCTTATCCTTTCGAGGGTTGGGGTGAACAACTTCCCTATGCCAGTCTCCACATGCTTTGCCATCCAGATTGGTTCCTCAAGCCAGCCCATGCCTCTGGGAACAGCTTTCCTTAACCCCTTTGAGTTCCCCGAAAGGACCTGGCCTGATACAGTCATGAGGCTGGGAGGTGCTGGGCCTCAGCTTCACTTCTGTTAGGCTCCAGGTGCCACTGATGTGGAGAAAGTGGCCATGGTAGTTGCTGAGGGCAGGAAGAGGGAAGAAGAGATGTGATGTGGGGGCAATTTGGGGACTTGGAGTTGTCCTAAATGATATTGCAGGGACTGATGCTGGACATTATATAGCCTGCCATAGCCCACTGAATGTACTGGGGGAGAGTGTAAGCTACAATGTGAACTATTATTCATGTGGTGCAGCAATGCTCTAAAAGGTATTCACTAAATGCAATGAATGTGCTGCAATGATGAAAGACGTAGTTGATGTGGGAGGTGAGGGGTGGAGTGGGTGTGGGGTATATGGGAACCTCATATTTTTTAATGTAACATTTTTTTGTGATCTATGTATCTTTAAAAAATACAATTAAATAATGATGGGAGTGGGGGTGTGGGGAGGGGGTATATGGGAACCTCATATATATTTTTTACCCCCCCCTTGGCTTTTTGCATGGTCTGCTCTCTGTGTCAATTTGCTGTGCATTCTTCTGCGTCTGTATTTATTTATTTTCCCTCTCCCCTTGTGGCTTACTTGCTGTCTGCTCTGAGTCCATTAGCTGCGTGCTTTTCTGTGTTTTTGCTTGTCTCCCTTTTTTGTTGTGTCACCTTGCTGAGTTGGTTCTCCACGGCGCCTGTGGGCTGGGCAGCACTCCACAGTGTGCGGGCGAGCCTGCCTTCACAAGGAGGCCCTGGGACGTGAACCCAGGGCCTCCCATATGGTAGAAGGGAGCCCAACTCTTTAAGCCACAGCCACTTCCCTCTTATGTTTTTTAATGCAACATTTTGTGTAATCTATTAACTTTTAAAAAAAGATAATTAAAAAATAAAATTAAATAAAAAGATAAGAAGACAATAGTTTGAAAATGATAGAAGAGGAAGATGGTGAAAGTTTGGGTTCATGTATTTTAATTTAGGATGGAATGTCCCCATATTTTAAATAAGCAACATGTTATAATATTATAATAATTATCACACTAATCATATTGCCATTTTTAAAATTTTATTTATTTTTAATTTATTAAAATATATCACCCACACACATTCATACATAAACATAGCAATAGTTGCGAACTTACAAAACAAACATATGTAACACCATACAAGACTCTCATAACTCACCCTATCACCAACACCTTGCATTTTGTTAAACCTTTTTAACTAATGATTAAAGAGCATTGTCAAAATATTACTACTAACCAAAGTATTTTCCCCCAACCTTCCCTATTATTATTATCTTTATATCATTTAAATATGAACATACATAAACAAGTAAGTGTATAGTAAAAGTTGTGAACTTACAGAGCAAACAATGCGGAACATCATACAGGGGTCCCATACATCAACCCTCCACATCCTTGCATTGTTATGAGATGTTTGTTACAAATTATGAAAGAATATTGTCAAAATCTGACTACTAATTATTGTCTTTATCTTATATTTGGTGTGTTTTTCCCCCAACCCACCCTTTTATTGTTTTTAAATATGTTTTTTTATGACAGAAGTTGTAAACTTATAAAAACAATCACGTGCATGTGTAGAATTCCCAAACAACCTTCCTCTATCAACACACCACACTTGTGGAACATTTGTTACAGGTAAGATAATATCATCTGATTGTTACCATGTCCATAGTGTACGTTTGGCTCACATTTTCCATACTGCCTCATTATCAACATAGCACATCTTTTGCATAGATGCAAGAATATTATATTGTTACTGCTAACCACAGTCCATAGGTCACTCCAGTTTTATTTCTCCCATGCATTCCCAACACTCTGCAGTAGTGATGTACATTTGCTCGAGCTAACAAAGGGCACACACTATTACATCTGTACCATCAACCACAATTCTCATCCACCTCTTGGTGAACAAGATAGCACAGTAAAGTGCTATTCAGTTCCTAAATTATTCTTCAGTTTTCTGTCTATTGGCATTTATATCCCTAGACTACCATTTTCAGCCACATCCCCATTTATAAACTAGCCATTAGTATTTGTCACCATCCACTCTATACATTTCCACACTTTTACAGTAAAACTAATTAAAATTTCTACGTACATTAAACATCAGTAGTTCATCTCAGTCCTCCTCTTATCTCTTTTAAAAATCTACCACCTACCACCAGGTCTTCTTCTAGAAGTTTTATGGTTTCTTGCTTGTATTTTAGATTTTTTTAATCCATTTTGAGTTAATTTTTAGATAAGGTGTGAGATAGGGGTCCTCTTTCCTTTATTCAGCTATGAATATCCAGTTCTTTCAGTACCATTTTGTTGAATGGAATGTTCTGCTCAAGCTGTGTGGGTTTGACAGGCTAGTCAAAAAATCACTTGACCGTGCATGTGAGGGTCTGTTTCTGAACCATCAGTTTGGTTCTATTGCTCTATATGTCTGTCTTTACACCAGTACCATGCTGTTTTACCACTATACCTAGGTAATATGATTTAAAGTCTGGAGATGAGTGTTCACTTTTCCTTTTTATTGTTTCTGGCTATTCAGGATGCCTTACCCTTCCAAATAAATTTGATAATCTAGTTTTCAATTTTTAAAAAAATGCTGGTGGAGTTTTTATTGGGATTGCATTGAATCTGTATATTGATTTGAGTAAAATTAACATCTTAAAGATATTTAGTCTTCAATCCATGAGTATGGAATGGTCTTCCAGTTATTTAGGCCTTTTAAAATTTCTTTTAACATTGAGTTGCAGTTTTCTGGATGCAAGTGCTTTACCTCGTTGGTTAAGTTTATTCCTGTCTATTTGAGTTTTATCTGTCATATTTTATTTTCACCACTCTTTCGACACTCTTAGTTACTTTTATTGATATAATCTTCATTTCTAGACTCTCTTTCAGACCCCTCTCTCCTGTTTTTTCTTTTCAGGCTCTAGCACACTCTTTAGTATTTCCTGAAAATTTGGTCTCTTGCTTAGAAATTCTCGCAGTTTCTGTTTATCTGTGAATATTCTAATCTCGCTCTCATTTTTGAAAGACAGCATTGCTGGATATAAGATTCTTGGCTGGAAGTTTTTCTCTTTTATTATCTTAAATATATTGTACGACTGTCCTCTTGCCTCCATGGTTTCTGGTGAGAAATCAGCACTTAATCTTATTGGGAATCCCTTATATGTTATGCGTTGCTTTTCTCTTGCTGTTCTCTGAATTCTCTCTTTGTCTTTGGCATTTGACATTCTGATTAGTATGCATCTCGGAGTTAGTCTATTCGGGTTTTGCTGTGCTTCTTGGACATGGATATCTATATCCTTCAATAGGGTTGGGAAATTTTCTACCATTATTTTTTCAAATATTCCTTCTGCCCCTTTCCCTTTCTCATCTCCTTCAGGCTCACCAATCCTTTCTTCTGTCTCCTCAAATCTATTATATGATTCCAATGTTTTTTTAAAATTTCTTTTATTGAACCTTTCATTTCCATAAGATCTGCTATTTTTCTATGTATACTTTCTTTTTTTTAAAGATTTAATTTTTATTTTATTTCTTTCTCCCCACCCCCCCACCCATTTGTCTGTTCTCTGTGTGTTCTTCTGTGTCTGCTTGCATTCTTGTCAGCAGCACTGGGAATCTGTGTCTCTTTTTGGCTGCATCATCTTGCTGTATCAGCTCTCCATGTGTGTGGCACCACTCCTGGGCAGGCTGCACTTTTTTGTCATGTGGGACAGCTCTCCTTGCGGGGTGCACTCTTTGCGCGTGGGGCTTCCCTACACAGGGAACACCCCTGTGTGGTATGGCACTCCTTGCACACATCAGCGCTGCACGTGGGCCAGCTCACCACATGAACTAGGAGGCCCTGGGTTTGAACCCTGGACCTCCCATGTGGTAGGCAGATGCTCTTTCAGTTGAGCCAAATCCACTTCCCTCTATGTATACTTTCAAATTCTTCTTTGTGTTCATTTAGTGTCTTCTTAATATCCTTAATCTCTTTAGCCATCTCATTGAATTTATTAAGGAGATTTGTTTGAACATCTATGCTTAGTTGTCTCAACTCTTTCATGTCATCTGGAGACTTATCTTGTACCTTTAACTGGGCCATATCTTCCTGTTTCTTGGTGTGGGTTGTAATTTTTTGTTAGTGTCTTGACATCTGGATTATTCTAGGTGCAGTTTTTCTGTTTAGTTTAGGACTTCCTGTCCTTTCTCCCTTCCTGGTTGTGCAGTAGGAGCCAAGGATGTAATTGGTGCTATAAGCTGTGGAGGCTCAAGCTGCCCTCATTGCCCCTGGGACCAATGAAGCTTCTTCCAATTTTCTCTTTTACCAGAGGTAGGGACAGAGTCATAGCTTTGTGGAATAATCCAAATCAGGCAGGCCTAGACTGTAGTTGCCCCGAGAGACTGATGAAGCTTCACGCCCCTTTCTCCCCTGCCTGGGTCAGGGATGGAGCTGCAGGTGTGGGCAGCAATCTATGCAGTGTGGGTCCAAGATGACCACAGTTGCCTGGGTACACTTCCTATTATTCAGTCTGTGCCAGCCAAAGGTACCTGCAGTTACCTGGATAGTCTCCTCCTTGCTGGAGGTGGGGCTGAAGCCTAGACTAAGGCTGCAGGCTGATCTGGGTGAAAGAAACCGGTTCCTACCATCACTGTGATTTTTGGTCACACCAGCTTCCCCTCAAGCTGTGGGCAGAGTAAAAATGATAGGCACTGGCCTTTTTCTGACTTGGACAGATTCACACCCCACTTATTCCCAGGGTTATCTCTTAGGCAGCCAAGTCTACTAATCAGTAGCTGAAATCGGCAGTCAGCCGTCTCCTCCTCCTCAGTTTGGGGGACATGGAGCTTCCAATTCCAGCCACAGAACAGCTTCTGGGGTGGCTTGCACCACCAGAGTAAGATAATCAACGGCTTACCTGGTTATTTCCTGGAAAGACTGGTGCAGGTCCCCACAGCTTCCTCCCTGCTGGAGGTGGGGCCTAGACTAAAGCTGCAATCTGACCTGGATGGAAAGAAGCCAGTCCCTACCAGCACTGTGATTTTCAGTCTGCCCTGCTTCCCCTCATGCCAGGTGCAGAGTTAAAATGGTGCCTCCCAGCCTCTTTCTGACTCAGACTCAAACTTTAGCTGTTTTCAGGATTATAATTTAGCCCCTCTGAATTTACTCATCAGTAGATGAAGCTGGTGCCCAACCGTCTCTTTCTCCCCCATTTTGGGGAAATGGAGCTTTCAATTCCAGTCGTGGAACAGCTCCCAAGGTGGCTGTTCGTCCAGTGGAGGGTGGACACCAGCCTCCATGGTGTGGAGCACTATATTTACAAGTCTTCTCTGCAGATCCTCCTTCCACTCCCCCAAGGATGTTGCAAGATGCTCTTCTGGTCTCCTGGACCCCCCAAACAGGTGCTTCAGTTAGCTCCAGAGAGCTCTGTATGTTTACTAACTGCCCTGTAGCAGGAGCTGACTCTGGGAGCTCCTTACTGCACTGCCATCTTGCTGGTTGTCATATTGCCGTTTTAATATGTCACCACTTCATATCTGTGCAGTAAAACAGTGGAGATAAGCAACTAAACTTTTTTTTAAGGTACTGAGCCAGGGATTGAACTTGTATGTGGGAAGCAAGTGCTCAACTGCTTGAGCCTCATTTGCTCCCAACTTTTTTTTTTAAAGATTTACTTATTTATTTTGCTCCCAACTTTTTAAGAAGGCATAATGTATTTTCAAGTCTTTGTTTTGCCATTTTAAAAAACTTTTTATTTTGAAATAATTTTGAACGTCAAACTTTTTTGAAAACCAGTGATGAGCTATCTGTGGGACACTCTGGTGACCTGAGGTTCAGCCTCCCATTGGCTTTTTTTTTTTTAAGATTTATTTATTTATTTCTCTCCCCTTTCCCCCCCATCCCGGTTGTCTATTCTCTGTGTCCATTGGCTGCGTGTTCTTCTTTGTCTGCTTCTGTAGTTGTCAGCGGATGGGAATCTGTGTTTCTTTCTGTTGCGTCATCTTGTTGTGTCAGCTCCCATGTGTGTGGCACCATTCCTGGGCAGGCTGCACTTTCTTTTGCTCTGGGCAGCTCTCCTTATGGGGCGCACTCCTTGCGCATGGGGCTCCCCTACACGGGGGACACCCCTGCGTGGCCGGGCACTCCTTGCGCACATCAGCACTGCTCATGGGCCAGCTGCACACGGGTCAAGGAGGCCCAGGGTTTGAACCGCGAACCTCCCATGTGGTAGACGGATGCCCTAACCACTGGGCCAAGTCCGCTTCCCCCCCCATTGGCTTTTAATTGTCATCTCAGAGGACAACTACTACTCTCCCGAGTTTAAACAACTGACCTATGGTAAAGATATTGTTTCTGGCAGAGTTACCATGACAACCTCCCACTTCAAGGTGAACAGTTGAGTTTTATCAAAATAAACGACTGGGCTTGGTGTTAAATTGGTCACATGGCAGTTTTCATCACAGCATGTCTGCTGTGTTTGCTGCCTCCGCTTCTCCTGTAGCTTCTCCTGACATCCGGACCTCTGCCCAGGACTGATGGCCACCTGCTTCCCATTTGTGCTCAGACCAGAAGCCTGGTCTCTAAGGAACAAGATCTGGTTTCTCTAAAGCAAGTTCTTTGTGAATATAGGCTCTTAGGTTTGGAAAGAAAATATTGTGTCTTGGAATAGACTCCTGTTTTTTTCTCTGTCCTGCATCCTTCCACTCTCCCTCGTTCTTCTGGAAATAGTTTTTGCCTTCTTTTGGAGGACTGGTCCACTGATTAGTCAATAAATATTGCTGGGACAACTGGCCATCCATATGGGGGAGAAGTTACATCCCTGCTTTCCTAATATTGACAAAATTCTAGATGGATTAAACATCCAAAAGTGAAAGAAATACTAAAGTAACAGGAGAAAATATAGGAGCATGTTTCATAATCTGAGAGATGGAAATTAAATAAATCCAGAAGCAACAGAAGAAAAAAAAGACATGGCCCAAAATTTAAAAACTCATATGTATCATAAATAAAGTAAAAAAACAAAACAAAACATGAAAACATATTTAGGACATGTAGCAAAGTGTTAATACTCATAATGTTAAACAGCTTCTGAAAATAGATGAGGTGAATATTGGGTGAAAAGTGCTCAGCATTATAAATCAAAGAAATTAAATAAACTAGCAACAATATCATGGTCACCTATTGGACCAGCTGAAATGGGAAAATGTTAAAAAGAAATTCAGTGTTTGTAAAGGTGTGGGGGAGAGGCAGTTCTGCTTTGTTGGTGGGAAGATACAATTGTGCCATCTTTGAAGAAGGTAAATGTGGCAGATTTTGTCATTTTAAAATGTCCTGGGAAGCGGACTTGGCCTAGTGGTTAGGGCATCCGTCTACCACATGGGAGGTCCACAGTTCAAACCCCTGGCCTACTTGACCCATGAGGAGCTGGCCCACGCGCAATGCTGATGCACGCAAGGAGTGCCATGCCACGCAGAGGTGTCCACCGCGTAGGGGAGCCCCATGCACAAGGAGTGCGCCCAGTAAGGAGAGCCGCCCAGCGCGAAAGAAAGTGCAGCCTGCCCAGGAATGGCGCCGCACACACGGAGAGCTGATGCAATAAGATGACACAGCAAAAAGAAACACAGATTCCTGTGCCGCTGACAACAACAGAAGTGGACAAAGAAGACGCAGCAAATAGACACAGAGAACAGACAGCTGGGGTGAGGTGAGGGAAGGGGAGAGAAATAAAATAAATAAATCTTAGAAAAAATTTAAAATGTCCTATGGGACTTTTCTTTCAGGTTAAATGTGTGTGTGTGTGTGAAAGTTGAGTGTGTGTGTGAGAGGATGTTGCGTTAGAGGGTGTGGGCATGTGTACTTGAGACTGTATATACATGGGTGAGTGAGTGTGTGCATGTTGAGATCATATATGAGGGTGCACATGTCACAGAGTATGTAAGTGCATATGTGTGTATTTGAGACAGTAGATGTGAGGATGCACCTGATTGAGTGAGTGTATGTGTGTTTGGGAGTGTATGAATACGTGAACATGAGTCTGAGTGCAAGAGTGTGTGAGAGCATGTGTGTGTGTGAATTGGGTGAGAGTGTGTTGAGAGTGTGAACACGAGTGGAGCGAGTGTGTGTGTGCATGAGAGCACATGTCTGATGTTGGTAATTGGTTTAGTCTCTTCCCTCCATAGAAACTGCCTGAGGGCAGACTCTGCTGATTCTGGTCTTTTGGTTTGTACCCAGCACCATGGACAGTGCCTGGCACATGGTGGATGCTCAGACATTGGACTACTCAACTGCCAGGCAGATGCAATAAAAAACAGAAACAAAAAAAGAAACTGCGGTTGCATTTTTATTATGCAACATAGAATTTGGGTCAAAGTATTAATGGTACAGATGATATGATTCACAATGAAGGGATCTACATCACTAACACAACTGTAGCAAGTTATTGAAGTTGAAATAAAGGAAGAAAAACCAGAAGAAACTGCCATAAGGAAAATCAGAGTAACATACTTTAACACATGTTCTCAATCTCTGACTGGTGAAAAAGGAAAAACAAAAGATTTAGAGGCTCTGTAATAAGATTGATTTATAAATTCATGGGATGTTGGGCTTGTCCCAGAACCTGTGAAACAAGAAGAAAATCTCCAATTCTAATGGGCAGAAATAGTACAGGCACATTTTCTGACAACAGTGTAATAAAACTAGAAGTTAAATGCAAAACTTTTATTTTAAAAATTCAAATTAAAGAAACAAGTCTTTCAAGTAACTCTTCTGTCAAGGAGAAACCAAAACAGCAATTACAGACTCCTCAGAAGTTAGGAATTGGGAGAATACTGAACATCAAATTTAGGATATATAGCTATAGCCAAAGCTTTTAAGAGTGAGGCAAATGAGATAGTTGTATTATTACGCAAGAAAGGAGGAAATAAATGGACTCAGTATCTAGAAAAACAATAAAATAAAACCAAGAAAAATAAAAACAGAACAAATGGAGATTAAATTAGAGAACAACAAAGCAAAGAAAAGAACTAGGATAGAATTTTCAATACAAGAAATGGTTCTGTTAAAAAAATTAGAAATGACCTAAATTTTGGCAAAGCTAATCAAAGAAAAACAAAGAGCAAACATTGGTAATGGCAAAGGACATGAAAACACAGAAAAGAGGGGAGATTGTTACCGTTACTCTAAGATCTACCCTCCCCAACCCATTCTCTCAGCAGGCTTGGCTCTCTTTGGGGCACTAAGAGGGAATAAAGAGTCTGGGCTGGCCAGCCCAGGCCCTCCTACATCACACAAAGGCAGAAGCTTCACAACCTCTTTCTTCTCTTCCAGTGGCCAAAGTTTACTCGTTTTCTATCTATAGCTGCCTGGACCAGGGGCAGATGCCTGAATCAAGCTGGAGTGGTCACAATCTCTCTCCTGAAAATAGATTTAAGATTCCAAGACTCTAGTAACTCAGGACAATTCATCTAACTTGAGACCTAGGGGAGTGGTGGTGGTGAGCATTTTTACTGTGTGTGGAAAGAGGGTCAGCCTGCTGGGAGAAAAGCATATTGGAGTCTTGGGGAGCAAGGGAGCAAGAGATAGTGTACTTGAGCACCCACAGGGACCCCAAGGCAGGGGCCATTTTGGGAGGCTGGGCAGCTTCTCCAGTTCTTGGGATTTCAGAGATGCCTTTTTTTTTTTTTTTTACATTCAGTTAAAATATAAGTCACAGAACTTCAAATAACCTGACTCTCTTGCTTTGCCAGGGCTGCTTGAGTCCAACATCGAGGTCTCGACAGTCCAGCCTTTCTCCTGAAGGCGGTAGTGCTCTGGTGCCTGCCGGCCGCAGTCCTTGGGGTTCCTTGGCTTGCCCCTCTGCCTCTGTCCCATGGCTTCTCCTTCTGGCTTCTTCTGCGTGGTCGTCTGTGTCTCAGTCTAGGTTGCTTCTCCTTATATGGACTCTATTCGTATAGATTAAGGCCCACACTGATTTAATTTGGCCTCATCTAAATAAGATCTTTGAAGTTCCTATTCGCAAATGAGTCTACACTTAACTAATAATAACACCTTCAAAGGTTCTTTTTACAAGTGGGTTCACACCGGCAGGAATGTAGTTTAAAACTTGAACATGTCTTTTGGGGGTTCCATGATTCAATTCCCCAAAATGACTCATACAAATATAAGATGAACAAGTGCCAGGATTTTTTCTTTAACACTTTATTTAATGAGGGAACCAATAGGATGTTGAAACGGGTTCAAAGCACACTTGCGCACCTAGGCATTTTAGGCAGCATAATAAAGGAATGCCAGGATAGGATTGCTGGTGTAGATACTATGCTTGCCAATCACTTACAGGTCTATGAAGCCATAACATCTGGATTTATCTTTTCCACTGGTCAGAGATTATTCAATACCTACCCCCAAAATTCTATCACTTCACCTGGGCCTCCTCAGAGATGTGAACTAGTTCAGGCAATAGAAAGTCAATCAAAGGCACAAGCAAAGTAGTGCACTGAAACAATACCCAGCAAATCTTTTTAAAAAAATCTATTTTCAGGTGTAAAGGAGTTTAGCCAAACTGCAGAGTCATTAGGAACAATCCCTCCAACACTGCCCTTGTGTCAGACAACAGCTGCAAGTTTGGGCCTTCCCAGGACCACACTCACTTCAGACCAACTGACTACAAATTTTGGGGTCCCCATGACCACCCTCAGTCTTGGTAACTACCTAGAACAATTACAGAACTCAAGAAAGTGCTATATATATGACTATGGTTTTATTTTAATGAAAGGATACAAATTGGAATAAGCCAAAGGAAGGGGCGCACATGGTAAAGTCTGGGAGGGTTCCAAACATGCAGCTTCTGAGTCCACAGGATGTTACCCTTCTGTGACAATATGCATGGAGTATTGCCAACCCTGAAAGATCACGGAATTGGTGTCCACAGTTTTTCTTGGGGGTTTAATTTTACCCAGGCATGATTGATGGAATCATTGCCTAATGGTTGAACTCACTCTCTCGCCCCCTCCACTCCCCAGAGGTTGAGCTGATATCATGTGGCTCAAAGCCCCAAACCTTTGATCACGCAGTTGGTCTTTCTGGCAAGGCCAGCTCTTACCCTAAGATACCTTGTTAGCATAAACTATTGGGGGCCTGCCAGGAAAACAAAGGCACTCCTATCACATGGAACACTCCAGAGGTTTAGACGTTACCCCCCAGGGTCCCTGGAGCTGGAAAAAAGGCCAGACTTCTCTTTGGGTGAGACCAAATTTGTGTGTCTTACTAGACTCAAGTCTTTGGATAATTTTTTCTGGCACTCGAAATAAATCCCTTCTTTAACCTAATCTGAGAAGGGGTTTTGTTACTCACAGCCAAAACAGTCTTGACCAATTCTGGTGGGAAGGGAGGAATCAAGCAGTTAGGGCCAATCAGGCATTGAAGACTTTAGGAAGGAAGAGGAATCCTCAGCCTGACTGGGGAGCCGGTCCAGAACCAACAAGCTTCCCTTCCGTCACTTCTAAACAGAGCTCTGTAGAAGAACAGTATTCAGATTTTAGTTCATTAGAAATTAGTCTAGTATCCATCAACTGTGTGTTTGAGAGCCTCCTACGAGGTTAGATCCAGGCTGGAAGTATGAGATATGTGGAAGTACTTGGAGACTGCCCTGCAAAGACTTCACTGGTGTAGCTAACACATGGAAATTAGTTCTGTGTGTATCATTATACATATGCAATTTCTTTTCCTGGAAATCTTTTATAATCATAGCTGCTATTGTGATTGATGGAGAGAATAGGAACAGTGCATTTGAACTAGGAGCAAAAACTAATAGTGAAAAAAATAAGGAAAAGACACATTTGTGTTTTCAAAGATTGTTCTCCATAGTTAGGCCTTCTCTTGTAGTTTCTAGTACCATACAGACTCTCTCCTGGAGACTGAGGGTTTGGAAACTGTGCCAGTTAACTATTGCTACTTAACAAACCACCCCCAAACTTAGTGGCTTAAAAAAAACATTGACTTGTTATTTCTTACAATTCCAAGGGTTGGTTGGGCTCGCTAGAGGATTCTTCTTTTAATCTTGCCTGGACTTACTCATGTGACTGCAGGCATCTGGCACCTTTCTTGGGGCTTGAAGGTCCAAGATGGCCTAGTCATATGTTTGGGGCTGTCAGCTAGACCTATCCCTCTACTTGGTCTCTCATCACGTGGAAGTCTAGTCGAGGCTTCAAAGAAGATTCTTACGACCTAGTCTCATGGCTGCCACACTCTCTGGGCTAAAAGAAATCACAAGATTCAAGTAGTGGGAAAGCAGACCCCTCCACGTGATGGAAGGAGCCAAAAAATCACACTGAAAATGGGTATGATGCCAGGAGGTATGATTCATTGGAGGGGATTTATGTCTCAATCTACCACAAAACTGTGAGGCTATGTGTTTACAAGGTGCAGCAGGATATAGGCATTTGTGAGTTAAGCTACGTGCTTAATTCAACCAGCACCACACATACGGGAAAAGTTTAATAAACTTTTACTGCACAAAACTAGACTGAATAAATTTAGACCCAAAGTGAGTGTTTCCTCTCCCTCCTTTGTAACCTTCATCTTCTTACCTTGTACAGAGTCAATGGGCCAAAAACCCTGGAAAAGGTAGTTAAAGGATGGAGTGAAACCTTTCGTGGAATTTTTTTTCTACTTAATTTTAACAAATAGTATAGATATCAGTTAATGAATATTTCAGTCTTTCACGTATGAACCAAAAATGTAATTATGGATTTGATTTTACCAACGTTTGCTGCCTGCAGTAGTCAGTGATCACAAATCGCATTAAATGAAAGGTGAACCCCATTAAAGTATCTGGAAAATGGAGCTTAATAAGTTTTGTAATTATGGGGCAAATCTATGCAAATTGCAATTTTTATTAGGTAATTTTCCATCTTCATCTAGGCTCTAATAGTCTATTAGACTTGTGGCACTTCAGTGCTTTTATTAAGGAAGTTCTTTAACTTCTCTGTTTTGTTCCTTATAATGAAGAAATTGTATTTTGAGGTAAAATGGTCACAGACCTGATTTACTTATCTTTTTCAATCTTATTACAAATAGGTAGCCAAATTCTATGTTAATTATTCAGCTAAGACTCTATAGAGCCAAATTATGTCCATCTTACATAAAGATTAAGAATTTAAGAGAATTTTATACTAAAAAAAGGAAATCCTACAACCCAGGTATATTCTATTTAATATGCCATGTTGAAATATTGGCCAAAGGAAAGGATGTCTTGATATCAAAATCTTACTGGGCCAGACTTTTGTCCTAAAGGTGTTGTGTCACCTGTTTGATGCTTATGAAATTATAAATTACTTTTTCCCCCTGCACTGTTTTGTGTTGGTGATAAGATTTTGTGATCTATTAGATTCAATAATTCCATGTTTAGCAAATTATCAGGTTTCATTGTCACATGCTTTTAAATCATGATTTGATAAGGAAAACTTGGCTGTGTTAATTCTTCTAAGTAGTAGGAAGCAGCCTTGTGGGGAGGTTTTGTTCAGACTGTTTGGATATTTCTATGTGCAGTATTGGAGGCGGATGAGGCAGGACACCCCTGGGCTTTGCTCCATGCTCAGCAAGTGAGACATTTAGCACAAACCTGGCACAGTGAGCACAGAGGGCATGACAAGCAGGGCTCGCCCCGAATAACGCTCAGTGCAAGGGAACTTGGCACATTAGGCAGAGGAATGTGCATGCTTTTGCTTTAATTTTTCATAAAGGTTTTGTGCCAGGTACTGATGTCTCCATAATTTGGACTCTTTCTGCAGACTACTTTCTGTCTTCTGCATCTTACCCTTCAGATGATGAAAACAGTTTCTCATTTGGGAGGTTCCGGAAAAACAATGTTGTGTGCTTTCTTGGGATCAGAGATCCAACTTAGTCCTAACTGATGCCAAATCACAATGCCAGCTTTGCTTGTAGAGACTTTGGATTATGAAAGAAGCAACATGTTAAGAATATGTTTAATCTAGAAAGCTGGAAAAACTACAGAGCGGAATAAAACCCCCTTCATCCGCTCACCTATTTTTCCCTTTAAGGTGTTAGGTATTACATAACCCACTTTTTCTCTTCTGCTATTATCCTTAATTTATTAAATGATTTAATTTTAAATTATTTTTCTTTTAAAATTTAGAGCCATCCAATATCCATATTGTTCCCTCCCACAAAGCAAGCCCCTCAGCAGCCTTTACTTCCTAGCTAAGATATTGATCTGCTTACTGAGACTTAACTAACCTTGCATTAGCGTCCTTCTTCACTTACATGGTAAATTTCCTAAATCTGCTAAGTCTGTATTTGCCTCCTGCCCCTCATTTTTGAAAGATAATTGGGCTGGGAATAGAATCCTAGGTGCAGAAAAATTTTCCTTCTAAATAAGGAAGGAAGGAGGGAGGGAGGAAGGAAGGTCCTCTGTTGTAGTCTTCTATGCAGGATTGTCAAGGAGTTCACCGTGAAAATGATCACTGGTTCTTGCTCCTTCTGGAAGTGGCTGAGAGTTTTCTCTCTCTCTGGTGTTCTGAATTTCACATACTGTGTCTTGGGTGAGTTCTCCTTTCCTTGCCCCTGGGGCGCTTAGTCCTATGGATTCTGGTCTCTCTTCAACTCTTGCTTACGCTTCCTCCCGTTTTTTTCTTCTTCCCCTCCCATAGGGCCTCTGCTCCTGGATCTTCCGCTGACCTGCTGTTGAAACTCTTGGCTCTTTCTCTCTGTCCTCCACTTTCGGGCTCTTCCATCCCTGCAGCCTTTGTGTGAATCCAGGCCACCCCACTGCTTGCCGGCTTGGTCCCCAGCAGTACCCATTCTGTCACATGGTCCATCCGTTCATTCCCATGATTTGTATGTGTTCTTTTCATGCGGCCCGTTCTTGCCCTTGTTGGCTGCTTGGTGTGGCCTGGAAACGGGGTGGACTGCCCTGCCTGCGTGACACTGCTGCAAGCTCCAGGGCTATGGAGCTGCCTCCTGCCCCTGCACCTTAGCTGCTCCACAGCCCTGGCAAGTCACTCCTGGGCATGTTTGGGGCTGGTGAGTCCTCCCTCACTCCAGGCCCATCTGCCTTCTAACAATCAGGGAGTTCTCATGACTGCAGGTTCATTAAAGTCACCCTTTCTTTTTCCAGCACTGTTCAGAGATTTATAAAAATATAAAAATATTTATAAAAACAAAAAAATACATACATACACACATTTATGTGTACAGGCATGTGCCATATTTAGTCATTTGCAGTCGGAGGAGCCTTGATATACTATCTTGATTCAGTGTCTCCATGCTGGCAAGTATCCTTTTTTTCTCCATTATATGACATTTTTTACCAATCTTAAAGGAGTCCTTGAGAGTCTCTGAGAACAAGGCTCTTAATGGAGTGGCAGACTTGGCCCAGTGGTTAGGGCATCTGTCTACCTCATGGGAGGTCCACGGTTGAAACCCCGGGCCTCCTTGACCCGTGTGCAGCTGGCCCATGCGCAGCTGGCCCATGCGCAGTATTGATGTGCGCGAGTGCCCTGCCACACAGGGGTGTCCCCTGTGTAGGGGTGGCCCCCGCATAGGGGAGCCCCATGCGCAAGGAGTGTGCCCCCTAAGGAGTGTGCCCCATAAGGAGAGCCGCCCAGCGCGAAAGCGAAAGAAAATGCAGCCTGCCCAGGAATGGCACCACACACACGGAGAGATGACACAACAAGATGATGCAACAAAAAGAAACACAGATTCCCGTGCCATTGACAACAACAGAAGCAGACAAAGAACAAGACGCAGCGAATAGACACAGAGAACAGACAACCAGGGGTGGGGGGGGAGGGGAGAGAAATAAATAAATAAATAAATCTTTAAAGACAAGGTTCTTAATGGTCGCTGACATTGTTACATTCATATACCATCGTTTATTGAACTGGTTCCTTATTATTAGAATAAAGAAGTTTCCAGGTTTTTTCCTATCATATCCATAACTGAGAAATTCCCTCTACCTATTTCTTCCTCAGTTGTATCTCCCTGTGCTGTGACTCCCATATCCACCTCCTATCTTCCTTCCAGAGGTAGCCACTGCCCTAATGCTTTTCTTTCCCTTGCATAAAAATAAAGTTATGTTTATATGTATCATTAAACAATATATTGTTTAGTCTCCCTGATTGAGTTTATAAAATTTACATCACCCTGTCGGTGATCCTCTGAGACTTGCTCTTATCACTCAGTGTTCTAAGATTCACTCATGTCATTGCATGGAGCTTTCACCCAGTTGAGAAGCCCATTTTGTGACTCTATCTAACCATTCTCTTTTTGATGGACATTTGGTCTCCTGCTTTTGCCATTAAAATCATGTTTCTTATGAATTGGCTTCTATATGTCTTTTGGGGCACACATGCAAGATTTTCTCTAGGTTTATAATAGTGGGGTGATTGCAGGGTTATAGAATGTGTGTTGAACTTCACAAAATTGCTTCTCACTTCTCCAGAGTGGTTTTGGCACTTCACACTCCGAAGAGCAGTGGTGTCAGTTCCCACTCAGTCACCTGCTCATTAGCATGTGTCAGGCTTCTAATTCTGGCCCACCAATTGGGTGGAAAACAATTTCTCATTGTAAAGTTTTGTTTTTTTTTAATTTTTCATTGGATTTTTTTTAATAAAGCTTTTTTTTTTTTAAGATTTATTTATTTCTCTCCCCTTCCCCTGCCCACCCCCGTCGTCAGTTCTCTGTGTCCATTTCCTGGTGTTCTTTTTGTCCACTTCTGCTGTTGTCAGCGGCATGGGAATCTCTGTTTCTTTTTGTTGCGTCATCTTGTTGTGTCAGCTCTCTGTGTGTGCGGCACCATTCCTGGGCAGGCTGCACTTTCTTTTGTGCTGGGCAGCTCTCCTTACGGGGCGCACTCCTTGTGTGTGGGGCTCCCCTACACGGGGGACACCCCTGCGTGACCCGGCATTCCTTGCGCGCATCAGCACTGTGCATGGGCCAGCTCCACACGGGTCAAGGAGGCCCGGGGTTTGAACTGCGAACCTCCCATGTGGTAGACGGATGCCCTATCCACTGGGCCAAGTCCGCTTTCCTGGATTTTTTTGTAATTATAGAAGTTGTAGGATTACAAAAAATCAGATTAAAAAAAACAGCATTGCCATATACTCCCTATTGTTGACACTTTGCATTGTTGTGATACCTTTGTTACAACTGATGAAAGAATAGTAAAATATTACTATTAACTATAGTCCATAGTTTACATTGGGTCTATTTTCCCCCATATGCCATCCTTTTATTAACACCTTATAATAGTGTTGTACATTTGTTATAATTCATATAAGAAAATTATTATACTTGTACTATTAATCCCAATCCATCATCCACAACAGGGTTCACTGTGTTACAGTCTCACCTTTTGCCTTCTAACTTCCCTTCTAGTAACATACATGACCTAAAACTTCCCCTTTCAACCACATGCACAAACATAATTCAGTGCTGTTAATCACATTCATGGGAAACAGCTGTGGCTCAATTGGTTGGGCTCCTGTCTACCATATAGGAGGCCCTGGGTTCACAACCCAGGTCCTTTTATGAAGGCAAGCTGGCCCGTGCGCCACGGAGAGCTGACACAGCAAGATGATGCAACAAAGGAAGACAAGCAGACACAGAAAAAACACACAGCGAATGGACACAGAGAACAGACAGCAAAAAATAAGCCACAAGGTGGGGGGGATAAATAAATAAAAATAAATAAATCTTAAAAAGAATTCACAATGCTGTGCTACCATCACCACCATCCATTTCCAAAGCTTTACAATCAGACTAAATAGAAATTCTGCCCAAATTAAGCATCAGCTCCCCATTCTCAACCCCCATTCTATCCCCTGGTAACCTATATTGTAGATTCTAACTAGAGTTTGCCTATTATAATTAGTTCATGTCAGTGAGGTCATACAATCATTGTCTTTTAGTGTTTGGTTTATGACTCTCAGCATTATGTCCCCAGGCTTCATCCTAGTCACATGCATCAGGACTTCATTCCTTCTTACAGCTGAATAATATTCCATTGTATCTATACACCATAATTTATTTATCCAAAAACCCTTTTTATTATAGACCCTTTCAAATGTACACAAGTAGAGAGAATAGAATAATGAACCTCATGTCTCTCTCACCCAGCTGGGTGTCTTTACCTCGTATTTCAAGCACCCAGGCATCGTATTTATTATGGTCTCCACTTACTTTTTCCTGATGTCTAATGAGATTGAGCAGCTTTTTTATGTTTATGGGCCATTCTTCTGTAAAATGATTGTTTTTGGTTTTGTTTTGTTTTTGTATTTTGTGCATGGATATATTGGTTTTCTCTTAGGTTATTTGTGTTTTCCTTCACATATTCTGGATTCTTAAGCTGGTTATAGGTGTTGCAAATATTTTCTCCTATGCTTGTGACTTGTCTTCACTTTCTCTGGAGTTGGTTTTTAAACTTTTTATTTGATATGATTTGAGACTTATGAAAAAGTTGCAAAAACAATACAGAACATTCCTGTATACCCCATATCCAGCTTTCCCCAATTTTAATAGCTTACATAATCTCTCTGATGTTTTTGAGTAGACAAAAGTTCTTATTTTAATATGCAAATTTATCCTTCCCATCTCAAGATCATATGTTATCCTATGTTTTCTACTAGGCATTTTATAGTTTTGATTTCCAGATTTAAACCTTTAACCCATGAGGAATTTCACCATCAGGTAAAAGGTAGGGCTCCAATTCCATCTTTTTCGATACAGATTATCCTAACACTATCACCGAGTGGTCCATCCTGTAATGCCACCTTTTCCACAAAGTGTTTCCATATTTGCTAGTTGTGCCAGGTGAGCAGATGTATCTTAACGGAAGTTTAATATACATTTCTCTTGTGCACTTGGGGATCTCTCAGATAACATTTTGAAGAGATGGGATGAGAAGTGGTGGTGGCTATTAACAATTGCTGAGAGCCTGTGATGTGTTGGCTCTCTGTGAGGCCCAGGTACATCGTTTCATTGAATTCTCGTGATGGCCTCATGAAAATATTCTTAACTTCCCCATTCGTGGTTAGAGACATCGAGCTCACAGAGCAAGAGAGTTGCAGAGCAATGACTCTGGCGAAGTCTGTCTCGCTGCTTAGTTCTGTCCTCTGCAGTACATTCAGGGATAACATAGATGCCCCAGGACCTATGGCCCAGTGTGACGGGGGAGTGGTGCTCGTCGTGCTTCCTCTCCTGTTGCTGAGATGATGTCAGTAGAGGGGTCACTGATCTCTGTCGCATGCCAGCTTTCTCCTTGTTTGATGCCTTTTCTAACTCTCCCCACCAGAACATTCAGCATTATATATTGAAATAGTCTTGCTTTAGTTACACAAAGCTTTACGGTCTCTCTAAAGAATTAAGTTTATCAATTACTGACTATAGGAAGAAGTTGAATAGGAAAACTCTTGATTTAAGCAAGAGTCCTTTTTTTCCCAGGTGATAGTTCCTTTCTAACTGAGATAAACTTGAGCTTCTGTGACTTTAGGACAAAAAGTTATGATTCTCCATTGTCCAGTGACATATTCGGCATCAATTATTTACACATTATGTCTGTTTAAACAAATTGGACGCGACACTCATTTGATACTCTAGTGCTTTTGAGTAATGTGCTTTTGGTATGTAAATGGTCTAAAGCCCTAAGGGTGTATTTCTGCATCGTCTGCAGATTCGTCTTCATTTAATGTGCAGGGAGACAGTGTAAGGAATCAGAGCCGACAGAAGGGGCTCAGAGGGGTGTTTTAATCTCTTGCTTCTTGCCTCTCTAGACAATGCCTATTTGCACATTTTCATCATTGACATGAATGATAAAAACAAAGTCTTGGGACTTCCGGTTTCAGCTCCACCATCTAAAGAGCTTGGAAGTCATCACGCCTGACCTGATGACCGAGGAGCCTGGCGGCAGGCCAAAATCATATGTGCAAGCTTTCGGGTCTGACCACAGGCAATTAAAAGGTTTTACCTGGCAGGCCTCATGGAGAAAGCTGCCCTCTACACACTAGATTGTGTGCACAGTGTGTAGATTGCAGTTGGCAGGTCAGCCATGCTTGCATGTATAGCTAAATTCAAAGACCTTCTTATCAGGAGCATTTCTCTTCTTATTAGGCACTTTTCTCTGCTCTAATTCAGTACCTTTCCACTCCCATTTCTACCTCCCACCCTCTGCTTCTCTAGGTCCACAAAGAGGTAGAGGCCTTTCATTTGGTGTTGCTTGGCAGAGAGACCATTCTCTCTATCTGTGCTGAATCCATCTGACTCTCACCTGGTGCTGTTACGTGAAGGAAAATGGAACACCAGGGAGCTAATGCCTGTCTTTTTGCCTCTTGCTTGCACCTGTTACAATAAATAAAGGATTGATTGTTACTTTCAATTTGGCTCATTGTCCTAATTGACCACCTCAACACCTGGCAGCACACCAAAAGATGGACAATTGGAAATCAGTGACTTCTTGGACACATCAGAGAGCTGATGTTGCAGGGCAAACCACTACCCTGAAATCTAGGGAAACAGATGCATCAAGTGGTCATTGCTGAGAGTGATTCCCTGGAGCAGAAGCTGCTGGGACAATAAACTGGTAATTTTACCTTCAATTTTGTCATAAAATGGTAATTTTTGTTGACTTTCTGGAGGCTGGATGAATGTAAAAGTGAGAAATTCTTGGGGACCAGTTTCAAGGGCACCCCACACTTCTGTGGGCTTTATATCTAAGAATCCCAATAGATTCTCATGGTGAAAATACATGAAAGATTCCCTCATGGCCCTGGCAGGGAGAGGAGAAAAACAATCATTGTGAAACATGCCATAGCCATTTCTATAGCAAAGGGATTAGTTAAAAATATTGTAAACTCTTGAAAGCCACTAATTTTTTAAAAAGTATAATTGATATTTTAAAAGAGGAGATAAAATGGAACCATATATTCTCAATTAAAACCAGAGAAGGAGGAAAAGGGGAGAGGGAAGAAATAAAAAGGACAAATGCAATGAATAGAAACCATTTACCAACATGGCATATATAAATCTAACTATCTCATTAATCACTTTAAATGTGAATGGTCTAAATACACCAGTCAAAAGACAGAGATTGGTTATATGTTGTCCACAGGAAATCCACTTTAAATATAAGACACAGGTGGGTTAAAAGTAAAAGGATGTGTAAAGAGATACCATGCTAACAATAATCAAAAGAAAGCTTAAGTAGTTATATTAATTTCAATCAAAGCAGACTTCAGGACAAGCAGTATTACAGGGGATGAAAAAGGGCATTTAATAACGAATAAGGGATACATTAATATTCTCTAAGACATAAAATCCTAAACATGTATGTATCTAACAATAGAGCTTCAAAACTTACAAGGCAAAAACTGATAGAACTGAAAGGAAAAATTAGACAAATCCACTATCATAGTTGGAGACTCAAAATCCCTCTATCCATAATTGCCAGATCTAGCAGGCAGAAAATCAGTAAGGATATAATTGAACCAAACAGCACCATCAATCAACTGGATCTAAGTGACATTTATAAAATACTTTATTCAACAACAGTGGAATACACATTCTTCTCAAGCTCACAAGGAACACTCACCAATATAGACCACATTTTGTGCTATAAAACACATCTTAAAAATTTAAAAAGACTAGAAATCCCACAAAGTATGCTCTCAGATCACAGTGGAATTAAACTAGAAGTCAATAACAGAATGATAGTAAAAAAAAAAAAAAATCCCCAAATATTTGGAGATTAAACAACACACCTCTAAGTAACACATTGGTCAAAGAAGTCTCAAGAGAAATTTAAAAATATTTTGAACAAAGTGAAAATAAAAATACAAAAAAATTGTGGGCAACAGCAAAAGCAGTGCTTAGAGGGAAAGTTATGGCATTGAATGCATATATTAGAGAAAAAAAGATCTAAAATCAATAAGCTAAGCCATTTTAGGAAACTCGGAAAAGAAGAACAAATTAAAACCAAAGCAAGGAGAAGAAAAGAAGTAGTAAAAATTAGAGCAGAAATCAATGAAATTGAAAACAGGAAATTAATAGAGAAAACAAATGAAACCAAAAGCCAGTTCTTTGAAAAGATCAATGAAATTGACAAACCTCCAGTCAGGCTAAACAAGTAAAAAGAAGAGGAGACACAAAATACTAATATCAGAAGTGAAGAGGGATCATCACAACTGATCCTAAAGCTAAACATAATCTGATCATATATCTAGGTGTTTATCCCAATGAGTTGAAAATGTATGCACATTCAAAAACACGCACACAGGGAAATGGATGTGGTTCAAGCAGTTGGGCTCCGTCTACCATACAGGAGCTCCAGGTTTCGATGCCCAGGACCTCCTGGTGAGGGCAATCTGGCCTGCACAGCGAGTTGGCCCATGTGGCATGGCACCCTGCACAACAGTGCTGCCCCACACAGGAGTGCTGGCCCATACAGAGAGCTGGTGCAGCAAGATCACATGACAAAAAGAGACATAAGAGGAGAGTCAATAACAGACATAGCAGCAGAAGAGGGAGCTGAAGTGGCACAGAGAATGATCGCCTCTCTCCCATTCCGGAAGGTCTCAGGATTGGTTCTCAGAGCTGCCTAATGAGAATACAAGCAGACAGGAGAACACACAGCAAATGGACAGAGAGCAGACAATGGGGTGGGGGTGGGGGAATAATTAAATAAATCTTTTTAAAAAACGGGCACAAACGTTTATAGTAGTTGTATCACTAATCACCAAAAACTGGAAGCTAGCAAGTTATCTTTTAGTACAGGGGTTCTTAACCGTTTTTGTTTCATGAACCCCTTTGCCAGTCAGGTGAAAACCACGAACCCCTTACTAAGTCCACATTATACTGTGTATTGTTTAATAAATATATCACATCCCACCAACATATCCCCACAAGAATAATGTGGTTTTTAAAAAAAATTTCAATTCAAGCTCATGAACCCCTTGTTAAGAGTCCCTGCTTTAGTAGGAGACTGGATAAACAAATTGTGGTGTATTCAGGCAATGGAGTACTATTCATCAATAAAAAGAACTGCACTATCAAGCCACACAAAGACATGGGTGGATCTTAAATGCATATTTCTAAGTAAAAGAATTCAGTGTTGTCATGATGATGGGAACGAGTGTTGCTGGGGGGGGGAGAGGTGGGGTGGGGGGGTGGGGTTGAATGGGACCTCATATATATATTTTCAATGTAATATTATTACAAAGTCAATTAAAAAAAAAGAATTCAGTGTGATTCCAATTAAATGACATTTTGGAAAAAGCAAATCTATGGAGATGGTAAACAGATTCGTGGTTGCCAGGGGTTTGGGTGGGAGTTTGAATAGGTGAAGCACAGGAGAGTTTTTAGGGCAGCGATAATGTTCTGTATGATACTATAGTGGTGCATACATGGTGAATATAGGGTGGATACAAGCTCATAGAACTTTACAGCAGAAAGAATGAGTGTTAACATATGCAACTTTTAAAAAGTAATTTAGGAGCTCAGGGGACCCCAAGATGAAGTGCAGAATGTGACAAAAGACTAACTATATTACAAATATATGAAACAACATCAGTGAAATGGGTGGGGGAATAGGTGCTGGCCTAAGTAACTGTAAAGCAGTAGAATCTGTAAGACAAAAGACAAAAGGAACTGTACATAAGCACTGTACTCTATCTGGTAAAGTGGATTCCCATGGGGTACAGGTTAACAATTCTGAAGCCACCATACAAGTATACTGGAATTGAACAACTAAGTAAATAGATGGTGGATGGTGGGAGCCAGGTTTCTCACTGTTGGAGTTGGAGGTTACAGATGATCAAGGGCAGGAGGCTAGCATGATCTGTGTGGTAATGGATTAGAGGTGGAGAAATCAGTATGAACTCATGTTTCACTTCGTATAGAGATATTTATAGATGTGCACATATACAGAGGTTAGTACATATACACACATACATATACTCATTCTGTCAGCTGAGAGGGCACCCCCAAAGAAGTGATTATCACTTCTTTGTTTAATATGCAGCCTTACACACTATTTTTTTTTTTTTACCAGATTTTGATTTCTTCTACCATTCTCTGAGAAAAGGAACAAGGGTTCCTCAGGACAAAAGGCTGATTGAAGACTGGGGCAGGAAATATACAAGATGAGCCTGGAGCATTTTATAGTATCGGGAAATAAGGCAGTGCTCAAAAAACAAATCCCCACAATGATGGGAGTATGTCAAAGGATCAACAGAAAGATGTCCCAATGGCTAAAGGTGGAACAAGGAGCAGCAAAATAATGTGGTATTGGATTATAACCCAAAGTATAAAATAAATATTAATGAGTCCCTATTGATAAAATTAAATGATGGGATACACAAATAAATGGGGAAGACAAATCTCATTTGCAGGAGAATTCCAAGTAATTTATATAGATACTCTGCCCTCAAGGAGGTGGAGCCTAACTCCCTACTCCTTAAACATGGGCTGTGCATAATGACTTCCTTCCAAAGAGTACCAGTGTGAAAGCATGTGTGTATGTGTGATAACTTCACAGTTGTGAAACCTGACAAACACAACGTTGGCCAGGTGATCAAGGTCAACATCAACAGTGGTAAGTCATGTGCAGTGGGATGAGCAAGCATGGAACTTCATCTCTGTGGTCTCCCTCCTCAAAATTCATAACCCTAATCTAACTGTGAGAAGAACATCAGACAAACCCAAATTGAGGGACATTCTCTACAATATCTGACCAGTATTCCTCAAAACCATCAAGGTCATCCAAAACAAGGAAAGTCTGAGAAATTGTCACGGCCAAGAGGAGGCTAAGGAGACAATGATGACTAAATGGATTGTGGTGTCCTGGACAGAATCCCAGAACAGAAAAAGGACATTAGATAAAAACTAGGGAAATCTGAACAAAGTGTGGGCTTTAGTTAATAATAATGTATCATATTAGTTCATTAACTGTGACAAATGTACTAATGTGGCATGTTAATAACAGGGAAAATTGAGTGTGGAGTATGTGGGAACTCTATTATCTTTGACATTTTTCTCTAAATGTGAATCTGTCCTAAAATTAAAGTTTATTAAAACAAACAAACAAAAAGCCTGTATACAAGGTTTTTATGAAGTTCCACTGCATAAACACTAGGGCGTAAGCTTTTCTTTTCTTGCCCTTCAACCCATTGTTTTTTGCCTACCTCATTTCAGCAAGGATTTACTGAGTGATTCTGCTGTGTCAGGCCCTGTCCCCTGCCCCAGTGATGTTGGGGGTAAGATTGACAATCAGTACAGTAAATTTCAAGGTAAAAGTGAACTACTGGAATTCCCTGTAGCTTAATTTATTTATTTGTTAATACTTAAAATTTTTTAAAGATACTTAGACTACATAAACGTTACATAAAAAATGTAGGGATTGGGAATCGGCTGTGGCTCAATTTGTTGGGCTCCCGTCTACTATATGGGAGGCCCTGGGTTCATGTCCCAGAGCCTCCTTGTGAAAGCAGGCTTGCCTGCAAGCACCGCAGAGTGCTGGCCGGCCCACAAGCACCACAGAGAGCTGCCCATCCTGTAAGTGCCGTGGAGAGCCAACTCAGCAAGGTGATGCAACAAAAAGGGAGACAAAGCAAAACAAACACACACAGAAGAGCACACAGTGAATGGACACAGAGAGCAGACAACAAGCAAGCCACAAGGGCGGGAGGGAAATAAAAAATTTTTTTTTTAAATGTAGGGGATTCTCATATGCCCCACTCCCTATCCATCCCACACTTTCCCACATTAACAATATTCTTCATGAGCATGGTACATTTGTTATAATTGATTAACACATATTGGAGCATTGCCACTAAGTGTGGGTTATAGCTTATATTATAGGTTAAACTCTATCCTGCACAATTTTCTAAGTTATAACAAGATACATAATGGTTTGTATCTCTCATTGCAACTTCACTCAGGATAATTCCAATGTCCTGAAAATGCCCCATGTTACACCTATTTTTCCCCTCTCCCTCCCTTCAGAACCTCTGGTGGCCACTGCCTCCACATCAATTTTAAAAGTTCTTCCATTGCTAGAAGAACAAGTCTACAGTAGAGTAACAGTAAGTCTACTCAAATCCTGAGGATTCTGGGATGGTGATGCCCACTCCACTTCTAATTGAGAGGGGGTTTGATCCCATGGGGCAGATGAATGGGAATATCTTGCTTTCAGTTGTAGACTCTCTCTATTCCTTGGGATGGTCATTGTCCGATGTCATCTCCTTGTTAGTTGTTCTGGGTGAGCCCATTGAACTGGAGAGTAGGTGCTGCAACTCTGTTGAGATTCAGAGCCCAACTGGCACATGGAAAGCCCAAAGATTTAAGTCTCTTGGACATAAATCTATCAGTTCTAGTACTAACAATAGGTTCAAATAGAAGGGCCAGAAGAGCTATGTGTAGGGAAACCACAACAGAGTCCAACTCTGTCACACTGGGCAGCATAAGTTCCAAAGTAGGGCCTCCTAGCAGGGCACCAAGTGCCTGAGCTGTCAGCCCTGCCTATAGTGTCTCGATGTCTCCAGAGCCCTCAGGAGCACTGCTAGCTGAGGGAATATTTACTGTGGCAGTCAATGAGTTCCTGCTGAGACATGCATAAGTGTAACCTCTGGAATAACTTTCTGACTCACTTTGAAGTCTTAGCCATATAAACTCATTTGTCTTTACCCATTTCCCCTTTTGGTCAAGATCTTTTTCCAGTTGAGTGTAGCTTAATGTAAAGCACCAACCAATAATTTTCCATTTATTAAGACACTTTTAATTTTCTGTACTTAAGAACTTGTGAGTAAATTTGTAAATGGGCATTACCCATTGTAGTGGTCATTTGTTGTTGTTTTTAACTTCAGTGTATCCATTTTGCTTTTCCTCCAATCCATCCCTATGGAGGTTCCATGTCTTTTGAGCTCCATCCTGCACCAAGCCTCAGTCTGTGTGGACCAGATGGACCCATTCTCAGCTCCCAGGAGGGAACACTTCGCCTGGGCTGCACAAGGATGGTTTCAGGGAAGGAAAGTTAATTGTAGTCAAAGCAATTGGGACCAATTCTGGGACTTGTGCAGAAGTTTCCAGAAAGAGAATATCAACCTTTCTTGCTGGTCCTGAATGTGGAAATTAAGGCTGGAGTGTCTTCATCCTTCTTGCCACAGAGAAGGTGAACTCAGGGGAGAGGCAGCCAACACAGAGAACGAGGGGCTGAGATGAAGAAAGAGGACCCAGGCTTTGGTGACATCATTTTGGCTGCTGACTAAAGTAACATCTCTTCAATCATATAAGCCATTTTGTTCTCCTTTGTGTTGAAACTAGTTTGGGATGGAATTTCTATCCCTTGTAGCCAAAAGCATACTCACAGGTTCTCCCAAGTAACTGTTTTATTAAATCAGTGGGATTATAAAAAGTGGGATCAAATTTGCATATGCAGGTTTGCCTCTCTTAAAGAGCACGTGATAACAAATATTTAAGAAAGAAAAGATAAAAATAGTTCAGATTGAATCCTTTTAGCCTCGCAGCTTCTCTGGACTCAGGGTAGGTACTGATTTATTACTCCCAACTGGTAATAGCTAAGTCAGGAGGGGCCTAGATAGATAAGGAGCTGTGCCTCTCAATCTTTTCTCTTTATTAGAGAAGTTGTATGTTTACAGAAAAATCAAGCAGAAAGTACAGTCTCTATATTATCCACACACCCCTGCTCAGCTTTCCTTATTATTAACTCTTTACATTAGTGTGGTACCTTGATTACATCTGATAAAACAATGTTATAATAATACTGTTAACTATAGTCTATAGTTTACATTAGGGTTCACTGTGTTGTGCAGCTCTATACTTTTTAAAATTTTAAAATTCTGGGTGATGGTGATGGTAGCACAACATTGTGAATGTAATTAACACCCCTGAATTGTATTTTTGAATGCTAACTATTCATATTGCTCCTTTCCAATTGTAATCCCCTTTCTACCCTACAGTCTTTACCATAAAGTCAGAATGGTGATGATTATGTCTTTGTTTAGTATTCAGCCTTAAATGCCAGTTTATTTTTTTACTGTTTTAAATTTTACATAAATAGCATCACACACTTTAAATTCTTTTATGTTCAGCTTCTTATGCTCAAGATCAAGAGGATTTTTCCCCCTCTTTCTTTACTTTTAAAGAAACTTGAGATTACATAAATGTTACATCAAAAATGTAGGGAATTCCCATATTTCCCACCCCCTCCCACTCTTTTCCCCATTAACAACATCTTTCATTAGTGTGATACATTCGTTACAATTGATGAACACATACTGAAGCATTGCTACTAACCGTGGTCTATAGTTTACATTATGGTTTACACTTTAGCACTGAACAATATTACAGGTTTTGACAAAATGTATAATGGCTTGTATCTGACATTGAATATCATGTAGAACAATTTCAATGTCTCCAAAATGCCCCATGTTACACCTATTCTTCCCTCTACATCCCCTCAGACCCTCTGGTGACCACTAACTTTATATCAATGTTACAAGTTCTTCCATTACTAGAATAAGTCTACTTTAGTTAATAGTTGCATCCCCCTCTTATGTTTGTTCATTCCTCAATATTGAGGATTTGGGGATGGTGATGCTAACTCTGCTTCTGATTGATTCCATGGGGCAAATGAATGGAACTGTCTTGCTTACAGTTGTAGATACTCTGTTTTTTGAGATGGGTATTGTCCATCGGCATCCTTTTTTAGTTATGCTGGGTGAGTCTGATGAGCTGGAAAACAGGTGTTGGCTGCAACTCCGCTGAGACTCAAGGCTCAACCAGCATATGAACAGTCAGAAGATTTAAGTCTCTTGGACATATGTTTAATGGGTATAGTGCTAATTATAGGTTCAAATAAAGGGGGCAGAAAAACAATGTGCAGGAAAATTATAAATGAGTATAACTCTGATGTATTGGGGAGATAGGTTATCATATATTCCAAGATAAGGCCCACTGACAGGGTGGTGATTTCCTGGGGTTGTCTGCCCTGCCTATAGTGTCTACATGTCTCTAGGGCCCCCAGGATCATCCCTGCTTGAGGCAATGTTTACTGTGGCAGTCAGTGAGATTCTCCTGAGACATGCATAAGTGTAACCTCTGACTCACTTTGAAATCTCTTAGCCACAGAAACTCATTTGTATCTAATATTTTCTCCTCTCTTGATCATGGTCTTTTGCCAAGTGCATTGCTAGTTAGCATTTTGTGATAATCCCTCTGGTACCAGGGAGGCTCATCCCTGGGAGTCATGTCCCATGCCTAGGGGAAGGTAGTGAGTTTATATGCTCTGAGTTTGGCTTAGAGAGAGGTCATATTTGAGCAACAAGGAGGCTTTCAGGAAGAAACTCTTAAGTAATATATATTACTAGATTAAGTTTCAATTTCACAAGAACAAAGTTCATAAGTACAAGCATCAATATCAAGGTCCAATCTCCTTCCCTAGGCACTGACCATGTACTCTAGAGTTTCTTGCCACTCTATTAGGGAATGTAGCAGAACTCCCCAAGATGGAAATGCAGTATTCCTTTGGTTATTGTATAAGTCTCCACCCACTGAGACAACATCCCATGACCACATATACTCATTCATATTCCACAGTGGCATGCCCCAGGTACACCCCTCCTCACACATTCCCCCAGTACCGACACCCCACACCAGTGACTCTCCCCTGCCACAGTTGTGACTCTTCTGCAATCCAAAACCTTCCCCCAAACAAAGGCAAAAAATAATGAAATAAAATAATAATTTTTTAAGAAATTTGCATTGTGCTTTCATCACTGTAAGATCTGTAATCTTTTATTTATATTGACAATTTCTTCTGTATGTTCCCCCAGGGTCTTATTTATTTTTTCCACTTTATTTTCCAAGAAGCTTTAGTTACAGAAAAGTCACAGAGAAAATATAGGGGATTCCTATATTTACCTCCCCTCCCTCCCCCGTCTGCCCCTACCAATAATATCCTACATGAGTTACAATTGATGAACAAATATCAAAGCATTGCTACTAGCCATGGTCAATGGTTTACATTATGGTTACGTTTTGCACCATATACTTTTATAGGTCTGACAAAATGTATAATGGTTTGTATCCCTCATCACAGATTATACAGTACAATTCCAATGCCCCCCAAATGTCCTATGTTCCAATTCTTCCACCCTGCTCCCCTCAGAACCTATGGCAACCACTAAGTTTCCATTTTTGAAGAATAAGGTTCATAGTTACATACATTAATCTTGAGGGCTTTACATACTTGTTTGTTTTCTTTTATTAGGCACTACCTACATAGTTGAGAGATTCTTGCCTCTCTATTTGAGAATGTAGCAGAACTCCCCAGGATGGGAGTTTAATATTTTGCTGTTTATTGTGTGGGTCTCCACTGACTGAGATAACACCCTATGCCAAGAAGAACACATTCATACTCCACAGAAGCATGCCCCTGTTGCATCCTTTCCCACATGTTCCCCCACCACCAATGCCCTATACTAGTGACCCTCCCCTGCCATACTTGCCAAAAGAATAGTCCCACCATTGTAGTTTTAACCACAGACCTACAAATTCCCAGAGTTTACCTGTTCCTTCCTCCAGCACTTCCCCTGGTTCAATGGATAGTCCAACCCAACCCACCACCCTGTTCACCCTCACATTCCATCACCATCAGCCCCACTCACATCCCTACACCACCATCATCCCCATCCACTGCCCAACCACACCCTTCCACCTTATCATGGGTTTTGCCCATATTGCACATCAGCTCACCACACTCTACTTCCTTTCTGTCTCCTGGTAACTTATCTTCCAGACTCTAGCTCTGTGAATCTGTTCAATATGCTTAGGGCTTATCAGTGAGGTCACACAGTATTTGTCCTTTTGTGACTGGCTTACTTCACTTAGCATAATATCTTCAAGATTCATCCATGTCATGTGTCATTTCTTCTTACAGCTGAGTAATATTCCATTGTATGTAAATACCACATTTTACTTATCCATTCATCTGTTGATGGACACTTGGGTTGCTTCCAACTTTTGGCAATAGTGAATAATGCTGCTATGAACATTCGTGTATATATATCTCTTCATGTCCCTGCTTTCAATTCTTCTGGGTGTATACCCAGCAGTGGGATTGCTGGATCTTATGAAAATTCTATAGTTAGCTTCCTGAGGAACTGCCAAACTGTCCTACACAATGACTGTACCATTCTACATTCCCACCAGCAGTGGATAAGGGTTTCCTTTCCTACAAATCCTTTCCAACTGTTGTAGTCCTCTATTTTTTATAATAGCCCCCAGTCTAATAGGTGTAAGATGATATCTCATTGTAGTTTTGATTTGCATTTCCCTAATAGCTAGTGATGTTGAGCATCTTTTCATTTGCTTTTTAGCCATTTGTATTTCCTCTTTGGAAAAGCATCTGCTCAAATATCTTGCATTTATTTTTTTATTGTATTTTTTTTTGAGGATATATAGATCACAAAAAATGTTACATTAAAAAATACAAGAGGTTCCCACATACCCCACACCACTCCCCCATACACATTCCTACCACATCAACAACCTCTTTCATCATTGTGGCACATTCATTGTATTTGGTGAATACATTTTGGAGCACTGCTACACAGCATGGATTATAGTTTACGTTGTAGTTCACACTCTCCACCAGTACATGGGTTATGGCAGGATATATAATGTCCTGCATCTGTCCCTGCAATATCATTCAGGACAATTCCAAGTCCCCAAAATGCCCCCATATCACTCCTCTTTTTCCCTCTCCCTGCCTTCAGCAACTCCTGTGGCCACTGTCTCCACATCAATGATATAATTTCTTCCATTGCTAGAGTCACAATAATTCTATATTTTATTCCCCCATCCTGTGGACCCCAGGACGGCAATGTCCACTTCACCTCTAAATTGAGAGGGGGCTTAGATCCCACATGGTTGATGGATGCAATTCTCCTGCTTGCAGTTGTGGACACTCTCGGGTCCCTGACCATCTTCACCTCCCTATTAGCTGGCCTGGGTAAGTCCAATGAACTGGAGAGTAAGAGTTGCAACTCTGCTGAGTCTCAGAGCCCAGCTAGCACATGGCCAGTCTGGAGATTCCAGTCCCTGTGTAAACACCAACCCCAGTGCTAACCACAGGTTCCGTAAAAGTGACAGAAGAGGCATGTATAGAAAGGTCACATCTGAGTCCAACTTCGTCACACTTAGGAGCACAAATTCCAAAGTAGGGCCCACTGACAAGGCACTGAACTCCAGAGGCATCTGCCATGACTGTAGAACCTGTGTGTCTCCATTGGCTCTCAGGAGCACCAATATCTGGGGTTGTATCTACTTTGGCTGTCTCTGGGATCCTGCTGAGGCGTGTGTAAGTGCAACCCCTCTGATGTCCTTCTGACTCTTTTTTGAAGACTCTTAGCCATATAATCTCATTTGTCTTTACCGTTTCCCCCTTTTATTCAAGGTCTTTTTTTATCCCACCCCTCCTTGTGGCTTTTTTTTTTTTGCTTGCTGTCTGCTCTCTGTGTCCATTTGCTGTGCATTCTTCTGTGTCTGTATTTATTTTTATTTATTCCACCCCGCTTGCAGGTGCTTGCTGTCTGCTTTCTGTGTTCATTTGCTTCATGTTCTTCTGTGTTTTTGCTTATCTCCCTTTTCGTTGCATCACCTTGCTGAGTTGGCTATCCGTGGCATTGCAGGCTGGCAGCAGTCCATTACACCTGGGCCAGCTGCTCTTTGCAGTGTGCAGGTGAGCCTTCACAAGGACACCCTGGGACATGAACCCAGGCCCACCCAAATGGTAGACAGGAGCCCAACTGATTGAGCCACAATCGCTTCCCTATTCAAGGTCTTTGTCTAGTTGCATCACCAGTTAGTGATTGATAGTAGTCCCTCGGCTAACCAGGGAGTCTCATCCCCGGGAGTCATGTCCCATGCTGGGGGGAAGGTAATGCCTTTACATGCTGGGTTTGGCTTAGAGACTGGCCACATTTGAGCAACGTGGAGGCTCTTAGGAGGTAACTCTTAGGCACCCTGCAGCTCTAGGCCTAGTTCAAATTTCAGGCACACAGGTTCATAAGCATAGTCATCAGTATCAAGAGCTCATCATTGGACCATCCTTCTTCACTGGTCTTTGTCCTTGCACTTGGGGGATTGTTGCTGTTCCATTGGGGAATGTGGCAGAGCTCCCCTAGCTAGGAACTCAGCACTCCCTCAGTTGTCGTTTGTAACTGTAACTACTATGAAAATATCCAACGAATATCCGAACATTTATATATACCCTACATACATGCTCCTGAGAACTCCCTCCCAACCATGTGTCCCCCATCAGTAACACTCCACACCAGCATTCCTCCCCTACCATAGATGACCACCTCTGTGGTCCAAAATTTCTTAAAAAATGAAGCCTAATATATTGCCAAATTCAATTAATAGGAAAATGAAATATAGTGATGGGTTTAAAGATTAGAAATAGAATACATACTAATTTAGAAAAACTAAAATAAAGTAAAAATAAAATGTATTAAAAAATGAAAAATATCGTAAAACTTTGTTTTTGACATTTTGCCTTTCATCACTGTAATAGGTGTTGCCCTGTATATACAGTAGCAAGGCAATTTCTTTCATTTTTTCCTCAGTGTCTACATCCTTTTTTCCCCCTAATTTTTTATTTTGTCTTCAAAAAAGTTTTAGATCACAGTAAAGTCACATATGCAATATATGGGACTTCCATATATCCAACATCAAACCCTTTCCCCCTTCCCCAGTATGATCTTTTTACATGTTCATGTTATATTTGCTGCCACTGATGTACAGATATTGAAATATAACTATCAAACATGGATCTATTTTGGTTTACATTATGGTTTATTTTTTAGACTGTACAATTTTCTAAATTTTTAGTTACATTCTGGTTTACATTTTAGCCTATAGACTTTTAGGCTGTAATTTAACATGTCCTGTATTCATCATTGCCTAATCTTGTGGAACACATCCATTGCTCCCCAGTCACCTGTTTCCATCTATTCTATTCTTCCTTCCCCCTCCCCTCAGGGCCCACAGTGACAACTAAGCTTCACTGCTTGAAGGACCAGATTCACAGATACTTGCAACAATGCCGAGGGCTTGACATACTAGACTGTCCTACCCTACTGGGAGCCACCAATTCTCTGGAGAGATACAATTCCCTCTGAGAAATCAGGCCTTTCCAGGATGTGGGTACACCTTCCCACTCATTGTATGGGTCTCCACACAGTGAAATAACACACTATGAGAAGATGAGCACTTACACACTCCCTAGAAGCCTGCCCCTGTGCCAGATGCCCCCCTTGAAGCACTTTAAACAGGTAATCCTTCTTTATTATATTTTCTAAAGAGTTTTCTCAACATTATAGTTTCAACCACATACCTGACAATTTCCCATGTTCCACTGTTCCCCCCAAGCCTCCCCCCAATTCCTTGGGCTATCTGACCCATCTTCCCAATCCTAGCCCCCCTCAAGCCTGCAAAGCCCCACCCAATAGTATCCCTATGCCTCTGTCTTATCCCTTCCCTTTATAAATACTTACCTCCACTTTATCATAGATTTCACCCATGTAGGTGTCAGCTCACAACCTCCTCTCCCCACCCCAAATAACTGTAAGCCTATCATCCAGTCTCTAGCTCTCTGAGACAGCTTGGTTTGCTTATTTCATATCAGAGAGGTCATGTAGTATTTGTCCTTCAGTGCCTGGCTTGCTTCACTCCACATAAGGTCCTCAAGATTCATCCATGTTATCACGTGTGTTTGCACTGTTTTCCTTCTTATAGCTGAGTAGTATTCCATTGTATGTTTATATCACATTTTGTTTATCCATTCTTCTATTGACGGGCATTTGGGTTGCTTCCAACTTTTGGCAATAGTGAATAATGCCAGTATGAATACTGATGTGCATATATCGGTTTGTCCTTGTTTTCAGTTCTTCTGGGTATATACCCAGCTGTGGAATTGCTGGGTCATATGGCAAATCTATAGCTAGTTTTTTGAGAAACTGCCAAACTGTCCTCCAGAATGGCTGGATCCTTCTGCATTCCCACCAGCAGGGGATGAGTGTTCCCATTCCTCCACATCCTCTCCAACAGTTGTAGTGTTCTATTTTTTTGATAGCTGCCAGTCTTATGGGAGTAAGATGGTATCTCATTGTACTTTTGATTTGTATTTCCCTAATAGCTAGTGACTTCAAGCATTTTTTATGTGCTTTTTAGCCATTTGGATCTCTTCTTTGGAGAAGCATCTGTTCAAATCTCTTGCCCATTTTTTAAATGAGTTGTTAGCTTTTTATTTTCTACATATAGGAGTACTTTATATATGCAGGATATTAGTTTCCTATCAGATATGTAGTTACCAAGTATTTTCTCCCATTGGGTAGGCTGTCTTTTCACTTTCTTACTTCCCCATTTTTAAAATGGGTTGTCTTTTATTTTTGAGATACAGGATTTCTTTATATATGCTGGATATTAGACCCTTATCAGGTAAGTGGTTCCCAAACATTTTCTCGAGAGGATTCTTTATGTTATTAGGTACAGCTGTAGTGCATTCATTCTTGAGTAATATAATTCTCTTAAAAATTCATATACCACAATTTATTTATTCACTCCATTATTAAGGGGATATTATGGTATTTGATTAATGCTTCTGTGAATATTCTTAAGCATGCTTCCTGTATGGTAAGTGTGCCTTTTTGGTGTGTATACACCTACAAGCAGAATTTTAGGGTATAGGATATATGTATCTTCAACCTTAGGAGAGAATGACAATTTGGTGGTTATACCAAAATATCATCTTACCAGCAGTGTTTGAATTTTTGTTGTTTCACATCCTTTCCAACACTTGGTAATATTAAACTTTTAAATTTCTGGTGGGCATGTAGTGGTGTTTCATCGGGTAATGGATCAAATCAAGGTGGCCCGTTGTTCAGTCTTGGAAGAGGAAGCATCCAACAAGGGGGCATAAAAGGTGGCTGGGGTGTCTGGGAAGATTTCCTAGGGTGACCACTCTTGTCTCATGGAAGGAAAAGAGCATTACTGGAAAGATAAATCATGGAAACTGTGAGAGCCTATTTTGTTTCCATCCTATCTCTGGTGCTGACTAGAGATATGATGTGAAATACTGAGCCATCCTTGAAGACGGAGAAGACAAAAAATTAACCCAGGAGGTAACACAGCTCTCTGATTTCCAGACGTCAACAATGAGATTATTCTAAGGTTCATGACCAATATCTGGCTTGCAGTCACTGGGGGAAGTTAGTTCGGATGCCTTTCTAGTGTTAGTAAATGTAGAAATACTTTCAACATTATTTCTGTTAGGAGTGACCCAGACCAGAAGGTTTATCTTGAAAATGATAAATACATTTGTCCAATTGTCTTTTGAAATGCTTTGATTATTAGATGTGGACAGATAGGTTCAGTTTTGCCATTGGAGACGCTGTTGTGGAATTTAAGAGAAGTTCAATTATTTGAGTATAGAGAGGCCAGGACTCAGGAATGATTTTGAGAAGGAAAAATGGTTTATTGACGGCCGGCCGGACTCGGGAGCTTTCAGTTTGAATCCCGAGCCCCGAACAAGATTTTCAAACGTCTTTTATACAGAGAGGAAAGGCCAAATGGTCCCTTTGTTTCAGTTCTCAATAGGCTTCAATTAGCATATATCTTCCACATCTTAGGTAAGCTTTTAGCATGGACTCCAGACATTCTAGATAAGCCTTTAGCATATTTGGTTTTTGCATTTCCCCTAAATACTTAAAGTTTATAGCCCCCGCATTGTTAAACATTTCCTGGGACTGGAGCTGCTGCTAGTCCCCAAGGGCAGGACTGCAGCCCCCCACCGTTCCACACCCACAAGTCAAACAACTTAGTTATCTCTGAAGAGACAAAGAGCCTTCCACCCATAGCCCACATCATTCCCCCCTTTTGTCAAAGTTTACTTGCTAAGCTTTGGCATAATTATTGTTGGAGCTATGAGGTGGATGGCTGTTTGTTGTCTTGACTGATTATTTATCAGTCTTTAGTACAGCATCCAGGACCGTTTTTAGAAGTTTAGAACTTTTCGTTCTGGACAGCAGAATCTTGGGCAGGGGCCTCCCGCAGTTATTCTGCTGCCACTGGCACTCACGTGGATTTCCAGTCAGGTTCCAGATCCATCTATTACTTTTATTTTACTTTTAAAGAGTTTACACCTTTAATTTAAAAGGGGTGCTGAAGGGAGACGATCTCTTTTCTGTAACTGCTTCCTGCTGGCCATGGGCTGTAGTCATTGCCTAATAAGGTGTAAAACTCTTTAATTTATTCTAACTGGAGGAAGATGGATCTGGCATTCTGTACGAAGTTGGATGAAGTTTTCATATGGTTAATAAGATGTTCACTCTGAAAGAAACAAACTTAATTAAAATTTTGGAATACCTGTTTTTAAAAGAGGACACATTGGATTACAGAGGTAGACAAGGTTAGGTGCCTATAAAGATGGCATTCCTTAAAAGCTGGTGGGAACAGCATATATATATTCTTTTTTAAGTTATCCATCTTTAGAGAGAAATTGCAACAGACACTTAGCTTTGTCTGAAGACACATTCCAAGCTGTTCAATGATTGACACTCATTCGCTCTGTCAGATGCTCCTGGTGAACTGGTACTCCTTGGGCAACTGGCTTCACTCAGGATTAGAACACTAATTTGGAAATACTCTTAGTTTTCACCTGTGGGAGTGATCAGAACTACAGAATAAAGATTTTTACACCTTGGTTTTCATTGTACAATTTCTAGCAATTTTGACTTGTTCAATAGGTGACTCACCATCAGCAAGCAAGCCTCACTTTTGCTAACTGAGACTGGCTGAGACTGCCACCTTATTCTATAGACATGTTATTAACTGTTTAGAAAATGATTTTACCAGGAATTTAACATGTCTAATATACTTCTGCACTTGATCCAAAATAGAAAAGATAACATTACAATTATTAGGCATATATTTAGTACAGGATAAAAGTACAGCACTTAATATTAACTAATGTATTACTTAATGCATAAGGATTCAGAGTTGCCATTATTAGTTTTGAGTTTCAGGTTTGTAATACTTTACATGTTATCTCTCCATGAGAGCAGGCCATAATGCCAATTGTGTTTAAGTTTTACTTACAGTCTCCTGGTATCATGGCTCCACTTAGCATGTTCTTCAACGCAGTGAGCAAGTTGCAGCATCCTTCCAGTATTCCAGAGATTTTCCAGTATTCTACTAGCCTGGTGCATAGTGCTCTCTGGCACCATGGAACAGTGCCAGTCTGGAGGCGATATCCATTGTACACTTGGCTGTACCGAGTCATTATTGGCTGCAGGAGCTTGAAACTGCAATATAGTTTCCATCGACTTCAGGAGCAGAACCAGAGACTGATATAGCACATATTTTTAATTGAGGGGTCAGTGACCAGCCTAGCCAATAACTCACATGGAGAGGCCACCTGTAATGTATACAAGGCCTGGTTCGAATGCACAAGAGTTTGACAATGTTAAAGTTTATTCCTTGTTTTATATATATTTTAAACAACTTAACGCAATACATATATCAAATGACTATTTACTTACACAATTTTACTATGAAGATAACAGTAGGTACTTTACTTTAGTAATAGAGGAAAAATATTATTTTTCATTGTTAGAATGAAAACAGAATATTTCCAATAGAATCAAGACAACTTTTTATTACCATTTACTTAAATGTGTATTTTGCAGTGGCCTTCAGACAGGTTTATTATCATGAAGTTATTTCTGCTACCAATACCAATCTAAGTTTCTTTAGTTAACAATGACTTCTACAATTAGAACTATTTAAACATTTTCAGTTTGGAAGATGTTTTACAAACTCCTTATAATTGACTATAACCGCATTGACTAGACACCTCATGTTTAAATAAACTTACTAAATTACAATTACCAATGAAAGAAATTTACTCTTTATTTAAGAGAGCATATCTACAATCTTTTTCCTTTAGCCTAATTTCACCAATGTGAACTTACAATTTTCATTACTGTAAAGATTTTGTACATATGTTAATTTAGTTTATAAATTAACTATAGGAGATTACACTCAAGTTAAATAAAATTGAAACCATAATAGTTTATGCAAGGAATGTTCTCTTTTTCCCTTACAGGAAGCTAAAAACTTCTTTTCTTTAAGTTATGAAAATTATTAATTTAAAAGCATAACTGACTACCAGGTTTTAAAACACATGCATACTGACTACCAGGTTTTAAAACACATTACACAATTACTTAATTTTTTTAAAAATCATAACCCAGGAAAGATCTCTCCATAGTTTTTATGGACTTTCCTTTACTTACTGAAATTTGTTAATAGAGCCACTAATTACCTTATTTTGTTGGAAAGAAATCTTCTGGAAGAAAATAAGGCTCACCAGATTGTGGAGAAGAAAATAATTTATTCTCAATCTTGCAAGAAGGGGCGCAGAGCCAGATATGGCTGGTGCCCCGAACAAAGAAAAATGACACAATTTATACCCCTAAGCCTAGCATGCAAGCTCTTCCTCTGTTTTTCCATAGATTGGATACTTCAGAAGTTACAGCTTATCTGAGATTTAACTTTCCCACGCAAAAGTTTGATTTAACTGCTTCCTCTATCACATTCCAACCATTTTAGTTTTTACCTGCTCCCCCCTTTTTCAAATAAGGAATAGAATTTAGTGCTGAAATGGCACCGACTTAGTTAGCTCCTTCTTGGGCATCCTTCCACTGCCCATAGGACTGGCCTAAACTGGTCTCCACTGCTGTCCAACCCGGGAGTGGGAGACTGAGGCAGCAGGCCGCCAGGTTACATCAACATTTTTCTTATGTGAAAATTAACCTAATCTTTGTGGTTTTTTTTTTTTTTTTTTTGCAATTTATGGCTGACAAAGGTTTAAACTGGGAGATTACCAGGCAAACTGATTCTTAATTCCCTAGCCTAGTAGATAGGTTTAATCTGCCACACCTAGTCTTGCCTTAAAAGCTCTTGCAAAGAGGAGGCCCTTTCCCAATTGTTTCCATAATCAGATTTCTATGACTTTTTCATCCTGCTTAGTTCAATTTGGGCTTTAAGAATATTTATAAATATAACTGCATATTTAATTTTTAACAATTTGAATAGACCTCTTTTAAGAATTTTTATTTGTTAATTTGATATTATCCTGATGTATGAAGACATACATTGAGCATTTTTTTAAAAAAATGGGCAGACACAAAGAGTTAGACACAAACACAACTCATTGATATTACTTGTAATTTGCATTATTTTATATACTGTTTAGCTTAATTAATTAGGGGTCCAGAAATACATATTACTTATATAACTGCATATTTAACCTCAACAATTTGAGCAAATAGGCAGACATGAATAGTTTGACACAACAACATGACTTTAGTTACTTTAAACTTTTCAAAGACTTTTGAAACTCTTCTTAATTTGCACTATGACCATGCAGTTTACCACAAGAATTTTCTTTCTTACTTAATGGATTGTAATAACCAAAATGTTCTCAATGCCTTAGCACCATTTTGTTTTAGAACTTTATATTTTACCTTGAAATTAGCAGAATTTTGGATAAGCAACAAGATTAATTTTATATATATTTACTGAGGCTATTTGAAGCCTCAGGGAGACAGACTGCTTTCTCTCATGAATTGCCACTCTTAGGAACACTGACAGTCAAGGCAGGAGACTTCTCCCCCTCCACCCCCCTTTTGGTTTTGGAGATAATAAAACTCCAGTGGTCATTTAACCTTATTCTATCAGGCAGCAATTTATTTAGTTTACACTTGAATTCATGAGAGAAAGGGTTACTAATACCAGAAGAGGAGACAGTGATGTCCCAGCTCTTCTCAATTATGAAATAACCATAGGCAAAGGCAAAGGGTGAGGTTAGGCTTGAAGTAACCATAAACAAAGGAAAGGTTAGTGTAGAATTTACACTTAAATAATAGTTTCAGGCTAAATTCACCCAGCTATAATCTCAGTTATTGTCTTTCCACTGTTTTATAATATAAATGCATTTATAAATGATTTTAACTCTTAGTTACAGTTTTTATTAATTTTTTAAAACCTATTAATTTTATAACACCTTTAAATATCTTTCATTCAACTTATAACATATTAAATGAACTTAACCATTACTTTAATTTTTCCTTTAAAGTAAAAGAATAAATCTCTTGCAGTTAGTTTGAAATAAAAGGCTACTTTTCAGGATTTGATTTCTAGAACATAAAATGTTCTTTTAAAAGAGGTAAGACTCTTCTTCAAACATTGAGGATATGATGAGGTTAAAGCACAAGAAGCTATTGATAAAATATTTTCTTTGTATATTGATCTTACTCAATTTAATCATAAAAATTTCCCTTCCACAAACCTTCTACACTTTCAGTATTCATTCAGGTTCTGTCCCACACTCTACTCTTTCCAATAATCAATCATTTTATCTTAGGACAAAATCATCTTCTGTTGCCTTAACAATAAAAACACACTCCATATATCCCACATGCTAAGTTACCAGGCAAACTTCTTACAACATATAATTGCCATTAATACTAAACATGTTTGTTAAAATAATGAACTTTTCTTCTCTTTAAATACTTAGTAGCATGTAATACCAGAAACAGTTTTTTTGGAAGCAAGTTGGCAGGGGAGATTGGCTGCCGAAAAAGTTTGTTATAAAATTGCCTTTTATTATTATTATTATCAATTCAGTTTTGTTAAATAATGACTTTCTGCAATTAGCCACTTAAATACCTTAAACAATGTTTTGTAAAATTTTATAATTATTTATACCCTTAAGACAGATTTTACCTTCACAGAACACATTCTCTCACTTAAGGTTACTACAATACCTTCTAAGAACCTGAGCAGAATGCAAACGTATTTTGGCTTTGACACCCTAAGGAGGGAAATTTACTGCATTTATTCTGATTCTGCTTTTCACCTCCTTCAATTCCCCCCCTTTCAGGCAGTCGGGTGCACAACAAACAGGAATGCGGCTTATGAATAGAAGGGTGGACTCACTGGAAAGGGGCAAGCCGCTCCCCGATTTCCAGCTTTCAGCCAAAATGGGCAGACAGAACCTACTCAAATTTGGCAACTCTCCCAGGAACCCAGCCGCCCCGACTGGGACATTCCCAACAAACTTGGGTGCTTGGCGCGGACACAGATGGCCTCCAAGCCCCGGCAAAGGGCCAGACCAGAGACAAGACAGCAGAACATGCGCAAACATCTAGACTCCTCAGCTTTTGCCCCAGAATCATTTCACCCCCTTGCCAATGGCAAGGGAGGGCTCCAGCTCAGCTGTAATTCTACTTTATGTAAGGACACAACTCCAACACTAACATTGAGCTGACACAGACAGAAGCACAAAGGTCACTAATCTGACTCACAAGTTTATATATTTATTTTCACCATGGCTGCCCCCACAGCCATCACAAACCTCAGAACACTTAACATTTGGTATAAAGCGAATTCATTCACAAATTAGCACCATAACAAAAGATTTCAGCTAGACTTTTCCACTGTTTAAACTTTACATCCAGACCAAGCTCCACCAGAAAAGCCGATCCATTTTCCTGTAACCAAGTTTTGTTTTCCTTAATCTAGACCAATTTCCAAGACATTAGGGCTTGAACCTATAAATAGCCCTTCCTATTAAAATCGAGACTCCACTCCTTTAGTGGATATAAGACCAGTACCAGATTCTAACATGCAGTTAGACAAACCCAAAACACCAGGGCTTTTCCCCGGTTTTCCTCCTTTTCCCAAGCCTAGAGAGAACGGCTTCCCCCCAGCCTTCTGGGGCTACTAGGGTTCTCTCGGGAGGTGATCAGCCTCCCCTTCCTAGCAATTAAACTAGGGCCTTCCAGACTGTGCTCACCCGGGGAGTCTTACCTTCTTCCATGTTCGGAGTTCTTTTTCGTTCCCAGAATCTTTCTCTTCAGACCTTCCATTGCCCTCGATTTTTGTCGGGAAGATTCTGGTGGAGCCCACATCTTTTCTGGATTAAATTTAATCCAGGGGCGCCCAGATTTGGGGTTCACCCGAGTCCTCCCGGCTTCCTCGGGGATTTGGAAGGGTCAGCAAAATGCTACCGTCTCTGGCCTTCATTTACTATCCCACCAGAGTCACCAAAAATGTTGTGGAATTTAAGAGAAGTTCAATTATTTGAGTATAGAGAGGCCAGGACTCAGGAATGATTTTGAGAAGGAAAAATGGTTTATTGACGGCCGGCCGGACTCGGGAGCTTTCAGTTTGAATCCCGAGCCCCGAACAAGATTTTCAAACATCTTTTATACAGAGAGGAAAGGCCAAATGGTCCCTTTGTTTCAGTTCTCAATAGGCTTCAATTAGCATATATCTTCCACATCTTAGGTAAGCTTTTAGCATGGACTCCAGACATTCTAGATAAGCCTTTAGCATATTTGGTTTTTGCATTTCCCCTAAATACTTAAAGTTTATAGCCCCCGCATTGTTAAACATTTCCTGGGACTGGAGCTGCTGCTAGTCCCCAAGGGCAGGACTGCAGCCCCCCACCGTTCCACACCCACAAGTCAAACAACTTAGTTATCTCTGAAGAGACAAAGAGCCTTCCACCCATAGCCCACATCAACGCAAACATGTTTGATTGAAATGATCACAGTGCATTTCTTCTAAAGTATGGGTTGCTGGTTGCTTCATTGATGGTACCTGAGGAAGGCTTTGGTTTAAATCAGAGGTTCTCAAGCTTGACTGCATATTGGAATCACTGGGGGAGCCTTTAAAAAAAAAATCCAGTAGCCCACTAGACCTCAGACCCATTCAATCAAAATTACTCCTCAACTGACTCATGTCTCCCCTATCCAGGTGATTCTGTTACCGCCCTAGTGGGCTCCTCATCTGATATGCACAGAACTCAATGCCTGATGCCAGGATTTTGAGAAAAGGGAGTTTATTGTGAGCAGCTCATGAAGGAGAACAGGAAGTAAAAACTTCAGATCTATCTTCCTGAGATGGAGAGGCTTGAGATATTTATGCACTTTGGGGTAAGAGGGTCTAGGGGAGGGTTTAGGTTAAGGGGAGGTGATGTGGGTTAAGGGGCAGGCTTTAGGGGAGCTCGTACAGTTAGTTCCAAATCATGCTACTTCTTGTGACGCGTGTTCAAAAATGGCAGCTTAGCCAGCTTGGTGGGTGTGATTTTTACTATTGTAATTAGGCAAAGGTAAGTTTAGATTGGAGCATCACCTGCCTGTGCATGCTCTAGTGGCTGGATTCCCTCCCAAACCCTTTAGCAGAGGTGGGGAGAGAAAACAGTAACTTTTCTTGCAAGGTAGCAAGAGGTTTTCTAATACACATGAGGAGGTGGGAGCTGTAACCTTTGGCTGGCTGCCTGAAAAACAAACTCAAGAAGAAAAGGAAATTTACAAAACTTATGAATAAGCAAATATGCTACTAACTGGTTCTGAGCTGCTGCATTAACCCTTGCTGAGTCCCTTAGCAGAGGAGAAGGATAGAATGGTAATAACCTGCCCTCGGTTTCACTCCCTCCTCCTTTTTTTTTTTTTTTTTAAGATTTATTTATTTATTTATTTCTCTCCCCGCCCTGCCCCGCCCCGCCCCGGTTGTCTGTTCTCTGTGTCCATTCGCTGGGTCTTCTTTGTCCGCTTCTGTTGTCAGTGGCATGGGAATCTGTGTTTCTTTTTGTTGCATCATCCCCTGTCAGCTCTCTGTGAGTGCAGCGCCACTCCTGGGCAGGCTGCACTCTCCCTCGTGCTGGGCGGCTCTCCCCACGGGGCGGGGGCGCACTCCCTGCGCGTGGGGCTCACCCACGCGGGGGACACCCCCACGCAGGGCAGGGCACTCCCCGCGGGCAGCAGTACCGCGCATGGGCCAGCTCCACACGGGTCAAGGAGGCCCAGGGCTTGAACCGCAGACCTCCCATGTGGCAGTCGCCCTAACCACTGGGCCAAGTCTCCCGCCTCACTCCCTCCTTCTGTTGTTGCATTCCTCAACCTTGAGGGATCAGGGGCTTTGACTGCTCTAAGTACTTCTTGCTGACTTGGGGCCTAAATTGGGGTTCACAGAATGGAGTATCTTGATGTGCAGTTGGAGGTAATCTTGGGTCCCAGGCTGGGGAAGGGCTCAGGAATGTTTATTTCCCCAAACTGGGCTGGTAGCTAGGGCCCAGGCTGGTACCCCTGTTTTCTAAGTGGGAGGCGGAGTAGAAGAGGCCTGTGGACTGCAGTCTCTGGGATACATACTTGGCAACAAGGTTTCAGAACTAAGGTTCAAACAGGAGAAGCACTTTTATTGTTATTACTGGGCTTAAAATGGGTAAGAGCCAAGACAGCTGGGACAAGTAGCTTTTAATTGAGTCCCATAAGGTTTGTGCAGGTGTGTTTTTAATATTACACAGCCAGGTGGCTTGATTGTATGGCTTTTGTATGTTGAACTCAATCTGGCTGGAGATATTTACCCAAGTACAGCAGGAGGTGTTTGCCATAGTGTAAACTTCTCCTCGTTCTGCTAAAAGATAGTCCTAAACTATCGAATTATCCATGACAACATTTGCTAGAATTGTGGTTAATCCTAACCTAGCAGTAGTCTCACCCAGTGTCCATTTATTATGTAGATTAGCAAGATGGTATATAGAAACGTTAGGCCTTAAATACCCTGGAGTACATTGGCCTTTTATCCAGATATTATTTATGCATTGGAACATTCTGACCCTAGTGCCAAAGATGCCTTCTTCAAAACCTTTAAAAGGTAAGTGGCTCCTGGGGGCTTCTATGGATAAATACATAGCTGTTTAGGACACAGAATTTCCAAAGAAGTTTCCTGCAGGCTTGTATTTGTTGAAATGCTTTAGGACTATCTAGGGTGTTGTTAAGGTCACAACAGAGGGCAGACAAGGGGCCTACTTTATAAGGTTCAGGTGAGGAGTGTGACTGGCAGGAGGGGCTTTTACAGGTTTTCTTCCTTTTATTTCAATTTCTTTTTTTATGCTAATTACCAGTTTCAGTTACTAGCAAACGTTTTTTTTTTTTTAGATTTTTAAATTTTTAAAAATTAATTTCTCTCCCCTTCCCCACCCCCAGTTGTCTGCTCTCTGCGTCCACTTTGCTGTGTGTTCTTCTGTGTCTGCTTGTATTCTTGTCAGTGGCACCCAGAATCTGTGTCTCTTTTTGTGGCATCATCTTGCTGTGTCAGCTCTCCGTGTGTGTGGTGCCACTCCTGGGCAGGCTGCGCTTTTTCATGCTAGGCAGCTCTCCTTATGGGGTGCACTCTTTGTGTGTGGGGATACCCTATGTGGGGGACACCCCTGAGTGACAGGGCACTCCTTGCGTGTAACAGCACTGCGCGTGGGCCAGTTCACCACATAGGTCAGGAGGCCCTGGGTTTGAACCTGGACCTCCCATGTGGTAGGCGGACACTCTATCTGTTGAGCCAAATCAGCTGCCCACTAGCAAACATTTTGATGGTATAAGAGGTATAAACTTCTCCCTCTATCTCTATGGTTCCCTTTGCAAAGTCCTGGCAGGTTGCCATACTACTCAGACTTCCATTCACCATATAGTAGCGTGTTGTATGATTACAGTTGCCTACATAGACCCAGGATAAGTTAGCTCTGTGACTATATAGAACCTGCTGTGGCTGAAGGAGCTTAGGAGTAGGATTCCGTATCTTCGATCTTTTTCTAGGGAATGGTTATGACAGTGGGTAAGATAGAAGCAAAGGAGGGAATGAAAAGTGAGCAGTTCCCTGCCTATGGGAAGCTTACCCTTACGATTCTGGCAACCCATTAGTGGGATTAACTCAGGAGCTTGGTGAAAATTGGTCATAGGTAGAACAACGTAGGAATTGGATTTTGTATCAGGGTTTTGATGGCATGTCCAGCAATTCTCCTTCCTTATGAAAGTGTGATTATTTGAAAACAAAGTTTTCCTTCTAATTCCCTTTTTCCATGAAACTAGGAAGATTATAGTTGGACAAAATCGTGAGAATTATAGAAAGCCATTCTTTTTAAAATCTTTTACCTTCAATCTTAAATAGCATACCTGGAAGGAAGATGGTATATTTATCCCTTAACATGTAATTCTTACAGGCTGAAAAGAAAATGATTAGAAACACTGGCCAAGAGGCAGACAGACACAAATCCATAAAGATAAGAAAGAGAACCCAATTAATGCAGAAAAAAAGAATGTCTAGCCAAGTAGTACAGTCTACATTAATCATCACTTGTCTTTGGCTCCCCTGGAAAGTCGCTTCAGGGCTGTGATAGGAACACAGGTGTAAATGGGTGGTGAGCAGGGACTTCTGCCAGGACGATGGTCCTGCTTTCATGTTGACAACTTCACTGGAGCGTCAGTATTCTGAAGAGTGAGTGAAGAGTTCCCTTGTAGGGTGGGGAAAGCTTTCACTCTTGAGTGATAAATCTAAGGCTGGGTTCCCTCAACTTACTGGAACAGTAAGTAACAAGCAAGACCTGATAGGCCCATTCCATTGGGACTTTAATTGGCTATCTGCATACTGTACCTTCCAATTTTTAAGAAGTATCCAATCTCCTGGGTATATACAATATAGGGAGGACATCATTTGGGGACAGGAGCTGATCAGAAGCATATTGATTTATTGCCTAGAGAGTGGCGCCTAAAGATTGGACGTATTTTATGGTTTTTAGTTCATCAATTACATGTTCATTATCCTGGCTGATGTTATAAGTGGCTTTAAGGAAGGGTCTCCTAAGCACTATTTCATAGGAACGCCAACTGAGCCTGCCTCTGGGAGCTACTCTTATCCTAAGCAGGGCCCCTTGTAGAACTTTGCCCCAGGTCAGGTTGGTTCTTCAAAGTTTTGGCTATAATTTTCTTTATAGGGTGGTTCTTCTTTTCAGTCTTTCCTGTGGACTGTGATCTCCAAGATGCATGTAGCTTCCAGGAATACCAGAATCATCTGACACATCTCAGGTGGCTCTGGCTATAAAGACACTCCCATTATCACTTCAGATGGAGTGTGGCACTCCAAACTGGGGAATAATTTCCCTTAGTAATGCTGTATGTTCTGAAGGGGAATGCTTCAACCCATCCTGAGAAAGTGTCCACAAAAATAAGGAGGCATCTGTAATTCTGTTGGGCTTTTGACATAACTGTGAAGCCTGTGTTCCAATCCTCCCCGTCCCATTCCTCGTGGTTGACCCTCCTTTATGGATGGTGTGGATCCTGTCTTAGGGCTACTTTTAGCACAGATAAGACATTCTTGAGTCACTTTTTGTATGGCTTTCCCATGTTAGGGTTGTGTATTTTTTTTTTTTTAAGATTTATTTATTTATTTCTCTCCCCTTCTACCCTTCCCCCCGCCCAGTTGTCTGTTCTGTGTGTCTATTTGCTGCGTGTTCTTCTTTGTCCGCTTCTGTTGTTGTCAGCGGAATGGGAATCTGTGTTTCTTTTTGTTGTGTCATCTTGTGTCAGCTCTCCGTGTGTGCAGCACCATTCCTGGGCAGGCTGCACTTTCTTTCACGCTGGGCGGCTCTCCTTACGGGGAGCACTTCTTGTGCGTGGAGCTCCCCTATGCGGGGGACACCCCTGCATGGCAGGGCACTCCTTGCATGCATTAGCACTGCACATGGGCCAGCTCCACACGGGTCAAGGAGGTTTGAACCGTGGACCTTCCATGTGGTAGATGGACGCCTTAACCACTGGGCCAAGTCCACTGCCCCTAACAGTGTATTTTAATAGCTGTTGGAACATGGCCTCTCGCCCTTGATGCAGATGAGTGATAATTCTTTTCATTAAATTGTCTTGAGTTAATACTATGACCTCCATGTTATAAATCTAGCCTTCTGTACTGGTTTGATTGGTTCCCCTGGTGTCTCTGGGTCATACTGTTATTGAGGGGGTGTCGTGGTTTGGAAGGAAATTCCATTGCTCAGTTCTTGTTATGTCATTGAGCAATACCCTGGTAGGAGAGGTGTCAGTGTGTGATGTGAGAGCTGCCAGGTTTGTTGGCTGTTGAAATTTAGCTGCCTTTTTAGCTGCACAATATGCTAAATTGTTTCTTTTTTCTATTAGTTCCTTACTCCTCTGATGTCCAAGCCAGTGGATAATTATGACCTCTTGTGGCAGCATAATGGCATTTAGTCAAGTTATGACCATGTAGGAGGGTTTTATTCCCCTGTTCCCAGTAGTCCTCTTTCCTTCCAGATAGCACCATGTGCATGGACTACTGAAAAGCCATATTTGGAATCTGTGTTTATATTCACTTTCTTTTTGTTTCTTAAATGTAAGGCTCTGGTGAGGGTTATAAGTTCTGCTTGTTGAACAGATATAACTGAGGGAAGTGCCTCAAGAGTCCCTTGTAGAGTTCTTACAGCATACTCATCTCTCTGGTGTCCTTGGTCCATGAAACTGCTTCCATTGGTGAACAGCTCCAGGTCTGAGATCCCTGGAGGTTGGGTCCTAGATCATGTTGGCTTTTATAGACTTCCTCAATTATTTGTATACAGTCATGAACAGCTTCTCCTGGAGTGTTAGGGAGCGAATATAGCAGGATTCAGAGAGGAGACTACTTTTAGTTTTAAATTCAGATTATCTAGCAAGATAGCTTGGTACTTGCCCAGCCTCCAGGAGACAAGCCATTAGCCTCTGTTCTGTTTCTGTAGGAGCAAAACACAGGAGGCGTGTGTATAAGTGTGTGTAATCATAGGCTGTCCTAAAGGTGAATTTCTCTGCTTCTTGCAATTTCTCAAGTAGCCGCTACCGCCTGGAGGTAGACCAACCAATCCAAGCCCCAGCATCTTGTTGTTCTGAGAAACAGGCAACTGCCTCCAGGTGTTACTGAGATTCGGGGTTAACAACCCTAAACTGTCCTGTTGGTATTCATGCACAATCAAATCAAAGGGCTTTACATTTTTTTAAATTGAAGTATATAATTCATACATGAACATACATAAACAATAAGTATATTGTAACAGTTGTGAACTTATAAAACAAAATACGCCTATCATCCTGTATCTCATTCTACCTACCGGACACCTTGCTTGTGAAATATTTTGTAACAAACTGTGAAGGAGTGTCAATGTTCTTTTTAATGTTTGGGACACCTGGGGCTAGAGCTGTTAAAAAGTTTTTCTTTGATTTTACAGAATACTCATTTGCAGTCTGTAGTCCAGTGCAGTGGTTCTTTATTTCCACCATTCAAAGCTTCATATAAAGGTTTAACTAAAAGTTCCAAAGCTGGTAACCAAATGTGGCAGAATCCTGCCATTTCTAAAAACCTTCACAGCTGTCTGTGGCCGTTTGGTTCTGTTACTCTAGCTAAGGCTTCTCTCCTGTCAGGTAGCAAGTTTCTCTCTCCCTTTGACAATTTAAACCCTAAATATTTTACAGTGGGCTGTGAAACTGAACTTTCTTCTCAGATACCATATATCCTCAGTCTGCTAGGAAAAATTCAGAGTTAAATAGTACTATGGTTGGGTACTTCCTCTGATCTTCTGGTGATTAAGCTGTCATCCACATATTGTAAACCTACTCTATCCTGGAGGTACAATTCTTTTAATTTTTTTGCTAAGGTTTCTCCAAGCAAAGTAAGGGCATTTTTTAAAACCTTGGGGGACTACATCTAACAATATTGTGCTTTCTGTTAGTCCAGGGATTCTTCCATTTAAAAGCAAACAGTTCCTGGGATTCAGGGCTTAATGGCACACCCTAGGAAGCATCCTTTAGATCTAGTCCAGTAAATCAGCAAAGATCTCCAGACAGGGTAGTGAGAATGTGTATGGTTTAGCACTACTGGATGACTGTCCTCTACTATTTGATTGATGGCTCAGATCTTGCACAAATTGATACTCCTTTTTAGTACCTGGTAGTTGGACAGAGAGGATAGGGGTGTTGTATGGAGACTGGCAGGATCAAATTAACTGATCTTTGAGAATAGAGTCTATTATTGGTTCTATGCCTTCTCAGGCATCTTTTCTTAAGGGGTATTGCTTAACGTTAAGAATGTTCACGTTGGGCTGAATTTTTACTTGAATTGGTTCAGTGGTTCAGGCTCTTCCTGGTGTCCTGTCAGCCCACACCTCTGGCTTTACCTACAAAAGGATGTCTTCAGGAATCTTGGCTTGGACTTCTTCTCTTAGGTGTAACAGAGCAGCCTGGAGGATGTAAGCCTGGTCTGGGGAAACTTCAATGTCTAGTTTTTCCGCCGAGAAAGTCACTTGTGTATTTAATTTGGTTAGTAAGTCTAGTCCGAGTAGTGGCATAGGACACTTAGGTGTTTGAAGAAAGCTGCGTTTTAAGTTGATAGCCTTGCAGAAAAGGCCTATCGTTTGAGGCTCCAGACATCTCAATAATTGCTACAGTTCTTGGTGAAAGACTCCCCTGTTTTTAGTTCAAAACAGAGTAGGTAGCACCAGTGTCAATGAAAAAGTCTCTAAGGTTCTTTCCCCCTAATATAGAAACCCGGGGCTCCTTGTGGGAAATGGTGATGCGTCCACTGAAGGTGCCCCTAGGCCCATCACTCCTGCTCATTCTTGCCCCTGCAAGCTGTGGCATCTGGTAGGTGGCTTTGTGAGGCGTCTAGGCCTCCCCTGTCTGGAGGAGACGCAGGCCTTCTTGCATCCAGCAACCTTATTCTTTGCAATAGGCACATTGTGGCCATGGGGGACAGATATACTTCAGGTTAGCTGATGGGGGCCTTGGCCTTTCATTGTTGTTTTTTGGCTGATCCACTATGTCTTGACCCTGTTACACTTTAGCCAACGGCTGTTCCCCATAAGGCAGCTTGGTGAATCATCTGCTCTGAAGTTGGACTTGGTTGTTAAAGATCTTAAAAGCAATCTCAACTAGTTGAGACACTGGCTTTTTAAACCCCCCTTCTAATTTCTGCAGGTTCTTTCTTAGGCCTGGAGCACTTGGCTAATAAATGTCATGTTAATTAATCTCCTGTTGTCTGGATGCTCCGAATCCAGACTGGTATACCATCTACATGCTTCAAAGATCCTTTCAAGAAAGACCAAAGGATTTTTTCGTGGTCCCTGTTGGAACTCCTGAATTTTCTTCAGGCTTTTTTGTTTTGGAATGCCTCTCTGTATTTTCATGATGAACCCCTTGGAGTGATCCAGTTTAGCTCGATCCCCTGCCTATCTGGGTACTAATGTGGCTCTGTCATAGGAATGCCAGAGCTCCAGGGACATGGGCTGGGCTGTTGTATTTTCGGCCATGCAACCTGTCTAGAACCATTCTACCCCCCTCAGGGATGAGAAGGGTGTTCAAGAGAGCTTGAATATCCACCCATGAAGTACTATGTTGCAAAAATAGAAGTAAAGAGATACTCCTTTTTCTTAGGGTTGTCTTGCTATGAAGGCATGACGTTTTTCCAACATATACAGATCAGAGATGGAGAAGGGAGAATGCACGTAAACAAATCCTCTGGAGTTCCTTTGGTTATCTAGTCCAGCTGGAACTTGTCTGAGTGGAAACCGCCCTGCCTGGGTTTGGACAGTCCCCTGACCAAATTGGGTGCCTGAGGAGTATGTGGTGGGGAGACCATTCCTTCCAACTAGGTGGTGAAGGGGGGACCAGACACGGACTTACTCAGAGGGAAAGAGGCACTGTCTTCCCCTGTTCCCTGGTGTGAGGAGGCAGGAGAGCTGAGGGCTGTTGGCACTGATTACTATATGAATTCAAGGAACCCTCATAAGTACCAGTAAAGGTTATGATTTAAATACAAGTTTTCTTAATTTCTTATCCCCAAACCTTCAGAAGGGAGTTCCTTCTCTACTTTCCTTATGGTTATATATACAATGAGACTAGGAGTTGGTCTTAATTCCAAACTGCAGATAGGAGAACACCTGGCAGTTGAGCAAAATGGAAGAAAAATGACAAGGAACATCATCTTAGAGTTTAAAACACCAGTCTTTCTCTAAATGCACCCAGAAAATCCTTTTCAGACATGAGCAGGGTTCAAGATAACTGGAACTGGGTATTATCATGCTGTAGGATCAGTGAAGAGTGACAGGGGAGATGGAGTTAAAAGAGAACCTTATGGCCAAACCATCTTATTTATTTATTTATTTATTTATTTATTTATTTATTTTCAAATTGGCTTTGCCACTTGGAAACAGCTTAGAGGTTAGATGAAGATGAGGAAACTAGGAAACAGGAAACCGATTTTATAGCTGCAGACTAGAGTTTGCTGAACAGAAGTGGGCAGATAGACTATCAACCCCAAACCTGGAGGCTGACTGCAAAATAATGGTTACTCCTTCCATTTAGATGTGGAGTCTAATTTTGCAACCCTTGAATCTGAGCTGGCCTTATTGACTTGCTTGGCCAATAAATCAATTGCAGTGGGAGTGATATTCTGGGTATTTTGGGACTAGGTCATAAGAAGCTTTGCAGCTTCATCTTGAACTTTTTCAGAATGCTTGCATGGTAGCTGGTTGCCATGTACAAAATCCAACTACTCTGAGACTGCCATACTGTGAAGAAGTCCAAACTAGTCATGCGGAGAGGCTACCAGGAGAAAAAGATGCCTACCAGCCTCTAGCCAGGCCTGTCCAGCCTGTGCCAGGCATCTGAGTGAAGAAGCTCTCAGAAGATTCCAACCCCAGCCACCATCTGACTGCAACAGCATAAGATACAGCAGAAGAACCACCCAGCTGAGCCCAGTCAACCCTCAGAGCAGTGAGATAATACATTGTTGTTTTAAGCTACGAAGCACTGAGGTGGTTTGTACGGCCATGGTAGATAACCGGTACAGAGCTACAAGGTTTTACTCTGCTCTATGTTAGAAAGAAAGCTGCACCTGTAAGAAAACAAAAGCTCACCCCATTGTGGAGGAGAAAAGAATTTTATTAAGGATCTTGCAAGAATGGACATGGGACCTGAATAAAATGGCCCTGCGCCAAACAGCAAGAAACACTGACATTTATACCCTAAACCTAACACACACGTCCCTTCCCTGCTCCCCATTGATTGGGTACCTCAGGGGTTACAGCCTATCCAAGATGTCTAAATTCCGCAGTTCCCACTCTCAGTCACTGCTCCACCTTCCCTACAGTCCAGTGGGCTGGGCGGGCTCAGCGCAGCTTTCATTCCTGGTGCACTTTTCAAATTTGGCGCCGTCTTCACTATTGGCCCTGCCTCCTCTTCTCACCATTGGTCCCCTTGCTTTGGCCGCTCCCCTAGCACTCACCATTGCCCACCCCCCCCCCCGCCTCATTTTGGCACCACTTTTCAAATTCCTGGCATGCCAAAGCCACTAGAACCCCTTTTCCTCCCCCCTCAAATGCAGAGCCAGCTCCGGCTTCCCCTTTGGAAAATTAAACTTAACTCTTTCCTGAATCAACTGCCATGATGCCTCTTACTCACCCCAAAGAGAGAAATGCCAGACATATCAGAGACATGAAAAAGATTTGCTATTAACATTCCGAAATTCAGGCAGCCAGTTACTAAAGCTCACATCTTACCCCTTTCTCCCATGCCCCATCACCTGCAAGTGTGCACAGATATTACGTCATATATAATAAATAACCATTTCTTTGTCTGTTTCTAAGGGTAGATTGAAAGCAGTGCTCAGGTTTTCAAAGAAGTTAGGGTGATGGAATCATGAAATTCTCAGGCAGGCTCAGATAGCCCCGTCCCCATTCAGTGATGATCAGAAAGGAACGCATGTGTGACTTAGGCACACACACACACATACGCCTATTTTTATGTAGGTGGTGTTGAACAAGAATTAGATCACATAAATGAAGAAAAAATTAGATAAAACTTGTTCAAACCCTCAAAGAAAGTAAAGAGGACATGTCTGTAAATCAAAAGTTCAAACCAAAGAAGCAAGAGGTCAAAGATGAACCCTAAATAACAGAAAGAGGCAAAGAGTAGCTTTTAGAGAATGAGTTGAGGGGCAAAAAACTTTATAAAATGAAAACCACCTTAGAAGCATCTCAAAGTTGAAGCTGTACTGCTGCCACAGAAATGAAGTCCAAGGGGGAAAACACATCAAGTGCAAAGGTAGAGAACAAACATGTCTAGATAATGGAAGCTGACAATAATGATAAAACATACACAAGTGGGTTTTCTTGACAACAGAAAAAATGCAACAAAACCACATTTATAGATAAAAAGGGAGGATGACTGGAATTTGTACATTAAAAGGATTCTGTTACTATAACAAGACAAATCCGTATAAAACCGTCAAGACCAATACAAGTTTTATAGGCAATGGGGCAGAAAAAGGTCAGCTTATTATGGAAAATTCCAGCTTGACTTCAGACTTTTCCTCCATAACTTGAGATGTCAAAAGATAATGGAACAATTATTTGCAGATTAGGGTGGGGGAAAGGCTTTGAGCCAGAGACTCACAAATGCTTCTTAAAAATAAATACATTAGTTGATGGGATAGATATCAAAGAAGAATCAAAATATAGAAAGTTCAAGATGAGCCTTGAATCTAAATAAGCTGCAAACTATTTGGTCTAAATGACTGGAAGTTATAGCCTTGAGGCAGAATTTACTTATTATAGTATTATTTTTATATTGTTTGGTTTAGTAAAGAAATATAATAGAGCACAAAACCCCTGGATAGTGTCAGCAGAAGTAACAGAAAGAGAGAGAGGATAGGAAAGGAAGTTTGTTTTTTCAGTTTTTTACAGGAGGAATCAAGAGACAATGTTTATTTCCATAACTGATAAATATACTTTGACTCTGTCATACCAACTCCTAACTTTAGATGACCACAAACTTTAAAAAAATCTTTCTGTATAAACAAATGTAATATGATTATATCATTTCCATATATTTGTATTCATTCATATACTTGTCCTGACTGGTTTTGAGATGACTTAAAACCCTTGCTGTGCTCTTGTCTTGTGTCTCTTTTTTCAGACATTTCAATGCTATGTTATCTGGTACATAAAAGTACATGACTGTTATCTCCATTGTGGAATGTAAACCCAATTATCCTAAAACAATCCTCTTTGACTCATTTGATGCATTTGCCTAGGATTCATATATTTGATGATAATATTGCTACCTGTTCTTTCTTAGTTTGCATTTGCCTAACGTATTTTTACATATTCTTGTATTTTCAAATTTTTGATGTTTCTTTGTCTCAGGTATGTTTCATATAGATAACATAGCGTTGGGCTTAGGTTCTAGACTGAATTTTAGAACATGTTTCATTTTATAGACTTTTTTTTAAAGATTTATTTTATTTAATTTATTTTTCTCCCTGCCCCCCCCTTGTCTCTTCTCTGTGTCCATTCACTGTGTGTTCTTCTGTGTCCACCTGAGTTCTTGTCAGGTGGCACCAGGAATCTGTGTCTCTTAATTGCATCATCTTTCTGTGTCAGCACCCCGTGTGTGCCACTCCTGGGTGGGCTGTGCTTTTTTGCGTGGGGCAGCTCTCCTTATGGGGGCATCGCTATGCAGGGGGCATCCCTGCGTCGCATGGTACTCCTTGCACAGCAGTGCTGCATGTGGGCCAGTTCACCACATGGGTCAGGAGACGCTGGGTACTGAATCCTGAACCTCCGATATGGTAGGTGGATGCTCTATCAATCAGTTGAGCCATGTCCATTTCCCATCATAGACTGTTTTGTTCCATTTTTACTTATTAGAGAAGTTGTGAGTTTATAAAACAATCATGCATACCATGTGGAGGCTTTCTAAAGGAAAGATCAGAGAATGTTTCATTTGTGTTCCATCTTATAGGGGGTCACCAAATGTGAAAAGTGGGGATGTCCAGCCACCCCATCCTGGGCAAAAACAGCAGCACAAGGCACTGGCAGTTTTGGTAACAAATCTGATCCCTGCAGCTTCCACAGCAGATAGGTAAATAGTATAGGCTGCATTCCCACAACTTGTTTGTGTGAGTCCAGCAGGATACTGCTTTAATTTTTTTCTACTGGGTGGTGTTTGTGTGGACATTTATTAAGTTTTCCACTTCTTCTCCTTAGATTTCTGTTCTATCCTGCCTCAACAGTGCCAAACACACTGTAGGTATTTGAGCTTGGTTTATGTTTGATTTGTGAAAGTCATAATTTTTATGCTAGAGATTTAGACCTAGAAGGTCTCTACTTAGCTATTATTGGAACACAAAGTGGGGTAGACTGTTTTACAGTGACAGGTATATATAAATTGGTTACTTAGAGGCACTTCATTTTGAAACCATTTGGACAGCTCACATTCAGGAATTACAGCAGAAGAGTTATAAGATGAGCATTGGGGAAAGCAGAAGTGACACATTTAAAATGTGATTGGCAGAAACATTCGAAGGAGATTCCATCCATCTCCGTATTCACTTCATGATGAGTGTTGAAGGGAGGCAGATGCTTTTTAGTGCACTAGCTCCCAATGACTTTGTTTTCTTATAGATTTGGGAAAGGACCTAGTAAGATTATCGTATATTAAATTGTTGGGTGTAGAGTTAAAAGTCATCAATTTTTGTAGCAACTTTTCCTAATTGCTTTACAGAATGTTTTTCCTTCTATGTGCCATCTTCTTCAAGACTGAAGAGTTTAAAGTTGATGCATTGATTTCATTTTGATTTTTAATATAGACTCTGTTACTTATATTGATTCATTTTCTATGAGCAGTGAACAGGTGGGGGCTGAAGTGGAGGAGGGAAACATGATTGGATTTGCATTTTGAAACAATACCACAGTGTGGAAAATGGGGGGGGGGGGCAGGGCACAGCGGTAGATATAGACAGAAGGCTACCAGACGACTCCAGCGGAAAGGTGACAACAGTTTAGAACAGGTTGTGGTGAAGAGGGTCGGATGCACAGATACCAGAGATGCTGGGGATATTAAAGGACTTGGAGATGGACTGGATACTGGGGACAACTGAAAAGATGGCATCAGGATAGCTCTGACATTTCTGGCTTGAAGGACAGGATGAGTGAAGGTGACATTCACTGAGCCAGGAGTCATGGGATGAATGGTGGCTCTCCAAATGTATGTCCACCTGGAACTTATGAATGTGACCTTATTTGGAAAATCGGTCTCAGCAGATATAATTTAAATTGAATATGTTGAGCTGAGATCATCCTTGATTTTATCTAGGTAGTCCTTAAATCCAGTGACAAGTGTCCTTATAAATGGAAGGCAGAGGGGGATTTGAGACACATGAGAAGAGGAAAAGGCCATGCGAAGATGGAGGCAGAGATTGGAATGGCACAGCCAAAATCAAGGAACACCTGGAGCCATCAGAATCTGGAAGAGGTAAGGAATGAGTCTCCCCTAGAGACTTTGGAGGGAGCATGACTCTTGATTTTGGACTTCTGGCCTCCAGAATTGTAAGAGAATTAATTTCTGTTACAGCATCCCCGGGAAACTAATATGCTAAGAAACATTGGCATTTTTAGGTCATTGGAATTGTCCTGCATGACATTGCAATGATGGATACAAGCCATTATACATTTTGTCATAAACTATAAAATTGTGTGGGGCAGAGTGTAAACTATAACGCAAACTATAGTCCACGGTTAGTAGCAATGCTTCAGTATGTGTTCATCAATTGTAACAAATGTATCACACTAATGAAAGATGTTGTTAATGTGGGGAAGTGTGTGGGGGGACAGGGGGTGGAGCATATGGAATCCCCTATATTTTGAATGTAACTGTTATATAATCTAAAGCTAAATAAATAAATAAATAAATAAATAAAAGAACAGGTTTGGTGGAAAAAGATAAGTTTCATTTTTAGACATATTGAGCTTGAAGTGCCTTTGAGATTTCAAGGAAGAGATGCACAGGTTGGTGGTACTTGGAGCTAGGACATAGATAAGATCATTGAGAGAGAGAATACAGAATAGGAAGGTAAATCCTAAGACCAAACCCCAAGGAATCCCAAGTTTAAAGAGATTAGCTGTATAAGATAAACCTGCACAAGAATTAAAGAATGAGAGGCAGGGGAAACAGGAATTGGATCAGGAAAGCACTGTTTCAGAAAATAAGGGAAGAAGGGTTTCAGAAAGGATGATGTGGTCTCCAATGTTTAAGATTAAAGAGAACATAGTAAGATGAGGATTAAAAATGTTTACTGGATCTCAAGAAGTCAATGGTAACACTAGCAGGAGTTGTCACTCAAGCAAGCCTCTCAGAAACTACCTTGGAGTGGACTGACAAGTAAGTCAGAAGTGAAGAAATAAAGACATCCAGAATATCTGCATTCACCAGTATGTGATTTACCATGCATCTTTCTCCTGAAGGGGTGATAATGAAAAGGCAGGTTAAGATAGAATTTTTGTTACTCTGAATCACTGATTGATTGAATGAGGTCCCTGCTGAACTACACTGTTGGCCGTGGTATCTAAGCAAGAAATAATGCTTTGTTGTGGGGGAAAAAAGAATATCTGCACTCAATTAAAGAAACAACTAGACACAGGAATAAAAAGAATAGGCTGCCCAAAGAAATACAAATGGTTAATTATACATGAAAAAATGTTCAACACCACCAGTGATTAGGGAAATGCAAATCAAAACTACAGTGAGATACCATTTCGCACCTATTAGAATGGCTGCTATTAAAAAGTCGGAAAATTAAATGTTGGAGAGGATGTGGAGAGTTAGGAATGTTTATTTGTTTTTGGTGGGAATGTAAAATGGTACAGCCACTGTGGAGGACTGTGTGACAGCTCCTAAGGAAGTTGAATATAGGCTTGCCGTGTAACTGGGCAATACCATTTCTAGGTATATACCCAGAAGAACTGAGAGCAGAGATATGAACAGACATCTGCACACCAATGTTCATAGTGGCATTATTTATGATTGTCAAAAGTTGGATACAACCCAGGTGTCTATCAACTGAAGAATGGGTAAACAAATTGCAGTGTATACACATTATAGAATTTTGTGCAATGGTAAGAAGAAAAGAAGTCATGAAGCACATGACAACATGGATGAATCTGGAGGACATTATGTTAAGTGAAGCAAGTCAGACACGAAAGGACAAATACTGTATGATTGCACAATTATTAACTAATGTATTGTGTAATCCCACGGAGTTAATAACTTGAATATGGGTCACTAGAAAAATAGAATGATGTTAGAGAATGGAAAGCTGAGGGTTAATCTGTGCAGAATTGGTTAAAAGGTTGTTTGTAAATCTTTGAAAATGAATAGAAATAGTGAAAGCATATCATGCAGTTTGTAACTAGCAGAGCTATTAAATATATATGATAGTGGTTGAAAGGGAAGTCAAAGGTCATGTATATTCTAGAAGGAAAGCTAAAAATGTAACATGGGACTATATAAGATAGTAAAACCTCATGTAAAACATGAATATGGATGATATTGCATATATAAGCCTGTTTTTACAAAATATAAATACAAACACACTAGAGAGAAGGAAAAGGAATAACATGTATGTATGGCAGGGGAAGCATAGAGAGATTGAGAGGTGATGAGTTTTGTTTGTTTTTGTTTATTATTATTATTGGAATAATGAAAGTGTTCTAAGAATGTTTGAAGCGATAAATTCACAAATATGTCATTACACAGAATACCACTGATTTTATGCTTTGGATGGATTTATGCTTTATTAATATGTATAAATAAAATTTATTTGTTTAAAGAAAAAAGAATGGACTGCTTTTTTGGTGGAGAGAAGTGTAGAGGATTTGGGCAATGGAATAAAAGGAGCAAATAGAGTGATATATATTGGAAACAGAATATAAGGAAGGGGTTTGATTTGTGTTTTTGTTGTTTTCTGTGGGAAGAATCTTGAGTACACTGAAAAGCTGATAGGAAAGATGCTGTTGAAAGGAGAGGTTGACTAAGTAACAAAGGGGATTACATAATCATCTAAGAAGAAGGATCAAAATGGGAACATAACCATAGGTGAAGAGGCAGCTTCTCTATTGCTACACGAAATAAGAACAATAGGATGGTGCAGCTGAATGAGTGGAAGATGACAATGTTCTCATGCATGGTTTCTACTTTCTGTGTAAGATTGGAAATGAAGTGTGCTGTGCAGCTTCTAAGATGGCCCCAGTGACCCCTCTCTATTCATGGACTGTGTAATCCCTTCCTTTGAGTGTTCTCTGGACCTACGACTTGCTTCTAACACATAGACTGCAACATAAGTAATGGGATATCACTTCCAAGATTAGATTATAAAATAAGGCAGTGGTTTTGTCTTGGGCTATCTCACACATGTGTTTTGAGGAAAATCAGCTGCAATGTTGTAAGTGTCCCTATAGAAAGGCCTGCAAGACAAGGACCTGAGGAAAATCTCCAACCACTTGCCTGCAAGGAACTGATTCCTCCAAACAACTATGTGAGTGACCTTGGAAGAGGATCCTCTCCCAGTTGAGCTTTCCAATGAGACCACACACCCACTGGCAGCTTGCATGAAATGTAATGAGAGACCTTGAGCCAGAGGCATCCAGCTAAGCCACACCTGGATTCCTAAATAGTGGAAACTAGGAGATAATAAATGTTATTTCTCTTTTAAGCCACTAAATTTTGGGGGTAACTTGTTACACAGCAAGAGATAACTAATACATGTCATTATCTACAGAGAATATGGGAAGGGAATTGGGTTCTGTGTTTAAAAAGGGTAAAATATTTGAAATAGTTGTGGTGGAAAGTGAGAAAGAGTAAACTGGCAATATATAGGATTTCTGGTCAGTTTGAGGACAAATATGGGCATGGAAGTCATGGCTTTATAGTGGAACCAGTTTGCCTTATGTAAGATTTCATGGGGATTAAGTTTTTTCTAACAAATTTCTATTATGCTTTATTATATTTAGTCTCCCCATGACATCTTTAGGGACATTTAGTCATTCCATACATTTACTGAAGGCCTATGATGGGCCTGGCACTTAAATAAATATTGAGTGTCTATTCAGTGCTGGATATTTGAGGCCCTGGGGACATGAAGCTGAGTTCTAGTTGGGGACGTGGAAAATAAATAAGCAAATAAGCAGTAAGTCAGATGGTGATGCATACTATGAAGAAAAGTAAAGCTGAACACAGGGGACAGAGCAAAAGGGATTACGATTGTTACGGAGAGTCCAGGGAAGCCTAACTGGAGTGGGCTCTGGAAGCTGGAAATAGAACAGCGAATAAGATAAAAGTCCTTGCCCTCCCAAAACTGACATCCTAGTGGAGGATGTATAAAATGAACATGTGAAAATATAATCATAGGTGCTGATAAATACTATGACACAGAGTTAGCATGACTGGGGTAAGTCTCTTTGAAGGTGATATTTGAGCAGAAAGTAGAATGGAGGGAGGGAGTCATGTGGAAGTGGCACATGCAAATGCTCTCAGATGGGGCCATGCTTGGAATGATCAGGTAGTGGCTAAAGCTTTGTGGCACAAAGAGTATCAAAAGGGGCAAGGAGAATATGTGGGCGGGAGGGGAAGGGCATATTAATATATTGTTTAGCCATACCAGGGGTAAACATTTTACATCATAAAGTAAAAAGAGTATGTAATACGAACTCCCTTTTAAGAAGTGTCAAAAATTGTGTTAATAACAGCAATAAATATTTATTAGGTACTTACCCCATGCTAGGCACTGTTCTAAGAGCTTTAAATTATTAACTAATTTAATCTTTTAAAAAACCCTATGGAATAGAACTTAATTTTATCTGTTTACAGTTCAGGAAACTGAGATACAAATAATGTACTCAAGGTCACACTGCTGGCAGAGATGACACTGGTGTGGAACCCTTTGTCTTTGTGCTGCCTTCTTCCACATCTCGTGAAAGGGTATTAGAAAATATTAGAAAATAATGTGCCTTATAACTTAGGTTTAATGGAGTGGATTATATATGTGAAGGGAAAATTAATTTCAAATATCTTAATATAATAAGTACCATTATATTTTTGGTAGTCAAATAGAAAGCAGCCTAGATTTTACAGATGACTCACTAATTGTTTTGCATTAGAATTTTTAAAATATTATACACTGAGTTTGCTTATTAACCTAAAATACCATAAGGATATTAATAGGCTAATGATTTATGCTGTAATCTCAGCTGCTAACATGCTAAAATCTTTAAGATATTGTTAAACTGGAAAAAAACAAACATGATAACAGATAGTAGTAATTCTTCATGTTTTATAGTGTTGCTGTTACACATTAGGCTCAAGTATTCTGTATTTTATTTTCTTTGTTAGATTTAAGGCCCAGCTGTTAATGACCTATTTTCATTTAATTAACTTTTTCTGAAATTTAAGATCACCCATTTAAGTCCAACGATAAAAATATAAGAACGTCTAACACTAGTTCTTCAAAAGTAACTTGTCATTTATGTCTAAATTACTTGATATTCCAGATTAAATCAATTTGTCGGGGAAGGGCAAAGAGATGGGAGCAGGCAACAAATCTCAGTGGAGGTAAACAAATGTAGTATGATCTCCTCTTTCCAGGATATTCACCTAATGATATATCCATGAACTGCTTCACTCATCTCTGTAAAAAAGCATTCTTGCCATCTTACCAGTTCAAACAAGAGGTAAAATTCATTGGTCTAATCTAGTTACCAGTATACTTTATTCAGCGTGTTCTTCAGTTAAATTTTCATCTTTTAAAGACTTTTAAAGAAATCTTTTAAAAAAATTTATAAAAGAGAAAAAAAGCCTTGCATATTTAACCATATATATATATATACACACACACACATACATACATACATATATTATTTCTAGAGTTCTTCATTCCTTTAGAAGTCTCAGTTTCCATCTGACATCATTTTCCTTCAGCCAGAAGAACTTTCATTAACATTTATGGTAGTGCAAATTCAGTTAACAAATTCTCTTAGCTTTTGTCTCTTTGAAAATGTCATTATTTGCCTTCATTTTTAAGAAGATATAGAATTCTAAGTGATAGTACTTTTTCTTTCAACATTTTAATAATGATGTTCCACTTGAGTACTATCTAGACCTTTTTCCAATGAGATATTAGCAGTAATTCTTCTCATTGATTCTAGTTCAGTAATGTGTCTTTTTCCTTTGACTGCCTAAAATTCTCTTATCTTTGGCTTTCAGTAATTTGATTATGATGTATTCCGGTATGATTTTCTTTGTGTTTATTGTTCTTGGTGGTACATTGAGCTTCTTGGATCTATGGGCTTACATTTCTAAATCAAATTTGGGAAATTTTCAGCTCTTATTGTTAAAATTTGTTTTCTGATCAATCTCCTCTCTTTTTGGATCTCCAATTAAATATATGTTAGACATTTGATATTTTCCAACAGGTCACTTAGGCTCTGTTCCTTTTTCTCAGTCATTTTTCTCTCTGTACTTCATTTTGGATAGTTTGTATTACCCTGTTGAAACTATCCGATCATTACTTCCAGAATGTCCAACCCTGCTTTTAAGAAAATCCAACGAATTTCACTTAAGATCTTAGATTTGCTTCTTATAGTTTTCATTCTCTATGGAGATTCTTGATCTATTTCCTCATTGTGTTTGTATTTTCCTTTAAATCTTTGAATACAGTGATACATCCTATCAATTCCAACATCTCTGTCATTTCTGATCTGTATTTATTGACTTATTTTTTTCTCCTGGTAATGGGACATCTTTTCCTGTTCCTTCACATGTCTAATATTTTAATTACATGCTGGATATTGTACATTCTACATTGCTGGTGACATGTTGAGTTTCTGAATGTTTTTTCCTTTCAGGAGTAGAGTTTTGTTCAAAAGGCAGTTGTTACTTGGGTTTCTGACTGATCCTTTAATGTCCTGTTTTTGAGCATTGTTGGGATGAAACTAAAAGGTGTCAAGACTAGTTCTTACTCTCGGGGTGCAGTAGTCCTACTTCTGAGACATGACCTCTCTGAAGTCTCAACTGAATGTCCAGGTATTCAGGAAAGTCTCTCTCACTCTGCCTGGTCATGATTGAAACATCTCAGCGTTGTGTGCCTCTGGGATCTCCATTCAGCACACAGCTTCTAGTAGTTGTTTTCTGTGTTGCATTTTTACCATACTTTACTAGCTCTATTTTCTACTGTGTCTGGTCTGCTTTTAAATGCATCCAAGAAGTTCTTAATGTCAGTTATTATACACTTGTTCTAGAGTCTTCATTTTTTGTAGATTCCAATTTTTCTGTTGAATTCTCCCTTTTTTCATCCATTTTGACTATCTTTTCCTATATTTCCTTTAACATAAACATTTTAAAGTCCCTGGCTGCTGGTTACAACATCTGGACCATTTGTGGCTTTTTAAAAAATATACTTTTAAATTTTTAAAAAACAAACTTAGATTACATAAATGTTACTTAAAAACTATAGGAGATTCCCATATGACCCACTCCCTAGCACTCCCACATTTTCCCACATTAACAACATCCTTCGTTAGTGTGGTACATTTGTTACAATTGATGAACACATTTTGGAGCTTTGCCACTAAGCATGGATTATAGTTCACATTGTAGTTTATGCTGTCTCCTGCACTATTATGCAAGTTATTACAAGATATATAAGGGCCTGTATCTGTCATTGCAGTGTCATTCAGAACAATGCCCAAGTCCCAAAGATGCCCCCAAATTATACCTTTTTTTTCCCCTTTCCTTCCCCTCAGAACCTCCAGTGGCCATTGCCTCCACATCGATGATAAAAGTTCTTCCATTGCTATGATCACAATAAGTCTATAGTGGTATGAACTGTAAGTCTACTCTAGTTCATTGTTCATTCCCTAGTTCTAATGATTCTGGGATAGTCATGCACCCTCCACCTCTAATTGAGCAGGGGCTTAGATCCCATAGGGCAGATGGATGGGACTATCTTGCTTGCAGTTGTAGACTCTCTCTGTTCCTTGAGATGGTTGTGGTCAATTGCCATCTCCCTATTAGTTGTCCGGGGTGAGTCCAAAGAACTGGAGAGTAGGTGTTGCAAATCTGTTGAGATTTGGGGCCCAACTGGTACATGGACAGCCCAAAGATTTAGGTCTCTTGGACATACACCTCCTGTACTAACTATAGCTACAAATAGGAGGGGCAGAAGAGCCATGTGTAGGGAGACCACAATTAAGTCCAACTCTGTCACATTGGGGAGCATAAATTCCAAAGTAGGGCACCAAGTTCCTGAGGTGTCTTCCCCTGCCTATAGTGTCTGGATGTCTCCAGAGCCCTCAGGAGTCCTGCTATTTGAGGCAATATTTATTTTGGCAGTCAATGAGATCCTGCTGAGACATGCATAAGTGTGCCCTCTGGAATGACCTCTCTACTCACTTTGAAGTTTCTTAGCTATATAAACTCACTTATCTTTACCCTTTCCCCTTTTGGTTGAGGTCTTTTTCTATTTGTATTGCTAGTTGGTGCTTGGTAGTAATCCCTTGGTGCCAGGGAGGCTCATCCCTGGGAGTCATGTCCCATACTGTGGGGAAGGTAATGCATTTATATGGTGAATTTGGCTTAGAGAGAGGCCACATTTGAGCAACAAGGAGGCTCTCAGGAGGTAATGCTTAGGTACCTTATAATACTAGGCTAAGTTTGAACTTCAAAAGTAAAGGTTCATAAGTACAGTCATCATTATTAAAGGCCCGTCAATTGTCCATCCTTCTTAATTTGTCACTGCCCCCTGTACTCAGGGGATTCTTGCTGTCCCATTAGAGAATGTGGCAGAGCTCCCCAGGATGGAAATTCGATATTCTTTTGTGTCCCCTGCTCCCACCCTGCTCTACACTTCCCTGTACTTTACCCGACTGTTCTTCGTAACCTCTCTGTATTATGGTCCTTCTCAGCAGTAGCTTATGCTGCTGCCTCCCTCCGCCCCTCCTCCCAGCCACTGTTATCTTCCTCCTCCCAGCCGATCGCTGTTCTCCCCGCCTCATTTCAACTGCCCTCATCCCGTATCCGCCCCGGCACAACCTCTGAAACAACCCCCCCTGCCATCAATGGCTTACGCCCTAAACCGCAGGTCCGCCCTTGCCTCTGCAGCCAATCCTCAGCTGCCCCGCGGACATGCCCCTCCCACAACCTCCACGCCCCCACGAGACTATAAAACCCCATGTACTTCCCTAATAAAATCAGACCTGCGCATAGACCTCGTCTCCGTGGTTCTTCTTCCATCGAACCGCGCGTCCCACCAAGTCTTGAGCTGCCCGCTGCCGCCCCAGTCCGGCCGTGGGCTCGGCCCGACTCCCGGCAGCGACCCGCCCGCGCGGCAGCGACCCGCCCGCGGTACCGCAGCGGCGGCCACACTTTTGGTTATTGTGTGAATTTCCATCCTCTGTGACAATGCCTCATGAATACTTGAACACCTTCATACGCCTTATAGGTATGCCCCAGGTTAACCTCTTCCCATTCATCCCCCATCTCTGACACCCTGCACCAAGGGTCCTGCCTTGCCACAGTTGCAACCCTTCTGTGATCCAAAGCTTTTTCAAAATTGAGGCCAACAAAATAACTGAATACAATTAATAGGAAAATGTTATAATAATGATAGGTTTAAAAATAATGAATAAGATACAAAAAATTTAGGTTTGAAATAGTTAAAAAATATAGAATTAAGAAAAAATTTCACATTGTCTTTCCATCACTGTAAGATCTGTTGTCCTGTATGTACAGTGACACTTTCTTCCATTTATTCCCCGTGTCTTATTTTTTCATTTTGTCTTCAAAGAAGCTTTTGGTTATAGAAAAGTCACATATAGGATATAGGTGATTCCCATATACCCAACATCCTCCCCTTTTCCCCTTCCCCTATTAATAAAATTTTACATGTGGATGATACATTTCTTAAAATTAATGTACAAATATTGAAACATTGCTACTAACCATGGTCAGTGATTTACATTATGGTTTATGCTTTGGACCATACACTTTTATAGATTTTGATGAAGTTTGACATGGTCTGTAGCCATCATTGCAAGATCATGTACAAGAATTCCATCACCCCAAAAATGTCCCACATTCCGTCTATTCTATTCTTCCCTACTCTTCCCCGGGGGACCCATGGTAAACATGAATTCATTGAAGGTCAAGGTCATAGTTATTTGCAACAACATTGAAGGCTTGACATACTGACCTGTCCTCCCCTATTAGGCACTGCCTATGCTCTCAAGAGACTCCCGCCCCTCTATTTGAAATCATAGCAGGACTCCCCAGGATAGGAGTCCAACAACTTCCTGCTCATTATGTGAGTTGCCACCCCCTGACACAACATACTGTGACAAGGTGAACACTACACACTTCCTAGAAACCTACTCTAGGTTCTGTCCCACATGTCTCCCACATCCAATACCTTAAACCAGCAACTCTCTCCTGCCATATTTGCCAAAAAAAACATTGCGAGAGTTGTAGTTTCTTACCACATACATGCAAATCCCCATAGTTCACCTGCTCCCTCCCCAACCCTCTGCACAGTTCCATGGGAAGTCCAACCCACTCTCCCCACCCTACTCTCCTCATAGACCAGCACCACCCCACCCAAAAGCATTACTGTACCCCTGTTATGCCCATCCACTGTACAACTACATGATTCCACCTTACCATAGATTTTGCCCATATGGACATTGACTCACAACCTTCTTTTCCCTTCCTGTTTCCTGTAAACCTATCTTCCAGGCTCTAGCACTATGAGTCTGCTCAATTTACTTAATTCATATCTGTGAGGTCTTGTGATATTTGCCCTTCAGTGCCTGGCTTGCTTCACTCAACATTAGGATTTCAAGATTCACCCATGTTATCCCGTTCCTTAATACTGCATTCCTTCTTACAGCTGGTAATATTACATTGTATGTATATACCACAATTTGTTTATCCATTCATCTGTTGGTGGACATTTAGGTTGTTTCTAACTTTTGGCAATAGTGAATAATGCTGCTGTGAACATTGGTGTGCATATATCTGTTCATGTCCCTGTTTTCAATTATCTGGGTATACACTCAGCAGTGGGATTGATGGATCTTCCTGAGGAACCACCAAACTGTGCTCCATAATGGCTGCACCATTCTACATTCCCACCAGCACTGCATAAGTGTTCCCATTCCTCCACATCTTCTCCAACACTTGTAGTCCTCTGTTTTTTAAATAGCTGCCAGTCTAATGGGTGTAAGATGATATCTCATTGTGGTTTTGATTTGCATTTCCCTAGTAGCTAGTGATGTTGAGCATCTTTTCATGTGCTTTTTAGCCATTTGTATTTCTTCTTTGGAGAAGTGTCTATTCAGATCACCTGCCCATTTTTAAAATGGGTTGTTTGTATTTTTATTTCAGTAGTGTAGGATTTCTATATATATGCAGGATATTATGTCCCTATCAAATGTATGGTTACCAAATATTTTCTCCCATTGAATGGGCTGCCTTTTCACTTTCATGACAAACTCCTTTGAGGTGCAAAAGTTTCTAATTTTGAGGAGGTCCTATTTATCTATTTTTACTTTTACTGCTCATGCTTTGGGTATAAAGTTCACGAAATCATTTCCTAATACAAGATCCTGTAGATGCTTCCCTTCCAAGATCTTTATGGTCTTGGCTCTTATATTTATATCTTTGATCCATCTTGAGTTAATTTTTGTGTAAGGTGTGAGTTGGTATTCCTCTCTCATTCTTTTGAATATGGATATTTAGTTTTCCACGCACTGTTTGTTGAAGAGGCCATTCTCTCCCAGTTGAGTAGGCTTGGTGGCCTTGTTAATACCAGTTAACTGTATATGTGACCTATATCAGAACCCTCAATTTGGTTCCATTGGTCAGTATGTCTGTCCTTGTGCTAATACCATGCAGTTTTGACCACTGTAGCTTTGCAATAAGTTTTAGGTCAGGTAGTGTGATTCCTTCAATTTCATTGTTCTTTTTAAATATATCTTTGGTTATTTGGGGCTCCTTGCCCTTCCAAATAAATTTCATAGTTCACTTTTCCAGTTCAGTAAACAATGCTGTGGTAATTTTAAAAGTAGCTGCCAGTCTAATTTTTGGGGGGATTGCATTAAATCTGTAAATCAGTTTGGGTAGGATAGACATCTTAATAATGTTTAGTCTTCCTATCCATGAACAGGGAATATTCTTCCATTTATTTAGATCTTCTTTGATTTCCTTTAACAGTGTTGTATAGTTTTCTATGTACAAGTCATTTATATTTTTGTTAAATTTATTCGTAGTTATTTGATTCTTTTAGTTGCTATTGTAAATTGTATTTTTTTTCTTGATTTTCTCCTCAGTTTGCTCATTATTGGTGTACAGAAATGCTATGATTTTTGCATGTTGGTCTTATAAGCTGCCACTTTACTGAGCTCATTTATAAGCTCTAGCAGCTTTGTTGTAGATTTCTGAAGGGTTTTCTATATACATGATCATGTAATCTGCAATAGTGAAAGTTTTACTTCTTTTCCTGTTTGGGTGCCTTTTATATCATTTTCTTGCCCAAGTGCTCAAGCAGTACTTCTAACCCAATGTTAAATAAGAGTGATGAAAGTGGGCATCCTTGTCTTGTTCCAGATCTTAGAGGGAAAGCCTTTAGCAGTTCACCATTCAATAGGATGCTAGCTGTGGGTTTTTCATATTTACCCTTTATCATGTTGAGGAAGTTTCCTTCTATTCCAATCTTTTGCAGTGTTTTTATCAGGAAAGGGTGCTGTATTTTGTCAAATGTTTTTTCTGGATCTATAGAGATGATCATGTTATTTTTTTCTTTCTATCTGCTTATGTGGTGTACTACATTGATTGATTTTCTTATGTTGAACCATCCTTGCATATCAGGGATGAAACCCATTTGGTCATTGTGTATAATTCATATGTGTTGTTGAATACAATTAACAAGAATTCTGTTGAGGATATTAGCATCTAGGTTCATTAGAAAGATTGGTCTATAGTTTTCCTTTCATGTGGTATCTTTGTTTGGCTTTGGTATAAGGGTGATGTTGGCATCATAGAATGGGTTAGACAATGTTCCCTCCATTTCTATTTTTTGGAAGAGTTTCAGCAGGATTGGTGTTAGGTCTTTCTGGAATGTTTGGTAGAATTCATCCATGAAGTCATCTGGTCCTGGGCTCTTCTTAGTTGGGAGGTGTTTTGTTTGTTTGTTTTAAAAGATGTATTTAATTTATTTCTCCCCACCCTCTCATTGTTTGCACTTTCTATGTCTTCATCTTCCTTGTTTTTTTAGGAGGCACTTTGAACGAAACCAGGACCTCTGATGTGGGTGGGAAGCACCTAATCATTTAGCCACCTCTGTTTACTGCTTTTTTGTGTCTTTTGTTATGCTTTTCTTCTTGTGTCTCTTTGTTGTGTTATCTTGTTGCATCAGCTTGCTGTACCTGCCCATTGCACCAACTCACTGTCTTCTTTTAGTAGGCACTGTAGGTAACCAAACCAGGGACCTCCTATGTGGTAGGTGGGAGCCCAATCACTTGAGCCACATCTCCTTCCCAGTTGGGAGGTTTTTGATAAATAATTCAATCTTGCTACTTGTGATTGGTCTGTTGAGTTCATCAGTTTCTTCTTTTGTGAGTGTAGGCTGCTTGTATGTTTCTAGGAATTTGTCCATTTCATCTAAATTATCCATCTTGTTGGCATACAATTTTTCAAAGTATCCTCTTGTAATACTCTTTATTTCTGTGGGGTCAGTGGTGATATTCCCTTCCTTGCTTCTTAGTTTATGTATATGTATCTTCTCTCTTTTTGTCTTTGTTAGACTAGCTAAGGGTTTATCAATTTTATTAATCTTCTCAAAGAACCAGCTTTTTGTTTTATTTTTTCTAGTACTTTCTTATTTTTCAATTTCATTTCACTCCACTCTAATCTTTGTTATTTCCTTCTTTCTACTTGTTTTAGGGTTAGTTTGTTGTTCTTTTCTATTTCCTCCAGATGTGCAGTTACGTCCTTGATTTTAACTCATCTTTTTTAAAATATAGGCATTCATGGCTATGAATTTCCCTCTCAGTACAGCTTTTGCCTCATCCCGTAGATTTTGACATATTGTGTTGTCATTTTCATTCATTTCAAAGTAGTTACTATTTCTTTTGTGATTTCCTCCTTGACCCACTGTTTGTTTAAGAGTATGTTATTTAACTTCCGTATCTTTGTGCCTAATCTGGCTCTCTGCCCCTTACTGATTTCAGCATCATTCCATTGTGATCAGAGAAATTCCATTGTATAATTTCAATCTTTCTGAATTCATTGAGTGTTGTTCTGTGGCATACCATGTGATCTAACCTGGAGAATGATCCATGTGTTCATGAGAAAAATGTATATCCTACTATATTTGGGTGTAATGTTCTGTATATATCTATTAGGTTCAGATCCTCTAACGTATTATTCAATGTCTTCTTTATTGATTCTGTGTTGAGATGTTTTGTCTAATGGTGATAATGGGATATTAAAGTTTCCCACTATAATTGTAGAGGCATGTATTTCTCCACTTAGTTTTTCCAGTGTTTGCTTTATGTATTTTGAGGCACCCTGATTAGGTGCATAAATGTTTATGATTATTCTTTCTTCTCGATAGGTTATCTCTTTTATTACTACATAGTGGCCTACTTTATTTCCTACAATAGTTTTGTGTTTAAAGTCTGTTTTGTCTGATGTTAGTATAGCTACTCCCACTATTTTTTGGTTATTGTTTGCCTGTGAAATTGTTTTCCAACCTTTCACTTTCAGCCTCTTGCATCTGTGGGTCTAAGGTTTCTTGTAAACAGCATATAGATGGATCATATTTCCTTATCCATTCTGCCAAACTGTGTCTCTTTACTGGAAAGTTTACTCCATTATCATTCAATGTTATTACTGTCAAGGAATTACTTGCATTAGCCATATTTTCTTTAGGTTTATGTATGCCATTGGTTCTTTTTATTTTTCTTTTTATCTTTTTAGTCTCTGCCAACTTTCTCTCTCCTGTTTTCTCCTTTTGACCTGTAGAACTCCCTTTAGCATTTCTTGAAGGACAAATTTCTTATTGACAAACTCTCTTAATTTCTGTTTATCTGTGAAAATTTGAGCTCTCCCTCATTTTTAAATGCCAGTTGCTGGATAGAGACTTCTTGCCTGGAAGATTTTTTCTTTTAGCACCTTAACTATGTCAAACCACTGCCTTCCTGCCTCCATAGTTTCAGATGAGAAATCAGCACTTAGTCTAATCGAACTTCCCTTGTATGTGATGGATCTCTTTTCTCTTGCTGCTTTCAGTATTCTATCTTTGTCTTGAGCATCGGACAATTTGACAAGTATGTCTTGGAGTAGGCCTGTTCGGATATATGCTATTTGGGGTGTATTGTGCTTCTTGGACTTGTATCTCCATGTTCCTCAATAGGATGGGAAATTTTCAGCCATTGTTTCCTCCAACACACCTTCTGTCCCTTTCCCATCTCTTGTTTCTCTGGGGTGCCTATAATGAGTATGTTTTTGTGTTTTGTATTGTCATTCAAATCCCTAAGTCCCTGCTAGATTTTTTCTATCTTTTATCTATCTGATTTCAGATGTACTGTCTTCCACATCATTAATTCTTTCTCCTGCCTGTTCAAATCTGCTATGTGCTTCCAGTATATTTTTGATTTCTTGCATTGTGCCATCATGTCCCTTATTTTTTTATGTATGTGTGTTTATAATTTCTTCAGTATGTTCTCCCAGTGTCTTCTTAATATCTCTAATTTCTTCCTTCACTTCATTAAGTTGGTTCATGATATTTGTTTGGATGTCTCTGATTAGTTGGTCCATGTTCTGTATCTCCTCCTGTTTTTTAGTTCTTTCATTGGACTGGGCCATGTGTTCCTGTTTCTCAGTATGGCTTTTAATTTTTTTGTTGGTGTCTAGGCATCTGTTTATCTTGATGGATTTATTCAGTTGATTAGCTTCTCTTTCTACTCTAGGGGTTAATTTTGTTGTGTGTGTGGTAAGGTTTCACTTTGACTCTTCATTTCTCTTGTTCTATTTCCTTGCTATTGTCTATATTCCCTTGGAAAAAAAATTAGGACCAGAGAAAAGGAGAGAGATAAGAAGAGGAAAAGAATAATAGTGATAATAATAGTAGAATATAGAAGAAGTGCTATACAACACAGTTTTCCCTTGGCTTCTTTATCTCTCCAGTACCCTCCTGGTGCTAGATGACTCAGAGCACCGTCCCATTCTCTCTATATGTCCAAAGCAGCTCCTTCAGTCAGGTCTTTGCCTTCTCTCTGCTCCTTCATTATGAGAGGGTCAGATTCTGCCTACCTACCTTGGCACTATTTTCCCAGACTTTTTAAAAAACTCCAAAAAAATACATATAACTTAGATGAAATGGAAAAATTCCTAGAAAAATTCCCAGAAAGACACCAATTACCAAAGCTGACTCAAGGAGAAATAGAAAATCTTAAAAGGCCTAGGACAAGTAATCTAAAAACTTCCCACTAAAACTTCATTCTTTATCAAGATGGTTTTGACTATGAGAGTCCTTTCATATGAATTTGATAACTAACTTCCATTTCTACAAAGAAGACTGTTGGAATTTTGATTGGGACTGTGTCAAATCTGTAAAACACTTTGGGAGGAACTGACATCTTTACAATATTTATTCTCCCAATCCATGACCACAGAATATCCTTCAATTTATTTAGGCCTTTTAAAATTTCTTTCAGCAATATTTTTTTAGTTTTCCAAATTCAGCTCCTTTATAATCTTGGTTTAATTTTTTCCTAGGTATTTGATTCTTTTAATTGCTATTGTATATGGATTTTTTCTTGATTTTTTCCTTCAGATTATTCATTATTCATGTATAGAAACACCACTGAATTTTGTGTGTTGATCTTTGCTGAATTTGTTTATTAGCTCTAGTAGCATTATCATGAATTTTTCCGTTTTTGTGTGTAGGATCATGTTATCTGCAAATAGGGATAGCTTTACTTCTTCCTTTCCAATTTGGATGTCATTTATTTCTTTTTCTTTTCTAATTACTTTGTCTAGAACTTCCAGTACAATGTGGAATAACAGTCATAACAGTTCTTGTCATGTTCTTCATCTTAGAGGGAAAGTTTTAAGTCTTTCACTATTGAGTATGATGCTAACTGTGGATTTTTCATATATGTTCTTTATCATGTTAAGGATGTTACCTTCTATTCCTATTAAAAATTTTTTTAATCGAGAAGTGGTGCTAGATTTTGTCAGATGCCTTTTCTGTGTCAATTGAGTTGATCATGTTTTTTTTTTTCTCCTTCATTCTCCTAATGTTGTGCATTACACTATTTGATTATCTTATGTTTAACCACCCTTTCACTCCAGGGATAAATCTCACTTGCTCTTGGTACATAATTCATTTGCTAGTGTATTAGTCAATGTTCTCTAGGGAAACAGAATCAATAGGAGATATCTGTCAATAGTAAGAGATTTTCTAAGAGTCTCTCACATGGCTGCACAAGTTATGGTTCTGCAGTCAGGCTGCAAACCAGGGGCTCTGATGAAAGCCCAGTGAAGGTTCTTGACAAGTTCTGGGAGACATTGGCTGTCCAAACATGAACTGGGAAATTCTCCCTGAATGCTGAAATCACTTCCCTTTTTATGGTATTCAACTGATTGGATAAAGCATCACTCATTGCTGATGGCAATCTCCCTGATTGATGTAACAGTAATCAGCTATCTATGCAGTAAAGTCACTGGTGATTAAAGTCCATAAATGACCTTGTATTACAGTTAGCCCAGTGCTTGCTTGGCCAAACAACTGAGCACTATTACCTGGCCAAGTTGACACATTAGCTTAACCATCACAGCTAGTATTTTCATGAGGGTTATTGGTTCATAATTTTCTTTATCTGGCTTTGATATTAGGGTGATTTTGGCCTCATAAAATGAGTTAGGAAGTGTTCCCTACTCCTCAAATTTTTGGAAGAGTTTGAGTAGGATTGATTGGTGTTAATTCTTCTTGGAATGCTGGGTAAAATTCATCAGTGAAACCATCTGGTCCTGGGCTTTTCTTTTGGGGGGAGTTCTTTTTTTTTCTCTTTTTTTCTTTAGGAGGCACTGGAAGCTGAACCCAGGACCTCCCATGTGGGAGGCAGGCACTCAACTGCTTGGGCCACATCTGCTCCCTGCTTGTTTGTTTTTGCTCATTGTCTGCACATTTGTTTTTGCTCATTTTCTGCTCCTTGTCTTCGCTCATTATTTTTGCTCGTTGTCTGTTCATTGTTTTTGTATTTTTGGGTTTTTTTTGCTTGTCTGCTTGTTGTTTGTTTGTTTTCTTAGGAGGCACCAGGAAACAAACCCCATACTTCTCATGTGGGAGGTGGTGCTCAACTGCTTGAGTAACATCCACTCTCTGGGGAGAATTTTTAAAAAATATTTATTTTATTTATTCCGCCCCCCCTACCCCCCCCCCCCCCGGTTCCCTCATTGTCTGCTCTCTGTGTGTTGTTCTATGTCTGCTTGTATTCTCATTAGGTGGCTCTGGGAACCAATTCTGAGACCTTCCGGAGTCAGAGAAAGGTGATTACTCTCTTGCACCACCTCAACTTCCTGTTCTGCTTTGTCTTCTTATTTTCTCTCCTCTGTGTCTCTTGTTGCATCATCTTGCTGTGCTGGCTTTCTGTGCCAACTGGCACTCCAACGCAGGGCAGCTTTCCCATGCTGGGTGGCATTCCCATGCAGGGCAGCATTCCTGCGCAGGCTGTGTAGGGTGGCATTCCGGTGTGGACCGGCACTCCATGTGGGCTAGCTTGTCGCATGGGCTAGCTTGCCCTTACCAGGGCGCCCTGGGATCAAACCCTGGACCTCCTATATGGTAGTTGGGAGCCCAATTGACTGAGCCACATCTATTTCCCTAGGGAGATTTTTGATTACTTATTTAATCTCTTGTTATTTGTCTGTTGAGATCTTTTTTTTTCTTGAATCAGTGTAGCTTGTTTGTGTGCTTCTAGGAGTTTGTCCACTTCATCTAAATTATCTAATTTGTTGGCTTAGAGGTGTTAATAGTATCCTCTTACCCTTTTTATTTCTGTGGGGTCATTAAGAAAATCCTTCTTTAAATTTCTGATTTTAATTATTTGTGTCCTATCTCTTTTTTTTTTCCTTTGTCAGTCTGGCTAAGGATTTGTCAATTTTATTGATCTTTTCAAAGAACCATCTTTTGGTTTTGTCACTTCTCTATATTATATATTTAATTCTCTATTTCATTTATCTCCACTCTAATCTGCATTTCCTTCCTTCTGCTCACTTTGGATTTAGTTTGTTCTTTTTCTAGATTCTCCAGTTGGGAAGTTTTCTCTTACTGGAGATCTTCTTAATGTAAGCATTTAGAGTTACAAAATTTCCCCTCAGCACTGCCTTTGCTGCATTCCATAAGTTTTGGCATGTTGTGTTTTCATTTTCATTTGCCTCAAGATATTTCCTAATTTCCCCTGTGACTTATTTGACCCTTTGGTTAAGAGTACATTTTAAAATTTGCACATATTTGTGAATTTTCCATTTCTCTCTCTGTTATTGATTTCTAACTTCATTCCATTGTGGCTACAGAAGATACATTGTATGATTTCAATATTTTTGAATTTATTGAGACTTGTTTTCTGATTGAGGGTATGATCTATCCTGGAGAATGATCCATGTGTACTAAAGAATGTATATTCTGCTGTTGTTGGGTGAGATGTTCTATATATGTCTGTTAGATATAGTTGGTTTAGAGTATCATTCATGTCTTCTCTTTGCTTATTGATCTTCTGTCTAGATGATTAATCCATTACCAAAAGTGCTGCATTGGAGTCTCCTACTATTAATGCAGAACCGTCCTGGAGAAGGATCCATGAGTGCTTAAAAAGAGTGTATATCCTGCTGTTTGGGGGTATAATGCTTTATAAGTGTCTGTTAGGTCTAGTTCTTTTATCATATTAATCAAGTTCTCTGTTTCCTTAATGATCTTCTATCTAGATGTTCTATCTGTTGATGAGTGTGGTGTATTAAAGTCTCCCCTAAAATTATTGTTCATATGTCTATTTCTTCCTTCAGTTATTTTATTTTGTTTTTTAAAATTTCCCCTCCCCCTTTGCAGCTTGCTTGCCATCTGCTCTCTGTGTCCATTCACTGTGCACTCTTCTATGTTTTTGTTTGTCTCCCATTTTTGTTGCATCACCTTGCTGAGTCAGCTCTCTGTGGCACTTGCGGGCCAGGCGGTGCTCCGTGGCACTTGCAGGCCGGGGGGCTTTCTGAAGTGTGCGGCGAGCCTGCCTTCTTAAGGAGGCCGCAGGATATGAAACCAGGGCCTCCCATATAGTATATGGGAGCCCAACCGATTGAACCACAGTGGCTTCCCTCCCTTCAGTTTTGCCATATTGTGTGCCTCATATATTTTGAGGCACCCAGCTTAGGTACATAAATACTTATTATTTCTTCTTGGTGAATTGCCCCTTTTATTAATATATTAATAACCTTCACCATTTCTTATAACAGCTTTACATTTAAGATCTATTTTTTCTGATACTAGTATCACTATTCCAGCTCTTTTTTGATTACTATTTGCATGGAATATCTTTTCCCAGCCTTTCAATTTGAACCTGGTTGTGTCCTTACACCTGAGGTCAGTCTCTTGGCTCATAATTTTTTAAATCAATACTACCCATCTATGTCGGATTGGGGAGTTCAAACCATTAACAGTCAATGTTATTACTGTAAAGGCATTACTCTGTTCATTTTGTCCTTTGTTTTTCTGTTGTCATATCTTACTATTGTCTGTCTTTTTACCCTTTTAGTTACCCTTACTAATTTTTTTTAAAGATTTATTATTTATTTATTTATTTATTTATTTATTTATTTATTTATTTCTGTTCCCTTCACCTCCCACCCCCAGTTGTCTGCTCTCTGTGTCCATTCACTGTGTGTTCTTCTGTGACTGCTTCTATCCTTATCAGTGGCACCAGGAATCTGTTTCTTTTTGTTATGTCATCTTGTTGTGTCAGCTCTCCGTGTATGCGGGGCCATTCTTGGGCAGGCTACACTTTCTTTCACGCTGGGCGACTCTCCCTATGGGGTGCACTCATTGCGCATGGGGCTCCCCTATGCAGGGAACACCTCTGCGTGTCATGGCACTCCTTGCGCGCATCATCACTGCTCATGGGCCAGCTCCACATGGGTCAAGGAGGCCTGGGGTTTGAACCCTGGACCTCCCATGTGGTAAGTGAGCACCCTATCCATTGGGCCATGTCCTTTTCCCTACCCTTACTAATAATCTTCATTTCTACACTCTTTTCCAAGTCTCTTGCACTTGTTTTTTCCTTTCAGGCCTCAGCACTTCATTTAGCATCTCTTGTAATTCTGGTCTTTTGGTAACATACTCTCAGTTTTTGTTTGTCTTGTGAAGACTTGAAACTCACCCTCAAAGGACAGTTTTGCCAGATACAGAATTCTTGACTTGAAGATCCTTTCTGGTATCTTAAATACATCTTACCATTTTCTTCTTGCCTCCATGGTTTCTGATGAAAGATCGTCACTTAATCTTATTGAGGTCCCCTTGTATGTGATTCATTGCTTTTCTCTTGCTGCTTTCAGAATTCTCTTTATATCTCTCATATTTGACATTCTAAATAGCAGATGTCTCTGAGTAGGTTTGTTCTGGTTATTCTATTTGGAGTGCATTGTCTTTCTTGGATATTGATATTTATGTCTTTCATAGGGGTTGGGAAGTTTTTGGTTGTTATTTGCTCATATATTCTTTCTGCTTTTCTCTTCTTCAGGGACATGGATAATATGTATGTTTGTGTGTTTTGCATTGTCGTTCAATTCCCTGAGACCCTGTTCCATTTTGTCCTTTCTTTTCTCTTTCTGTTACCTTCTCTTTTCAAGTTCAGTTGTTTTGTCCTTGAAATCACTAATTCTGTCCTCCATCAACTCCAATATGCTTTTTATGCCTTTAATGTATTTTTATTCTCATCCATTTTGTCTTTCATTCCCACAAGCTCTGTTACTTTGTGGTTATCATTGATTTGTTATCTTAAATACTATGTCTTATCAGGATATTTGGATTGTTCCTTTGGCTGGACCATCTTTTCCTGTTTCTTAGTATGGTCTGTAATTTTTTGCTGATTTCTAGGCATCTGATTATTTTGGTGAATTTACTCTATGTTAATTTCTCACTCTTGACTAGTGGTTTTGTTTCATGGCTTTTCTTTAAGTTTTGGTTCAACCTATTCTAAATCTTTAAGATTTCTCTGTTTCAGCTATCAGAACAGGACCAGGGACTCATTTTTAATGGGGCACAGACCAGATTCAAGAGGAGTCTGGATATGAGAAGCGAAAAAGCTTTTTACTTTTTTGCAATTTCTGGGCCTGCCCACAGATGGCACTCTTCAGGTGGACCTTTCCACAGAGATGTCTCTTTCTGGGTTGTCCAGACCCAAGATTAAAACAAGCTCTGCTGACCAAACTCATGGATGAGAAACCGTTCTCCACCTTCAGCCATAATCTTCCTCCTCCCAGGGAGGATGTTGTCTCTCTCTGTATTGTGTTTTTTCTCAATTTCATTTATTTATTAATCTTTGCTATTTTTTTCCTTCTGCTTGCTTTGTGATTAGTTTGCTGTTCTTTCTTGAGTTCCTCCAGTTGTTTAGGTAGGTCTTTGAGTTTAGTCCCTTCTTCTTTTTTAATATAAACATTTTAGGGCAATACATTTTCCTCTCAGCACTGCCTTTGCTCCATTCCATAAGTTTTGATATGTTGTGTTTGCATTTTCTTTCATCTTGAGATATTTACTGATTTCTCTTGCATTTTGTTCTATGATCCACCAATTGTTAAGGAGTTTTTAACTTCCATATGTTTGTGAATTTTACTGTTCTCCACCTGTTATTGATTTCCAGCTTCATTTCATTATGACCAGAAAAACTGTTTTATATAAATACAATTTTTAAAAAATTCAACAAGACCCAATGTATGGTCTATCCTAGAGAAACATTCATGAACACCTGAGAAGAATGTATACCCAGATGATTTGGTGTGCAATGTTCTATACTTGTCTGTTAAGTCTAGTTCATTTATCATATTGTTCAAGTTCTCTGTTTCTTTACTGATCCTCTGTCTAGATATTATTTTGATTGATGAGCATTGTGTATTGTCATCTCCAACTATTATTGTATCTCTACAAAAATCTCTACAAATATTTTTATTATTCTGTTTCTCCCTTCAGTTTTGCCAGTGTTTGCCTCATGTATTTTGGGTCACCCTGGTTAGGTACATAAATATTTGATTGTTATTTTTTCCTGGTGGGTTGCTCCTTTTATTAATATTTAATTTCTTTCTTTACCTCTTATAATCGTTTTGTATTTAAAGTCTGTTTTGCCTATTAGTATAGCTACCCCTGCTCTTTTTTAGTTACTGTTTGCATGTGGAATATCTTTTTCAAACTTTCAAGTTTTGAATTTTTGTGTTTTTTTTTTTTTTTTTTTTGTATCTTCAGTCTAAGATGGGTCTCTTTTAGAAAGCATATAGATGACTCATACATTTTTATCCATTCTGTAAGCCTGTGCCTTTTGATTGGGGCATTTAACCCATTAAGATTCAATATTGTTACTTCAACCATTTTATCCTTTGGCTTTCATTTGTCATGTCTTACTTTTTCTATCTTTTTACTCTTCTAGTTACCCTTTCCAATAATCTTCATTTTTATACTCTCCTCCCAGCATCTCTTTCCTGTCTTTTCCTTTCAGGCTGTAGAACTCCCTTTATTATTTCTTATAGGGCTGGATTCTTGTTAAGAAACTCTTTTACTTTCTGTTTATCTCTGAATGTTTTAAACTTACCCTCTTTTTGAAGGACAATAAAGAATTCTTCACTGGTAGTTTTTCTTTTTCAGTATCTTAAATATATCATGCCACTACTTCTCACCTCCTTGGTTTCTGATGAGAGATGGGCACCTAATCTTATTGAGCTTCCCTTTTATGTGATGTTTTGCTTTTCTCTTCTTTCAGAACTCTATCTCTGGCATTTGACATTCTGGTAAGTATGTGTGTCAGATTAGGTCTATTTGTATTTATTCTGTTTGGATTATGTTGTACTTCTTGGATGTGGATTTTCATGTCTTCCATAAGAGTTCAGAATTTTTTGGACATTATTTTCAAATATTCTTTCTGCCCCTTTCTCTTCTCTTCTTCTGGAACACACATGATGCATATGTTAGTGCACTTTATGCTATTAATATCATTCATTTCTCTGAGCCCCTGCTTACTTTTTTCCATTCTTTATTTGCTCTTATGTCTTTGCAATTTCAGTTGTTCTGTCCTCTGCATCACTAATCCTTTCTTCTGCCTATTCAAATCTGTTGTCATATGCTTCTACTGTGTTATTTCATTCATCTTCTGTCATTCCTATAAATTCTGTTATTTTTTTGTTCAAGCTTTCAAAATTTTCTTTTTGCTCACTCAGTGTCTTCTTCCTTTTTTTTAAAAAAAAGATTTATTTATTTATTCCTCCCCTTCCCCCCCCACATTGTCTGCTCTCTGTGTCCACTTGTATTCTCATCAGGTGGCACTGGGGATCTGTGTCTCTTTTTGTCACATCATATTGCTGTGTCAGTTCTCTGTATGTGTGGCACCACTCCTGAGTGGACTGTGGTTTCATGTGGGGTGGCTCTCCTTGTGCAGGGGCCACTCCTTGCATGGGAGTACCCTTATGCAGGGGCATCCTTGCATGGGCTGGCACTCTTTGCGTGCAGCAGCACTGTGTGTGGGCCAGCTCACCATACAAGTCAGGAGGTCCTGGGTATTGAACACTTGGACCTCCTGTATGGTAGGCAGATGCGTTATCTGTTGAGCCACATCCGCTTCCTAGTGTCTTCTTAATATCCTTTATCTCTTTAGCCATATTTTCCATCCTCTTTGAATTGATTTAGGAGATTTGTTTGAACATCATGATTAGTTGTTTTAAATCCTTTGTTTCACCTGTATTTTTTTAAAGATTTATTTTTATTTATTTCTCTCCCACCCCAGTTGTCTGCTCTCTGTGTCCATTCACTGTGTTCTTCTGTGACTGCTTTTATTCTTATCAGCAGCACCGGGAATCTGTGTTTCTTTTTGTTGCATCATCTTGTTGTGTTGGCTCTCCGTGTGTGTGGTGCCATTCTTGGGCAGGCTGCACTTTCTTTTGTGCTGGGCAGCTCTCCTTACAGGGTGCACTCCTTGGGCATGGGGCTCCCCTATGTGGGGGACATCCCTGTGTGGCATGGCACTCCTTGCACGCATCAGCACTGCGCATGGGCCAGCTCCATACGGGTCAAGGTGGCCCGGGGTTTGAACCTCAGACCTCCCATGTGATAGGCGGACACCCTATCCATTGGGCCAAGTCCGTTTCCCTGTTTCACCTGTATTTTCAATTTGTTCCTTTGACTGGGCCATATCTTCCTATTTCTTAGTATGGCTTTTAACTTTTTGCTGATGTCTAGGCATCTGATTATGATGGTGGCATTACTCTGGTCAGCTTCTCTCTTGCCTAGGGTTTTATTGTTGATTGGCTTTGTGTTACAGCTCTTCTTTGATTCCTGGTTTAAGTTTTTCCAGCTCTCTAAAATTGCCTGTGGGAAGCAGATGTGGCTCAAGCAATTGGGCTCCCATGTACCATATGGGAGGTCCAGGGTTCAATTCCTGGGGCCTCCTGGTTAAAGCGAGTTGGCCCACACAGGGTGCTGGCCCAAGCAGAGTGCTGGCCTGTGCAAAAGAGCTGGCTCACATGGAGTGCTGGAGATGCAACAGACCAGGGAAATGAGCTGGCACAAGAGATTGAGACCTCTCTCCCACTCTGAAAGGTTCCAGGATCAGTTCCCAGTGCCACCTGAAGAGAAGACAAACATTTACGGAAGAATGTACAGTGAATGGACACAGAGAGCAGACAATGGAGGGAAGGGAGAAATCAATAAATCAACAAATCTTTTTTAAAAACTTCCTGTGTTTAGTTATCAAAACAGGGTCAGGGACCCACTAATGGGGTACAGACCATTTTCCAAGGTCCCTGGGCAGCGGGACAGTAAAGTTTTTCTCTCTCTTTAGAATTCCTGGAGTGCACTTTCTCTCTCTTTAGAATTCCTGGAGTGCACTTTCCTGGCCTGTGAGCAGATGGTGCTCTTCGGCAGACCTTTCCCAGCAGCACTGGAAGGGAGTGTCTTTACTCCAACCTCCATTGGCTGGTGCAAAAACAATATCCTTGGGAATTCTCCCACTGAGGAGCCTAGAACTATGATTCACAACCAGGCCCCCATTCCAAACTTGCTGATCAAAAGCCACACTTGGCTCAGTGGAGTCCTCCCTGTTCCCATTGAGTCTCTGCTCTGTTCTGAGTCAGCAGCAGCCAGTTCCAGTCTGCATCAATGGTGACTCCTCAAGGGTGGGAAGTGGGTGCCGTTTCCTCTTGTGGCAGTGATTCACTCCGTTTTTGCTTCCACTTCTTGTCTCCACGTCCCACTCCATCCTGGATAGTAGATAGCGCTCCCCTTCTCTGCAAACCTCTAGAACATTTTTTTGATGGGCAGTTTCTGCCTCTCCTCTTGCTGTTTTTAGAAGAGAGGTGAGCTCTATCTCTAAGCTGCCATCTTCCCAGAAGTCTCCCAATAATCTATATATACTCTGTATTTGATACAAATAGAAAAGGAGGTAGGCATGAAACCACTCATTCAGGGAATAAAAATTAACAGGGAAAAATGGGCATGGGCAAAAATTAACAGGGAATTGTGAAAAATATTACAAAGATTTTAAACAGTGACTGGCTCTGCACCCCAATGGTATATGTTCTTTTCCTTAATATAATACATTGTGCCCTTTATTATAAGAAAAATGAAATCCAAATCAATATTGTAATATAAAGAAAGTTTCAAGCAATGATTCTTTTTTTCCTCTAGTGATCTTGCATATAAATATATATTCAAACTACTTTTTAAGGAGTAGTTTGTGTTTTTCTAATTCAAATCTCATCCTCACAAATAGACTAGCTGTCTGCAATAGACAGATGTCTGTTTTAAAATATACTTTTTCTCCATGGTTTGCAAAAACAACCTGTAGAAGTTCATCTAACCATGAAATCCATGAAGAAAAATAACCAGCCAGACTTGATCTTGCTGGTCTACTTGATTTTAGTGGAGACAAAATATTGGCTGTAGATTTTCATATAAAAAGTAAGCAAATGACATATTGTGTGATATAATAAAGCCTAACTTGTTATGTCTGCTCATTAGATGCACATTATTAGTTCACTTCAGAGCCTTCTTTAACAGTTGGTAACAGGTCCTCATTTAATACAATTATAATAAAACCATTGCTTACAGACTAATTACCAGCATGGACCAGGCAACTGTGGTTCTGCAACATTTCTATTGGCCCAAAGCCAAACCATCCTGGTTTTAAAACAATGTGAGAAAACTCCTGCTCAATCCTTCTTATATAATAGTAAGTTAGTAAGAAATAGAAGATCAAAGAGCAGATTCACTCTGGACTGTCCATGTGCCAGCTGGACCCTGATCCTCAGCAGAGTTACAATGCCTACTCTCTTGTTTGTTGGATGTACCCAGGTCAGCTGACAGGGAGGTGAGAATGATCAACCACCACACCGGGGAACTGAGAGTGTCTGCAACTGCAAGCAGGAGAATCACATCCATTAGCCATGTGGGATCTAAGCCCCCTCTTGATTTAGAGGTGGAGTGGACTTCACCATCACAGGGTCTACAAGATGGAGGAATATTGATGTGGGCTATGGGTGGAGGGCTCTGTGTCTCTTCAGAAATAACTAAGTTGTTTGACTTGTGGGTGTGGAGCGGTGGGAGGCTGCAGTCCTGCCCTTAGGGACAGTGGCGGGCGGCTCCAGTCCCAGGAAATGTTTAACAGTGCAAGGGCTATAAACTTTGGGTATTTAGGGGAAATGCAAAAACCAAATATGCTAAAGGCTTATCTAGAATGTCTGGAGTCCATGCTAAAAGCTTACCTAAGATGTGGAAGATATATGCTAATTGAAGCCTATTGAGAACTGAAACAAAGGGACCATTTGGCCTTTCCTCTCTGTATAAAAGACGTTTGAAAATCTTGTTCAGGGCTCGGGATTCAAACTGAAAGCTCCCGAGTCCGGCCGGCCGTCAATAAACCATTTTTCCTTCTCAAAATCATTCCTGAGTCCTGGCCTCTCTATACTCAAATAATTGAACTTCTCTTAAATTCCACAACAATATAATATGGACTGGAGTGGACTTGCTGGTATTTTACTATAGAACTGTTGTGACTCTATCAATGGAAGAAATTATATCATTGATATAGAGACGGTTGCCATGGGAGTTGCTGAGGGCTGGGAGAGGGAGGAAGAGGTATGATATGGGGCATTTGGGGACTTGGAGTTGTCCTGAACAATATTGCAGGGACAGATGCAGAACTTTGTTTATCCTGCCATAATCCACTGGATGGACTGGGGAAGAGTGTCAACCACAGTGTAAGCCATGGTCCATGTGGTGTGGAAGTGCTCCAGGGTATATTCACCAAATGCAATGAATGTGCCTTACTGATGAAAGGGGATGCTGATGTGGGAGGAGCCGGAGTGGGGAGGTGGGGAGTGGAGTATATGGGAACTTCTTATGTTTTTTAATGTAACGTTTTGTGTGATCAATTTATCTTAAAAAAAAGACAAAAAGATTTAAAAAAGAGCAGATTCAGTTTTCTTAGTTTTTAAGATTAAAATTTTATTCCAGTGATTAAACAATAACAACAACAAAAAGCAAAATGGTGGCTTTTGAACAAATAACATTACAGGGGTCAGTTGTTGGCATTGTTTCTAAAAGCAGCAATTGGGAAGCGGATTTGGCCCAATGGATGGGGCGTCCGCCTACCACATGGGAGGTCCAGGGTTCAAACCCAGGGCCTCCCAACCCGTGTGGGGCTGGCCCATGCGCAGTGCTGATGTGCACAGGGAGTGCCGTGCCACGCAGGGGTGTCCCCCATGTAGGGGAGCCCCATGCGCAGGGGGTGCACCCCATAACATCCAGCATGAAAGAAGTGCAGCCTGCCCAGGGATGGCGCTGCATGCATGGAGAGCTGATGCAGCAAGATGACCCAACAAGATGAGATGCAGATTCTGGGTGCCACTGACAAAGGCGGACACAGAAGAGCACGCAGCAAGTGGACACAGAGAGCAGACAATGGGGGGTGAAGGGGAGATAAAGAAATAAAAAATAAATCTTTAAAAAAATAAAAATAAATAAAGTACCAATTGCCCAGCAATATAAATATGACAACAATCATAACATACGTATAACGCCTGAGAAAACACATCTCTTCTTGGGCAAATCCAAACAGAGAGCTTCATGCATGTGTCTCACTCACTGGTCATCTGAAAATTTGTTCTATCAATGTGTTGTCCATCTAGGAAAGGACTCAAACTCATAAAAACAGGTTCCTCTATTAAAAACCCTTGGTAAGGAGAATTCCCACCCCCATCCCACTTTGTGTGTGTGTGTGTGGGGCGGTTGTTGACTTGAAAGCATGGATTTTTAAAAACAAGTTTATTGATACATATTAATAAAGCATAAATCCATCCAAAGTGTACAATCAATGATATTTGGTTTAATCACTTGGTGGTGGAGTCATCCCTGCAATCATATTTTTGAGTGGAGTTTTCATGTTTCATACATTTCTTTTGGAATATCTGGACAAAGTGGCTTCTTTGATAGGTATAGGAAGGGAAAGTTAGCTTACCAACCATCCTGGTCCATGCTCTCCTGCCTTTTCTTTCCCTGGGAGAGCCAACTGATGACGCTATCATTAATTTATATGAACTTCACTGCAGAATCCCCTCACTCTGTGTGTGTTTTAGGGATTTGAATGTGAAAAAGACATAGTCCCTGCCCTCAGGAAGATCAAAGCACAGTGAGAGGTATAGAAATGAGAATTCAGAAAGTACCATGTGAACTGAATGGAAATGTTATGAGGGTAAAGAACCTTAAAAAAATGTCCTTCTGGAGAAAACCAAACTCTTGAGAACTCTTTGCCTTCATGAGCATCTTCATCAGAGATCATTTGGTATAAGGAACCCACATCTACTCACATTCGTTCAAGTCAAAGAAGTAAAGTAACTTACTGGAAAGATAGGGGTGCTTCTTGGAACTCAACAAAAAGTGAATTGCTGCTTCAGGAGAAATGAATAGGCACCACAAGTCCACAACCATGGATTCCTCTCCCTGCCTCCTGAGGCCACACAGTCACATATCACTACTTTTTGGTGTCTGCTTCACTCCTCAGCAGGTTGGCTTTGTCTACTTTGGCATACATACAGCTGCTTCAGGCTCATGACTTTTCAAGTTTCCACTGGAGACTGATAAGGGTCTCCAGGTTGCTTTTCAAAATATACAAAGAATCTGATGGCCTACTTTGGGTAAGACTGCTTTCTAGTCATTTGTGGGTAGGAATCATAAATGTGGTCTCCTCCCTGTTCAGTAGAGGCTGAGGGAGCCTACGGGGATGTAGGCAATGCAGGTCATACACCAGCTAAAAATGGGCAGACTTCAGGCTTTTCAGGCATCTCTACATGGCTAATTATCATAGTTGTGGCACTGTCAAAAATGTTATTTTTTTCATAGCTTCCATGAGAAAAACGTTTGCCCAAATGAATCTGTTGGTGGATAAAATTTATGTACAAGATTTTCTCATCAATTCTAGCTGAAATTGTCAGTGTTTATAATGGGTCCCTGAAAGATGGGAATATCGTTAAGAAAGTACATGCAAAGTTCCAAGCACAGTGCCAGGCCTACAATAGGAAATGGAAGGTATTTTTTCTCTTGCAGTGGACGTGCCTTCCCAGCATCTATTCCCATGTTCTCCCTTCCCAATAGTGATCTTGTTTTCTTAGTCATGACATTTCCATGGGATGGGTCCCAATTTCAGCTCCAGAGATAGAAACTGGCCTGAGCCAATAAAGAGAACCCATTGCTCTGGTCACAATGAGTGGCTCTAAGATTAGCACATGATAGGTGAGAGACACTCCATTCTGGGAACTTTGACCTGTCTGGGAAGCACACTCTCTCCCCTCTGGATTTGGACTGGGAAGCATGCCTTGTGAGGAGCTGGCAGATAGTCTAAAACCTAGAAGTAACAGGTCTGTGAGAATGAAGTCAATATGCTAATACTAATTGAAGTAAAGCAGTGACGTGGCCAGAGGAACAGAACTGGATACACAGTTTATGATGCACTAGAACTTAACATGGCCAATTCATAAGTCTGTTCCTGCTTCTGCAAAAGACCTGCTCCTCCCCAATGTCATTCAGGAGAGACTAGATCCTGGTCTGAAACAACTCCCAAACAGCAAAGCTTTTAAACTGCTGAATGTTAAGTCGGCAGTAACTTCTGCTCCATATCATCCTTATTCCAGGACCCAGGCCATTATCTGTGAGAGGGAAAGAGAGCTCTTAAGGACTTTGCACTGGCAGTTAAATGCTCAGACCCAGAAGTGACACATCTTGTTGCCAGATTTTGTTACAAGGCCCCAACCAAGCAAAAGGGGACCAAGAAGATGGGCGAACAAGAAATATTTGTTTTTGTTTTTTTTTTTTAAAGATTTATTTATTTATTTAATTCCCCCCCCTCCCCTGGTTGTTCTTGGTGTCTATTTGCTGCGTCTTGTTTCTTTGTCCGCTTCTGTTGTCGTCAGCGGCACGGGAAGTGTGGGCGGCGCCATTCCTGGGCAGGCTGCTCTTTCTTTTCACGCTGGGCGGCTTTCCTCACGGGCGCACTCCTTGCGCGTGGGGCTCCCCCACGCGGGGGACACCCTTGCGTGGCACGGCACTCCTTGCGCGCATCAGCACTGCGCATGGCCAGCTCCACACGGGTCAAGGAGGCCCGGGGCTTGAACCGCGGACCTCCCATATGGTAGACGGACGCCCTAACCACTGGGCCGAAGTCCGTTTCCCAAGAAATATTTGTTGAACAGCAACAATGACTACCATACCAATCTTTGCTATCTCAAGGAAAGGCACTCTCATCATCTACCCACTCAAGCCAAAAACAAACAAAACTCAAAACCAAAGCTAGGTGTTACTCTTGATTCCTCTTTCCTTTATTACCCCCAACCTCTAATCTGCCAGCAAGTCCTATCAACCCCATTTCTCTTTTTTTTCTCTGCCAGTACCATTCTGTTTGCAAGCACCATAACGTCTTTCTTGGACTATTGAAATACCCTTATAACTTGTCCTGATCCCAATTTTACCCCTGGCCCACCCAACTATAATTTCCACACAGCATCTGTGGTAAGTTAACTCCCCTTTCACCCTTTCCCCCCAAAGAGGTCCACTTCTTCATCTCCAGAACCTGTGAAAATGTTACATTATATAGCAAAAGGGTCTTTGTAGATGTGAAGGTTACGGACCTTGAGATGGGGAGATTATCCAGCATTATCTAGTGGGCCCAATCTAATCACATGAACCCTGAGAAGCAGAGAACTTTTTCTGGCTTAAGTTGGAAAAATGCAGCACAGAGGAGGCAGAAAAGAGGCAGTGGCATGAGAAAGATTTGATCCTCCATTGCTGGTTCTGAGATGCAGGAGCAAGGAATGGAGAGAGGCCTCGAGGAGCTAAGGGTGGTCCCTGGCTGACAGCCAGCAAAGAAATGACAGCCTCAGTTCTACAACTGAATTCTACCAACACCTGAAAGAGCCTGAAATTAGAATCTTCCCCAGAGCTTCCAGAAGAGAACCTAGATTTCATCCTTGTGAGACTCTTGGTTTTTTGTTTGTTTTTTTTCTTTTTGTTCTTACTTGTGTTTCTTTTTTGAGTGGACAAGTATATTTTTTGATCCCCAGTCCCTGGCTCCCCTGCCATTTTCTTGTGTATGTTCCCATCGATGGGCCATACATTTACAAACACCCTTTCCCCCCCTTCCCTTACACACATTAGTTTCTCTCTAAATGGCAGCTTCAGGCTCTAGGATTTCTCAAGGCACTATGTGTTTGGAAGACATGTCCAGTGATTGTAGCAACTGTATGGCTACCAAAAAAATAAATAAATTTAAAAAAGGGAGGGGGAAGGAGAGGCAGTATAGTTTATTTACATTGGCAGCCCCAAAGCCCAGGTATATGAAGACCAGCCCTGAAGAGCAGCAGCTCTGACACCAGGAAAACTAGGCTTATGACACACAGTGCTTCACTGTAGGTTTGGTTTTCTTCAGATGTTCATGCCCACTACCAGAAACTTTAGAAGACCCTTCCATGATAGACGCAGGTCAAGGTCACACATTAAAATCTGCCCAGGCCGGCTTTCTGCTGAGGACGAGGATCTCCAAATTAACTGGTCTCCCTTAGGAAGATCCCCAAAGCCCAATTTCTGGGGCCCACGAAAACACCTGAACCCAGTGAGCGAGGCCTCATCTTTCACTCGTTGCTGAGAGGAAATATTTTTTGTTTGTTTTTAAGTATGACCCTGTAACTTGTGGTCTAAAGGAGAAAAGGGAGCAGATGTCCTGGGAGGAGCCGTCACCTGGACTGTGTGAAGAGCACGTGAATTTGCTGTGCCGCTGCTTGTCCTGTTGTGGCAGAGAGAAGTCGGATGATCGCGTTTGAAGGCCAGGACGCGAGAAATCCCTGAGAAGTAAGATTTATTACGACAGGCTGGGCCTGGCGAACTCCTGTCCAAAAAGCCAAAAAGTCTTTTTATACAGAGGATGTAGGAGTGGGGAGTCAAACGGTGCTTTTATGCAAAAAGGACTTTGTTAGTTTCTTAGAGTTTTGTTTGTCTGAGTACCAGATAGGTTTTGAATTAGCATATCCCCCATATTCCGTCTGGATGTAAGTTTGAATACACATTCAGTCTGCATCCTCCCTGATTATCCAAAGCCTATAGAGCCTGTATCACTTACTTGGCTTTCCAGGAACTAGGCATACTTGGATATAGAATAAGATAAGTTTGAATTCATGTGCAGGCCATATTAGTCCTAACCACCTGCTCGAGTTCTTGGTTGGAAGCATTACTTGGTTGTAGGATACTTGGGAATTGCTGAAGCCAAGGAGGGATGGCTCAGAGAGCAGAGCCCGTTTCTTCCTGAGAAAAGGGTTCTTACTGTGCAGCTTGGTTTGCTCCTGACCTAGTGGCTGATCAGGCAGGCTGCTTCCACTGGCAGCAACACCATCCCAAGGTCCAGCACAGTCAACTTCTGCACTGCTGGGAAGTATTGTTCACTCATCTGTGTTTTTTCAACTAGTACTGTTGTAGAAATTGAGAGAGGTTCAATTATTTGCGTATAGAAAGGCCAGGACTCAGGAATGATTTTGAGAAGGAAAAATGATTTATTGACAGCCAGCTGGACTCGGGAGCTTTCTGTTTCAAACCCCAGCTTTGAACAAGATTTTCAAGTTCCTTTTATACAGGGTAGGGAGTCAAATGGTGCTTTTATCAAAGAAAAGCTACTTTCTTTGTTAATTAAGTCTTTGAGTACCAGGTAGGTTTTGAATTAACATATCGCCGCCCACATTTCAGGTGAGCTTGAAGTAGCATCTTGGCCACATTCTGTCTGGATGCAACCTTGAATACACATTCAGTCTTACATCCTTTCTGAACATTCAAAGCCCATATCCCTTAACTGGATTTCTAGAGACTAGGCACACCTGGATACAGAATTAGATGATTTTGAATTTATGCACAGGCTATATTTCCCATTCGAGGCCAAGTCCAAGTTCCCTTAAGTTTTGGCATCACTACCATCAGAGTTTCCCTGGACTGACTGGTATTTATATAGAGTTTGCATTGCTAAATGGCCTCTCAGGACTGGAGTCGTTGCCATGGTCACCAAGGGCAGGACTGCGGCTTCTTACCGTCCCACACCCACAAGTCAGGACAGACAGCTCAGGTTATCTCTGAAGAGACAAAGAGCCTCGCACCCAAAGCCCACATCAGTACAATCCCTTCAAGATTACTGGCATTTCTAACCCAGACCAGTCTTTCCGTAGGCATTTCCTGCCACTAAATCAGCTTTGGTGATATAGAGAACACAGGATCTGATAAGTGAAAATCTACACGTGTTGTGCTATCCTCAAAAGTGAGTTTAATTTTCCCTTGCATCTCCTGTGCCAGTGGCGACCCGCGCCGTTTCTCATTGGCCATAATGTGCCCCAAAGGCACGTCTATGGGGCCTGTGGCAACAGGGGGTCCGCTTTCCTTCAGTGGCCCGGATCTGAGGGAAACGCAGACCGCACTTGAGCAGGCTCTCCAGCCGCACGGCCCCACCCACCTTCCGCCCAAGGCTGGAGTCTCTCTGGCAGGATACCGTCTGCAGCTAGTTCTTTCAAAGGCTGAATTATCTGCCAAAGTCTTAAGAGCCTGGAGATTTCCTCTCTCGGTGGCCGTGTTCATCATTTAGGTCACTTGCCTGGCCCCTGATTCCCCACTCAGCCCACGCCCTGGCTCCTAGCTTAGTCCAGGGCTAAGGTGGGCGGGATGCCTACTGTGGCCCAACCTGGGGGACACAGCAAACTTCCAAACTCTTTGGCAGAGAACACAGTGAGACACGCTGGGCTGACCTACAGAACTGTGAGATAACATATTTGTGATGTTTTAAGCATCTAACTGTTTTTGGTTGTTATGGCAGCAAAAGAATACAAATACAGCATCCATGGACACCGTTTTTTGAAATGTAAATTAGATCATATCACTATCCTGCTCAAAACCCTCCAATGTTTTTCTATCACATTTGGAATAAATCCAACTTCTTTACTGTGGCTTCTATGATCCGACTTCTTCATACTTCTATTCTCTCCCTTCCCCATTGTCTTATTTCCCATCCTCAGTCACACCCGGCCACCTGCCTGCACCTGGACCTTTGTAATAACTGGTCCATCTACCTGCAATATTCTTCCCTCTGATCTTAGCATGGTGGGCTCATTGTTATTCAAATGTTACCTTAAGTGTCATCTCTGAGAAGCCTTCCTGAGCACTTAAAACCAAGTAGCTACCCAATTCAATTATCACATTATTTGAATTCTCTTCCAACAATTAGCATTTTCTTATTTGTTGTCTATATCCTACAACTAGAACTCAACAATAAGGAACTTACCTATCTTGTCCTCTTAGTTGTTTCCAGTGCTTATAGTTCTCAACCGTTATCAGTTGACTGCATTTAATGAACTAAGACATTAGATTAAGCCTCATCTGAAGGCCTAAAAAACAGTTAAATGTGCTAATAAAGTCTCTTTATAGTTTAAGGTAGTTTGGGTTAGGTTTTCTGTATGAAACTTCCTAAGTGGTAGACGCTTTGCTTTCCCTTAGAGGAGTTTTTATAGCTTTGCCTAAAGCATGTCATCATAACCAGTTTTATTCAGTGCAATAATTTATTCACATGTGCTTCCAGAGGACAGTCCCTATCCCCAGGCTTCCTCCTGACAAAGAGTAGGTACTCAGCAAGTTCTCATTGAAAGAATTACTGAGCTGAATAATGGCATTGGAAGGTTGTACTCACAATGTTCAGACTCCACCAGGCCTTAGAGACACTCAAAGATGCTGAAACACTTTCTTCTAGTAAACAAACAGAAAGGATGCCCACAAAGAAAGAGCAAAGTAACAGTACAATCTGTCTCCTAACTATGGTGTTGTCTATTTGTACTACACTATTAATTATCAATGATCCTAAAGTACTTTTCTAGTGAGGGTGAAATCTAGTGTGAGATCAGGTGTTGTTATAAAAAAAAAAATTTAACAGCATTGAATGCTAAATGAGCACAACTTATGTAAATAATCTTAATAGTAATAATAAGAGAGATAATTGTTCACAGGTGTCATTTCCTGGAGAAAAAAACATCCACCTTTACTTGCAAGAGAAAATGCTAATAGTTTCATTAAATTTATGAGCCTTAATTAGCACACTGCTGTTCTAATTACTGTGCTAGTCCTGAAATCATGTTCTTTCCACTCCCTTTCCTTTCCTAAGCAGATTCACACACAACCAGCCACTTGTACTTTATGATATGTGCACTTGGCAGGGCTTTGACACTTAACTTCAACAATGATGATGTCTCTTCCAACAACATTCAATCAATCAGTCTCTCTTATTCTTTGTCTATGGCTCTTCCCACCCCTTCTCCCTGTACATATAGATAAACATTCACACACACACACCTCTCCTTGTGATGCAAATTCATACCTTGGGGATTACCAAGAAGTTGGTTTCCTCACAAAATATTCTGTCAATCTCATCCCAAATCACTCAAGATGTTTTTTTCGAAGATATTTTCTACAGTGAGAATATTTCTCATAAATTACTGAGAGTTTTTAGTTTCTGACTTACATGCAACTTTGCTCTTCATAATTTTCTCCTTGGCATTCTAATTTTGATGATACTGATGTTGAAATCCACTAGCTTCCATTTATTGTATTTACCATGTGCTAGGCACTAGATCTTTAAATGTGTTATTTAATCCTCTCAACAACTCCATAGATTATTATATCTCCATTTCCAAAAGAAAGAAAATAAAGAAAAAGAAACTAAGTATAAGTAGCTTGTCCAGTTATTTCGGCTCATTCTCTTTCCTTTTGGGATTCCACTTACATTTACAGCATAAAGTGAAAAGCTCTAAAGTATGTCTCATGTATTTTCTGTATTTTTCATCTATTTTTCTGTTTCAGTCAATATTTCCTTGTCTTCCTGTTGATTGCTTCTTGACCTATGTCTAATTTGCTATTTAACCCATCATTGGGTACACTGGGGATTTACTGCATCCTTCAGTTCTAGTATTTGTTTCTTTTAAAAATAGGTTTCAGTTCTTGTTCTAAATTCTATACTTTGTCATTTAATATCTTGAAAACAATTTAAAGTCTATGCTTTAAATTCCAATATCTCAATTACCTGTGGCTCTGTTTATATTTCAAATGTTTCAGCTTTGTTATTATTCCTAGTTATTTTTTATTGAGTGTTAGACATTGTATATAAACATTTGTAGATAATTTGAGGTCATGGATGAGGTTATTGTCCTTTATGGCAGATTTATATTTTCTTCTGACAGGATAAAAGCCCCCACCCCTGTTTAAAGGTGTGGCCTTTTCTGGGGTCTCAAATGAATGAAATACCTGGGAGTATCATGATGATCTCTCCCCCCACCCCCCACCCGCAGCTGGGTCCCAATCTCAATGTCTCCCCAGCATGGTGAAACTTTTAAAATCTTTGCTCAGTTCTCTGCCTCTTACCTGTTCTCTACTAAGCCATACATGTATAGGTTAGGAACTGGCCAAGGACCCAAGGAGAACTTTTACATGGATTATTTTGGATTTTCTTTTCTGCAACTCCCTCTTCTCTAACCCTTACTAAATTCTAGCCACCTTAGTGAAGCAGGCTAGTAAGGTAGGGAATCAATAGATGGATCTGGAACCTGGCAAGAAGTCCACATGGACGTTGATACCCCCAAGATGGGTGCTGGAAGACCCTCCCAGAGATTCTGCCATTCATAACAAGACTTCCTTCAGAAGCCAGGAGAAGCCCTGGATATTCTCCAAGGACTTTATCATTGGGCCCTAATGGGGGATTGATGGGGGAGGGAGTAATCAATCAAAACAGCAAACAGCTGGAACTCCTCCCCTGCCATTAGCAAAGGGGTGGAATAATTACTGGTTCAAAAAGCAGGCACACAGGTCCTGAGCCTCAACAGACTCCAGCACCTACAATCTGATCTATTGGACTTACCACACTCAACTAAGATGGAGTTGAAGAAGGACAACCACCACACCATGGAGCCTAGAGTGATTACAACTGAAAATGGGAGGATTGCATCCAGCATCCATGTGGAATCTGAGCCTCCTCTTGACATAGAGGTGCAATGGACACAACCAATCCAATGTCCACATAGAAGAGGTGGCATTGGATTGGGAAAAGTGGACATGGTGGACGATGGGTATGGGGAAAGGCAGGAAGAGATGAGAGGTGGAGGCGTCTTTGGGACATGGAGCTGCCCTGGATGGTGCTTCAGAGGTAATCACCGGACATTGTAAATCCTCACAGGGCCCACTAGATGGAATGGAGGAGAGTATGGGCCATGATGTGAACCATTGTCTATGAGGTGCAGAGGTGCCCAAAGATGTACTTACCAAATCCAATGGATGTGTCATGATGATGGGAACGAGTGTTGTTGGGGGGGGAGAGGGGGGGTGGGGTTGAATGGGACCTCACATATATATTTTTAATGTAATATTATTACAAAGTCAATAAAAAAAAAAAAAAAAAGAGGCAGGCAGACCAAAAAAAAAAAAAAAAAAAAAAAAGCAGGCACAAGGCCTGAACTCACCCTCTTGCCTTTAGACCCCAGTTCTGGCCATCTTCTCCCCCCCACTTGGATCACTATGCAAGTAAACCTGGGGATTTATAATCTATAATGGGAAATTGTAGTCTGTAAATTTTTATCACTTTTCAGCCCCTTCATTTTCACCCAGGACCCATGATCTGTTATTTTCTCCCATTTCTCTTCCCTCCCTATCTGAATAAATTACTGGCCTAACTACCCAACATGCTCTTGAAATTCAGTTCTGCAGCATAGTCCGGAACCTAGACAAAATCTGGTAACATTAGCAGCCATTAACTCCAAATCTGCTTCCCCCAGTAACACTGCCATTCTCTGACTGGGCTCCATTTTCCCTGTGTGACACCTTGGAAGACTCTCAAGGAGAAAGCCAGGGTGAAATTGGGACTCACTTGTGTGTTTCCCTTCTCTCAAAGATTATAGTCTTATGTTAGTTGTCAAATAGTCATGGCCAGAACCCTTATTTTCTAATTAAACTGTGATAGGCAGAATTCTAAAACAGCCCCCAAGATTCCCACTCCTGGTGTACATGTCCTGTATTATCAGCTCCCTTGTGTTCGAGTAGGACCCATGGACATGATGGATGTCACTCCTGTAATTAGTTTACCTTATTCGGCAAAAGTGAAGGGACTTTGCAGATATAAGATCCCAAATCAGTTGATTTTGAGTTAATCAAAATGGAGATTGCACTGGGTATGACTGGCTTAATCAGGTGAAAGCCCTGAAAAGAGGGACTAAACCCTTCCTAAAGAGAGATGCTTTTCTGCTGGCCTTGAAGAAACATAGTCATGTTGTGTACTGTTATGGATGAGGGTAGCTTCTTAACTAAGCCTCAGTCCTACAACAAAAAGAAGCTGAATTCTGCCCACAATTTAAGTGAGCCTGGAAGAGGACCCTGTTAAACTGTACTCAGACTCCTGACCCAGGGAAACTGTGAGATAAATGCATATTGTTTTATGACACCAAAGTCATGGTAATTTCTTGCAACAATAGAAAACCAACACACCATCTGTGTTGAGTTTTGGTGTTAAAATTGGGCTTTCAAAAATGAACTTGGAGCTTTTCCTGCTGACCCCCCATGGCCTAGACTAGTTCACTAACATTGGAATGATCTCTTCCTTTAACGTTAGAACGAACATTAGAATGTGTCCCCTTTTCATCCAAGTGTCATTTGTAACCTTTGAACATATTTCCAGATCTTCTATTGATGTTATCTATTCAAGTTTTCAACTTGTTTTGGGGGCAATTTTGACAATTTATATTTTGTTAGGAAATAAACCTATTTCCTGTAGGTTTTCAATTTTATTTCTTAGGAGGTACCTGGGGATTGAATCTAGGACCTCGTACATAAGAAGCAGGTGCTCAACCACTGAGCTCCACTCAATTAAAAAAATTTTTTTTAAACACAGAATTGCATACTTTCTTCTCATAGAGTTCTTTTTTATTATTTCTACAATTCTGGGATTATGTCTTCTTTTCATGTTCCTAATTGTTATATTTTTGCTCTTTTTCTTGATCAGGTTTACCGGGTATTTATTTCTTTAGTTTTTTAAGGAACCAGTTCACAGATTTTTTAACCTTTCTATTTTTCTAATTGATTAATTTTAACATTTACCTTTTTATCTTCCTAGTTTCCTGGCTTATTTTATTGGGTCTTCTCTAATTCCTCTTTTATTCATCATTAAAAAATTTTCCAAACTAGCTTAAATTCTATTACTCATGGCCAACCTTATTTCATCTATATACCTCACAAAATTATTCTTATGCAAATCCTGGATATAGAATTTCATCTGTAAATATTTGACTGCATTCTAAAAAATAAAAATTCTTTAAAAAGCATAGCCATGTCATCATACCTAAAATTATATGATAATTCTTTAATATCATCAATGTTAATAGGGTTCTACTAGAGTAGGGGGCAAGGACAGAGACAAGTTCAAGCTGCTGTAACTCTGTGGCTTTCAAATTTTGTAACCCACAGAGAAATGCTTTTTATACTTCCCCCACTCTAGTACACTAATATTTATGTACATAATGGAAACAAATAGTTCACAAAACAATACTTACACTTTCTACTCTATTCCCATCTTTTGTTAAAATGTTGTTTGCAATCTACTAAATTGATTTCATGTTCCACTATAGTACCATTGCATGAACTCTGAAAAACAATCCTATATAGCAAACTTCTAAATATTAAATAACCTGAAAAGATTAATGAGTTTCAGATATTCCTTCTAAAAGGAGAGGCAGAGAAAAAGCATTTCATTTGCCAAGTGCCTTGTGTCACTGTCAAACCATTATATATTCTGTTATTCATATCCTGAATCTCTTACTTGAATATACCAGTTGTAATTCTTCCTTTGCTAGAGATTGCTCAGTACAGAATATTTGAAATTCCACTCTGAGTTTCTTCTCTTTGGAAGTATATTACTCTCCCAAACTGTGTTGGCTTGGAATTTCAACATCTACTTTGAATAATCGAATGGTCAAGCACATTTGCTATCTACACACCCTTACTATAGAATGTGGACTAACATTCATCCATCTCAATTACTAAAGACTGAGAATTTAATCAAAAAGTAGAAACTATTCCAAAGGTCAAAACAAATACATATGTGTTTCAGGATAAATTCCTGAAAGCAGCTATCTCTTTAGAAATCTAAATCAGAACTTTGAGATTCACGTGAAAGAAGAGGCTATCAAACCAAATCCATGTGAAAAATAAACTCCTGCAACATTAGCAAGTACAATTAAGACCTTGCCACATCCATCTTCAATGATTACTCTCTAACACATATTTAATGCACTTCAATAAGCTGGTTCTTTGGTTTTTGACCTTCAAAGAAATGAAAGACATTCCTCTGGTGTGATTTAAAAGAGCTTTATTTAGTATATAATCTCCATACAACTTAGTACAACAGATTATAAAAGCTCTTTGTGAGAATTCACCCATAAGATGTTAAAAACAGAAAATCAATTGCTGCAAGAAAGTCACTCTCTCATCTTAAAAGCTTTTTTCCATGAATAGACAAACACTCTCTTCTAGGCCAAAAGGCTGTCATGTAAAAAGCATTTGGGAATATATTAACCAAGATATATCATCTGGGAACATTTTAATATCTTCCTATTAATTCCAAGGTTTAAATTAATTTTCAAAAATTAAACATTTCTATGTTAATTCAGGTAGATTTTGACCACAGAGGAGTTAAAATTTTTACATCTTAACTATGCTCATGTGGAACCAGAATAAACATTTTTAGTTAACTGTGAAATAAAGATGCAGACCAGATGAAATATCTACATATATCCTTGCCAGACAGTAGCACCTACCCAACACACACACACATATACACCCCAAAAAACTTAAGCTAGTTGATTTCACAAAGTCCGGAAAACCATTTTTCAATGGAAAACAAATGGTGTTACACCTAATTATGCTCCTGGCTAATATATCTAAAATGAATCCTTGTTCTTTAAAAAGCCTGTAATAAATGTGATTAAACCTTTTAACTTCAGTGGAATCTCTAACAGCTATTGTGATCAGTACCAGCAGCTGGTCACTGAATGAAGGGTAAGTAGGTTAAAGTAGGAAATCATAACTTAAAATGTTTGCTCATACATCAACTGCTGATCCTTCTGATGTAAAGGCAAGGCCTTTCCTTTGCATAAGGATCCAATGATAGTAGTTCTACTTGTATAAATCATACCTATAATATCATTTTAGTACATTTTATTACCTTTCTATCAGATTAGAATTTTAAACATATGAAGCAATCAAAGTTCAGAATTTTGATTCTTCTATTTTCCCTGGTATTTTATACTTTTCTCAATTTTCCCACAGCAGATTTGAAAGCAATTTTTTATTGGCAATTTAACCTTTATCAAATCTTACTAAAGCACTCAGCTTAATTTTCATAGAAATAATTCTTTTTATACCCATATTTCTTAGGTTTATGTAAGTAGTTAATTGAATTATGTATTTTCACTAAGAAGGCAGGCTTGCATGGCATACACCGCCACTGAGAAGCAGGAGTGTGGGAGAGTGCCAGTTTACAAGAGGGATAGAGACTGGGGTTCTGGTGAGCCAGGGAGGCAGAGGCCAGGTAAGAGCACTTCTGTACTTAACGGTACAACTCTGAGGAAAATTCAAGTGGTCTTTCTATCCATAAAAAATGGAGCCAGAGTTTGAGGCTATTACCAAATGTTAACACAGCTGCCAAAGTCTCTGGCCTTGGCTTGGTAGGGGGCTGAAGGCCAGAGTCAGGAATCAGGTGATGCTTTTCTTCTCTTTTCCCCTGTGTACTTCAAAGAGAATGTCATAAAAGAGAGTATTTAACATGATTCAGTGAGAGATTTGGTTATCAAGAAATAAAAACTTCTATTGTACATGGTCACAGTGTCTTGGAAAGAGTGTATGGGTTCTGTCTTGCAAGTTTTTTTGGCACTTTTTATTTTTTACTAAAGAATGAACACGAAGTTTTGGCAACAATGGCACCTACACTATGAAAAAAGAATCACTATATAACCATCAATGCAGTGATGATTGGTATAAAAATTTAAGTAAATGTTTCTTGTTTATCAAGACTCCAAATACTCATAATGCTTAGACTAATACACATATGGACATTTAAATTAAATGCATCTGAAAAAGAACCACATAGTCTGACATACTGTACCTTACATGTGCTTGGTTCAATTAGAGTAAGGCACTCGCTGAAAGATGTGCTGACCCATGCTGTCAGCTAAAACAGGCATGCAGCATTCCTGGCTTCTATTAAAGTTTTAGTATTGATTAAAATGTTTTATTATTGTATTATCCTAAACTGCAGTGGTCTCCAACCTTATTAAGGGACACAGGAAAGATGAATTCAGGAGTTTCAGTTGTGTAATTTAACCCAGTTACTGTCAATTTTTATTTAAGTTTTGATAAAAGCCAAGTATTCTTGTGTCTAACATGACCATGCATAAAAATTTCTTGAATGCTGCTTAATAAGGAGTAACCGAAATAAAATTATTTGAACATGTGATATATCCATCTCAATGTCTATGGTAATTTACTGCAATACAACTTTGGAGAAATAATTTAAATCATTTCCAACTGGCAAGAACAGGGGGAAAGTTAATTTCATTAGCTATCTTGATTTAATTAAATGAACAGTATGCTTTTGTCAGCAATATTTACATGTCCCCATCATTAGAAACTAATTATAAAAGCAATTATCAAAAAAAATTTGAGCAGGTATACATAATCCTCTTTGTGTTTACAGGTAGGCATGACTTAGAGGCACTTGATTATCTTTTAGTAAGGAAAAGAATAACACTACCAGGGTCCTCAAGGTAAGACTGGAGACCACAGATCAAACTTGGTATGAAAATGCTGTCTGCCAAAAATATTGGATTAGCAAGTTAGTTAGGACACGCATTTTAAAAATATTCAGACTTTGCAAGGTTCTAGGCAGTAAAAAATACAAAAGCTAAAAACACAAAAAGTTTACAAAATTTTGCAAACCCAGTACATTTAAGTGAGTAAGAATTAAAGTAAAACTCTCTTACTTGCTATCAGTAGATTTTAAAATAAAAACAGTAAACAGTAACAAATTCTACTTGGATGCCCCTTTTAAGGACTTACAATACAAAATTTTGATGTTGTGCCCAGCATTAAAACACACACACAAACACACAGATTTAATGTGTGACACATCATACTGAAAGGTGAAACGAGATTATTTCAGACAGAGCCCAATCCAGAAGGTTCAGATACATTTACAAAGACCTAACGTGATTTTTAAAAAAATGTTAAGAGCACGAAAATTGGAGAGCACTATAAAATTTTAATGTAAAACAGGACAATAAGGAGCTTTTAAAAAAGCCACCAGTTGGTCTTCACTAGTGAAACAATATGACAGAATAATTTAATTATGCATTCATCCCTTCAATTCAACCATAGCTGTCTTAAGTCAACTAGAAATTAAAAAAGTATTTCAAATCCCAAACAGGCTCTCAATTTCCAACATGCTATGTGGCTGTTCAGGTTACCCATGGAAAACATACTGTTCTCTTCAACACCATCTTAGAAATTTGTGAATATTTATGCTGAAGAACATCAATGGAAAAGATAGATGAGACTAAAAAGACTTAAGCTTGCAGAAGAGAATTTCAAAGATGGTAATGCTAGTGTAAACATCTGTAGAATTTACTCATATCACAGCTTTAAGGTACAGGCTACCTAATTACACAGGAAACTTTGTCAAGTGAGCTTCATTATGCTAGAATTTCACTGTATCAAAAATAGAGATAGAAGAGAAAGCTTGGTTACTTATTTTTGGACAGCTTGTAAACATGGAATGTTTTGTTCTGAAACACTCTAGTGAAGTGTGCCACATAAGGAGCCAGGTTTCTTTTTATCTCTTCACAGAAGCGAGGGTGGCCTGCAGGTTTCAAATCAGGATCATTCTCTCCTGGTCCATCCATTGTCTAAAATCCAAACAAACCCAAAAAACAATTTGAAAAAAAAAAAAAAAAATCATATTTATGAGACAACAGAAACAGGAATAAGTATTAGGTTTCTTTAAGATGGTATGTTGGTGAAATTAAATAGTTTCAATTTCAAAGGCTACTTGGAGATCATCTGGTTCACCCTGTCAGTCTTCAGAAGTCCAAACCAAGGAGCAGAAGGAAATTTCATTCTCACACAGTGATCACCACCGATGGCAAATCTAGACTGAAAACTTGTATTGCCTTTATCTTAGGCATGCCCCTCTCATGGCAATGAAATTAAGGGAAGAATTACTATGACCAGAGCAAGGTCTTCAACTCATTAGATGGCCTACTTAGAACAAGCTACACACAAAATTTAAATGCAGCCTTTGGTTTGTACCTCCTCTGAACTCCAGTTATGACTGTCCCTGGATAAAAACCTGAATCCCGAATTCTGTATAATCAAATTTTTAGAATTGTACTAGGCCTGTAACTTTGTTCCATTCATTTTATAAACATCTGTTAATTGTTATACTGATAATTACAGTACATACCACTTCTAAAAGGTGAAAAGCTTTTGTTTGCTCTATTTGAGACTGGAGAGAGCTCCAAGAATGTTTTCCTCTGAAGGGCGAAAGGAGAAGTAGCTATTTTTCTGCTCTGGAGTATAGGCTCACGCACAGAAAACCATCTTGTGGAAGTGTTAGAGGACAAAAGGGGCCACCCAACAGCCAGTGAGAGAGAGGAGGGACAGCAATCATAATCTACCATGTGGCTGGGAGGGGAGAGAGATGGGAACCACCACACAGCCTCTCATGTATGAGCCAACGTGATGCTTCAGAGCAGTGGTTTTTAAGGATGAAGTTTATTTAGTTTTTGCAGCAACATCCTTAAAAATATATTTTTTATGTACAGTCCCATGACACAAAACAATTAAAGGCCGAGCTGCCCTGTTGGATGTGAAGGTGGGGCTTGGGAGTTCCTCTCATTTTAACCCTGACCACCCCATGGGGCAGCTAATGAAGTGCCAAGGTGGTGAGTTCTGCAGAACGGAAGAACAAAACAAATACTTGATTCAAACGACAACTATCCATAGAGTATAAAATGATTGTGACAGTACTTCGGATTAAGAATGGCATCCTAGCTCCTCCAGGAGACTGAGATTGGCCATGCTTACGTGTCCATTGGCGATGTCCAGTAGGTCCCGCAGCCGGCAGCCCCGGTGGTGCCTTCGCTCATAGCAGATGCTGTCTTCCAGGATTACATAGTCAGTGCCAAAGGACCTTAGGAGGGCATGCACTTCCTCTGGAGACCTCTTTGCATATATCTGATAAACCTTTCAAAATGAGATCAAACAGAGTAAGGGAAAATGCCACTCAACTGCCAGGGAGTAAGCTGAGGAATATCTAAAGGCACAACCTCCTCTAGGGGTTGAATCTAAGACCTGAACACCCAGTTTCCTCTCTTCTCCCTGCCCAGGCCCCTGCTGCGCTCACTTGAAGTGTGTGGGAAATTTCCTAAACAATACTGCAATTATTTAGCTTTGATGAGAGGGAAAGTGAGTCATGCTGAATATATATGGATTTTGAGATCAAATACATTTTGATCCAGGATGTATTATTTAGAGTTATTTATAAGTAGATCCAATTCTAAGAATGCTTTACTGGGGTAAATAATGTGGCTGAGTACATAAGACATAGTCTCTACTTTAAAAAGAGCCCTATAGGCTAAAAGTATCCATTAGGGATAGTGTACAGTTTTTTTTTTTTTTTTTTTTGGGGGGGGGGGCACATACTAGCAAGGAGACCCAGTCCCTGATGATGGAAGCTGAGGAAAAGGAGCCCAGTGGAGACTCTGGTTATGGCTGGGACGGCTAGCAATTTTCCTGTAGTTATGCTGCATCCTGCTCAATCAGAATGAGATGCCCAATGCTCTCTCTCTCTCATCCTTCCTCAAAGCAAGAGCAACTTGCAGCACCCAACAGCAGTTCAAGAGGAGGTACAACTTTGGTTTTCCTCACCAGCTTCACGCACTGTATGTGAGGAACCCAGACTGTCAGTATCATATATCCTGGGACTTGGCATGGGGAAAAGCCTGTTGGGGAGGGGTAAGAAAAGGAGTCACTAAGAGAGTTGCTGCTTCCTTTGCTGCCCCCTGCTTTCTAATGACAGGTTTCTGACTTAAGAGGTTGGAATGAGAGCCTAATTCAGCGTGTCCATGAAGATGGGTGAAACGGTAGGAGGGCAAGCTGCTTCTACTGCTAAAACTGAAACCCATCCTACAGTCTAGCTGCAGGACTTGAAAGTCACAACTGAAGAAGAGTCCTGGGACATTCAAGATGTCAGTTTTTAGGGCATAAAACTTGGTATCTGGGCAGGTTCTGGATTCTGAAACACTCCTGCACAGTTTATCCATCTTTTCACTTTCCTCTTGAGTCTAAGCATTATAGACTGAGCCTTGTGTTTGCTGAGCCAGGCTCTGCCCCACCCCACCCTGCCCCCAATCTAGCTAACTTCGGGCTATCCGGAACACCTGGACCACCCAAAAATACCCATTTAGCAGGACTCTAAGGTCAAACAATTTTCAGAATACCAAACATTTTTTTTAGACTAGTCAAATCTCACCCCCAAACAGGATTTCTCCATGACCAAGACAAAATATCATAAAATTTGAAATCACTGCTAGTGAGGATTAAGGGAAACAGGTATACATCTGCATTGTTGATGCAAACTGGTACAACTGCTATAAAGGGGGTCTTGGCAATATCTAAATTACAAATTCTTTGACCCACAATTCTTCATATAGGAATGTGATGTACAGATATACATTTGTACCAGTGCAGGGTGAATCACATACAAGTTTATTATCTGGAGCACTTTTTATAATTACAAAAGACAGGGAAACAACCTAAAAGGTTAATTAAGGGAAGCGGACTTGGCCCAATGGATAGGGCGTCCGCCTACCACATGGGAGGTCTGCAGTTCAAACCCGGGCCTCCTTGACCTGTGTGGAGCTGGCCTATGCGCGCAAGGAGTGCCGTGCAATGTAGGGTAGCCCTACGTGCAAGGAGTGCATCCCGTAAGGAGAGCCAACCAGTGCAAAAGAAAGTGCAGCCTGCCCAAGAATGGCGCCACACACACGGAGAGCTGACACAACAAGTCCCAGTGCCACTGATCAGGATAGAAGCAGTCACAGAAGAACACACAGGGAAATGGACTAGGCCCAGTGGTTAGGGCGTCCGTCTACCACATGGGAGGTCCGCGGTTCAAACCTTGGGCCTCCTTGACCCATGTGGAGCTGGCCCATGCGCAGTGCTGAGGCGCGCAAGGAGTGCCCTGCCACGCAGGGGTGTCCCCCGCGTAGGGGAGCCCCACATGCAAGGAGTGCACCCCGTAAGGAGAGCCGCCCAGCGCGAAAGAAAGTGCAGCCTGCCCAGGAATGGCGCTGCCCACACTTCCCGTGCCGATGACGACAACAGAAGCGGACAAAGAAACAAGACGCAGCAAATAGACACGGAGAACAGACAACCGGGGGAGGGGGGGGATTTAAATAAATAAATAAATCTTTAAAAAAAAGAAGAACACACAGCGAATGGACACAGAGCAGACAACTGGGTGGGGGGAGAAATAAATTAAAAAATCTTAAAAAAAAAAAAGGTTAAATAAAATATGCTACATGTGCATAAGAGAATTACGCAGCTTTAAAAATAACAAGGAAGCTGTTAATATACAGATATGGAATGACTTTTGTTTGTTTGTTTCTCTCCCCTTCCCCCTGCCCTGCCCCAGTTGTCTGTTCTCAGTGTCCATTTTGCTGTGTGTTCTTCTTTTGTCTGCTTCTGTTGTTGTCAGTGGCACAGGAATCTGTGTCTCTTTTTTGTTGCGTCATCTTGCCGCGTCAGCTCTCTGTGTGTGTGGTGCCATTCTTGGGCAGGCTGCACTTTTTTTCACGCAGGGCGGCTCTCCTTACAGGGTGCACTCCTTGTGAATGGGGCTCCCCTACGCGGGGGCACCCCTGCGTGGCACGGCACTCCTGGGGCGCATCAGCACTGCGCGTGGGCCAGCTCCACACGGGCCAAGGAGGCCCGGGGTTTGAACCACGGACGGATGCCCTATCCACTGGGCCAAGTCTGCTTCCCCGGAATGACTTTTAAAATATATTAAGTACCCCTGAAAAAGCAAGATGTAGTAAGTTACTTCTTGTATAAAAAGAGGGATGAAGGATACAAATGTGTATATATTTATACATTTTCACAGGCATAAAATACCTGTGGAAAGATATACCAGAAACTGGTCACATTATTGCCTCCTAGGGGAACCAGGAGCTGGGATATAGGGCCTGGGGAGGAAGACTTTTTACTATATTCCCTTTGTATGCTCTGAACTTTGAATTCTGTGGCTATCCAATCTACTTAGACACATGCATTAGAAATAAATGCTCCAAACAGTGTGATAGATATTTCTCTGCTCCTTTTCCTTTTCTCTCACACACTGTCTTCAGTATATCTCAAAGCAATCATCATCTCTTTTATTCTAGTGAGAGGGATGTGTGGCCAGAGAGCATGCCTTTAACTGTCAAGTGCAGGCCCAAGTCCAGAATTAGGAGATGTGAGCCCCATGCATGACGTGCTCCTATTTCCCCTCATTACCCATGGCTGTTGGGGTATAGCACCTAAACCCCATCTTTAGCACCCACAGGATGGCCCTGGTGGTTGCAGGAAGCAAGGAAAGGCAGAGGGCTCTCACCGCTCTGGTCCGCTCCCTGAGGCCTTTGTCTTCGTAGTGTGGGTGGTTGGTTAAGATCCTTCCCGTGCAGAGCTTCACTCCGGCCAGCAGCTGCATGCTTCCAGCAAACACCGCCTTCCTTGGAGTGTTAGTGCTGAAAGATATTAGAGTATGAATTAACCCCATTGCTGAGGTTTCCTCCAAGGCAACAAAGGAGACATCATCACACTCACAGAATTACTCATGGATGTGAGGTGCTAGAGCTGGGAAAATCCAAGAGACTGCTGGGATTTCTGACTTGCATATAAACTATTTTAGAAAACTTATCACATCTGTATTTGACTGTTCACAATGGTTAGGAAGCTTCTAACTTAACTGTTAAAATGAACTGTCTTAGGCAGCAGGTATTTCCAACTCCAAAAAGGTTTCTAGACCAAAACCCACAATCCTCTCCTGCTATTGTTCCAGAGGGGCAGATTCTAACAAGAAGAATTCAGAAGACTGCCATTGCTTTTTGCATTAAACTTAACTAAAGGGCTGTCAAGTATAAAACATAAAGCTTGAAACTGCAGTTGATTATGAGAGGATTCCCAGGATTTCTTATTTAAAACAAAAGCAGGGAAGCGGACTTGGCTTAGTGGATAGAGCATCTGCCTACCACATGGGGGGTCCGCAGTTCAAACCCAGGACCTCCTTGACCCGTGTGGAGCTGGCCCACGCACAGTGTTGATGCACTCAAGGAGTGCCCTGCCACCTAGGGGGGCCCCATGCACAAGGAGTGCACCCCATAAGGAGAGCTGCCCAGCGCAAAAGAAAGCCCAGCCTGCCCAGGAGTGGCACTGCACACACAGAGAGCTGATGCAGCAAGATGACACAATAAAAAAGAGATAAAGATTCCTGAACTGCTGACAAGAATAGAAGTGGACACAGAAGAACACACAGCAAGTGGACACAGAGAGCAGACAACTGGGGTGGGGGTGGGGGATGGAAGGGGAGAGAAATAAATAAAAAAATAAATCTTAAAAAAAAAAAGGAAAAAAGATCAAGACATTACTAGAAGTACTTTTAAGAAGAAAAATATATAAAAGAACATGGAAAGAAGATTTTTAAATAGCAAATGTATCATTACTCAATATAGAAATTTAAAATATTTCTGAGGCATACAAGCATTGCATTTTTTTCTATTATACATTCCTTTTCTTTAGTCATGATTATGGAAAATATACATCTTAAGTGATACACCTAATATTAAATGATGATCTCATTTTCCAGTTAACACCAAGTTATGATTCTCTGCCTCCCTGTAGAATGTGAGGGGCAGTGATGGAGGACCAAAGAAAGACCATGAATACAGCAAAAGCATTTCTCTTTTTTGCCTGCCCCCCCCCCCCCAAAAAAAACCTATACCAAAGGAAAAACAAAACAAAAAACCCCACAACAATCTTAGAAGTCAACATAATTTCCTTCCATTTTTAGAAAACTGGCCAGTTACTTGCAAACTGATGCTATGTTATTTTATGAACACAACAACTCTTCTACGGAGTCTCCCCAAATATCAGCTAGGAATCCTACAAGATACATTAATTCCTCTTGGGTTAAGAAAGGAGTCTATGCCCACTAGAGAGTTTTGAGAAGGTGTTTAATTAAAATCATTGAAAGTCAACATCCAAGACAACCAGCAAGATGGCAGGAGAGCAAGGAGCTCCTAGAGTCAGCCCTGCTACAGGGCCGTTAGTAAATACCCAGACCTATCTGGAGCTACCTGAAGCACCTGTTTGGGGACTCCAGGAGACCAAAAGAGCATCCTGAAACATCCTTGAAGGAATGGAAGGAGGAGACTGCCCATCTGCAGAGAACATTTGTAAGCAGAGAGCTCCACGCCCCGGAGGCCGGTGCCCATCCTCCACTGGAGGCACAAACCGCCTCAGGAGCTATTCCATGGCTGGAATATGAAGCTCCACTTCCCCCAAAACAGGGAAAAGACAGTTGGGCACCAACTTCAGCTACTAATATGTAAACTCAGTGGGCTAAAGCATAATCCTGACAACAACTAAAGTTTGAGTCTGTCCAAGTCAGAAAGAGACTGGGAGCTGCCACCTTAACTCTGTGCCTGGCATGAGGGGAAGTGGGGCAGACTGAAAATCACAGTGCTGGTGGGGACTGGCTTCTTTCCATCCAGATCAGATTGTAGCTCCAGCCTAGCACCCAATCCCACCTCCAGCAGGGAGGAAGCTGGGGGGACCTGCGCCAGCCTCTCCAGGAAATTACTGGCCAAGCCGTGGAGGCCGGTGATTATCCTACTGTGGTAGTGTAAGCTGCCCCAGAGCTGTTCTGTGACTGGAATTGGAAGCTCCATTTCCCAAAAACAGGGGAGGAGGTGGCTGGCTGATTTTGGTTACCAAGTAGTGACTCAGCTGGCTAAGGTATAACCCTAGGAACAGCTGGACAATGAATCTGTCCAAATTGTAAAGAGGTGGGTGGCTGCCATTTTGACTCCGCCCCCAGCCGGAGGGGAAGCCAAGACTGAAAATCACAGTGATGGTAGGGACTGGTTTCTTTCACCCAGATTGGCCTGCAGCCCTAGCCTATGCTTCAGCCCTGCCTCTGGCAGGGAGGAGGCTCGCAGGCTCTGCACCAGCCTATCCAGGTAACTACAGGTACCTTTGGCTGGCACAGACTGAATAATCCAAGTCTACCAGGGTAACTGTGGTCATCTTGGACCTGAACTGCATAGAATGTTGCCCACACCTGCAGCTCCATCCCCACCCCAGGCAGGAGAGAAAGGGGTGTGAAGCTTCATCAGTCTCTCTGGGCAACTACAGTTGAGGCCTGCATGACTTGGATTATTCCACACAGCTGTGACTCTGTCCCTACCCCTGGCAAAGGAGAAAGTTGGGAGAAGCTTCATCAGTCCCTGGAGCAACAAGGGCAGCTTGAGCCTCCACAGCTTATAGCACCAACTACATCCTTGGCGCCTACTGCACAACCAGCAAAGGAGTAAGGGCAGGAAGTTCTTTTCTCTAACAAGAAAAACTGCACCCAGAATACTCTAGTAAGCCAGATGCCAAGACACAAAAAAAAAAAAAAAAAAAAAAAAAAATTATAATCCACATCAAGAAATGGGAAGATATGTCCCAGTTAAAGGAAAAAAATAAGCCTCCAAGATGACATAAAGGATTTGGGACAACTAATCATAGATGTTCAAACAAATCTCCTTAATAAATTCAATGAGATGCCTGAAGAGATTAAGGATATTAAGAAGACACAGGGGGAAGCAGACTTGGCCCAATGGACAGGGTGTCCACCTACCACATGGGAGGTCCACGGTTCAAACCAAGGGCTTCCTTGACCCGTGTGGAGCTAGCCCATGCGCAGTGCTGATGTGCGCAAGGAGTGCCGTGCCACACAGGGGTGTCCCCCACGTAGGGGAGCCCCACACGCAAGGAGTGCGCCCTGTAAGGAGAGCTGCCCAGTGCAAAAGAAAGTGCAGCCTGCCCAAGAATGGCGCCACACATACGGAGAGCTGACAAAACAAGGTGATGCAACAAAAAGAAACACAGATTCCTGGTGCCGCTAATAAGGATAGAAGCAGTCACAGAAGAACACACAGCGAATGGACAGAGAGAGCAGACAACTGGGGGGCAGGGAAGGGGAGAGAAATAAATTAAAAAATGAATAAAAAAAAAAAGACACTGCATGAGCACAAAGAAGAATTTGAAAGTATACATAGAAAAATAACAGATCTTATGGGAATGAAAGGTACAATAAATTAAATTTTTAAAAACCACTGGGATCATTAATATGCTATTGCATATTTGAGGAGGCAAAAGAAAGGACTGGTGAGCTTGAAGAAATGGCTTCTGAAAGGAAACATACAAAAGAACATATGAAGAATGGAAAAAATTGAACAAGATCTCAAGGAACTAAATGACAGCAAGAGACATGCAAACATGTGCCATAGGTGTCCCAGAAGGAGAAGAGATGGGAAAAGGGGCAGAAAGAATATGTGAAGAAATAATGGTAGAAAATTTCCCAACCTATTGAAGGACATAGATATCCATGTCCAAGAAGCACAACATACTCCCATCTGAAAAAATCTGAATAGACCAACTCCAAGACACATACTGATCAGAGTGTCAAATGCCAAAGACAAAGAGAAAATTCTCAGAACAGGAAGAGAGAAGCAATGCATAACATATAAGGGATACCCAATGAGATTAAGTGTTGATTTCTCACCAGAAACCATTGAGGCAAGAAGACAGTGGTCTGATATATTTAAGATACTACAAGAGAAAAACTTCCAGCCAAGAATCTTATATCTGGCAAAACTTTCTTTAAAAAATGAGGGCGAGGTTAGACTAGTCACAGATAAACAGAAACTGACAGGATTTCTAACCAAGAGTCCAGATTTTCAGGAAATCCTAAAGGGTATGCTAGAGCCTTAAAATATAGGAGAGGCCTGGAAGAGATTCTAGAAATAAAGATTATATCAATAAAAGTAACTGAAAGTGTCAAAAGTGTGTGGTGAAAATAAAACATGACAGATAAAACTCAAAGTAAGCACCTGTATTCAGAAAACTGCAACTCAACGTTGAAAGAAATAAAAAAAGGCCTAAATAACTGGAAGAACATTCCATGCTCACAGATTGGAAAACTAAATATCATTAAGATGTCAATTCTACTCAAATTGATGAACATATCCAATGCAATCCTGATAAAAATTCCACCACCAATTAGAAAAAAATGTAAACATGATTACCAAATTTATTTGGAAGAGTAAGGAGTCCTGAATAGCCAGAAATATCTTAAAAAGGAAAAGCAAACTCTTAACTCCAGACTTTAAATCATATTACCTAGCTATAGTGGTAGAAACAGCATGGTACTGGCATAAAGACAAACACATAGAGTAATGGAACCAAATGGATGGTTCAGAAATAGACCTTCACATGTATGGTCAAGTGATTTTTGACTAGCCTGTCAAACCCACACAACTCTAGCAGAAGCCCATTCATAGCCAAAAGAAGGAAAGAGGACCTCTATGTCACACCTTATCCAAAAAGTAACTCAAAACCTAAATATAAAAGAACCATAAAGCTTCTAGAAGAAATTGAAGGAAAATATCTTTAAGATATGTTAGTAGGTGGTGGATTCTTAAAGGAGGTAAGAGGATGACTGAAATGGACTACTGATGTTTAATGTAGAAGTTTTAATTAAGTTTACTGTTCAAGTATGGAAATGTATACAGTGGATGGTAACACATAGTAACAGCTAGTTTATAAGTGGGGATGTGGCTGAAAAGGGTAGTCTAGGGATGTAAATGCCAATTGACAGAATGCTTGAGAATAATCCAGGAAGTAATAGGACAGTAAACCAAGAGGTGGATGAGAATTGCGGTTAATGGTACAGATATAAGAGTGTCCATTATGAACTAGAGCAAATGTACATTGCTAGTGCTGGGTGGTAGGAATGTGGAGAAGCATGGGAAAAAATACAACTGGAGTGACTTATGGACTGTTAGCAGTAATAATATTCTTGCACCTATGCCAAAGATGTACTGTGTTGATAATGGTGCAGTATGGAAAATGTATCAAATGTACACTATGGATGTGGTTAATAATCAGATGATATTATCTGTAACAAATGTTCTACCAGTGTTGTGTTAATAAAGGAGGGGTGTTGTTTGGGAATTCTGCACAAGTGCATGATTGTTTTAGAAGTTTACAACTTCTGTCATAAAAAATGTATTAAAAAAAATACAGGGTGGGTTGGGGGAAAATACACCGAAATGTAAGAAAAGGACTATAATTAGCAAGATTTTGACAATATTATTTCCTAATTTGTAACAAACGTCTCACAACAATGCAAGGTTTTAGTGGAGGGTTGCTCTAGGGGACCCCTGTATGATGTTATGCATGTTTGCTTTGTAAGTTCACAACCTTTACTATACTTATTATGTATGTTCATATATAAATGATATAAATATAATAATAGAGTGGGTTGGGAGAAAATACTTTGGTTAGTAGTAATATTTTGAAAATGCTCCTTAATCATTAGTTAGAAATGTTTAACAACAACACAAGATATTAGTGGAAGGGTAGTTATGAGAGTCCTATATGATGTTATGTTTGTTTTCTAAGTTCGCATGTATTACTATACACCTATTGTTTATGTATGTTTATGAGTGATGTACTTCAATAAATTAAAACACACACAACAATAAAACCTCTAAAGCCAATAAAGAAAGGCCCCTTTTATAGCAGCAGGATTCATCCTTGAACCAGGAAGTCAAGTAAACATTTTGTTTTTGCTAAACTAAAAAAAAAAAGAAAAAGTCAATATCTTTTGCAGAAAAAGCAACAGTAGGATGTTGTCCTTCCTTAATGTTTCCAGAGAGCACGGTAGGAAACTTGCTCTGTTGGTGAAGTTTCTAAGAGAAGCCCTATTATATTCACTTATCTCCTAAGTATGTTCTATTTATTACAACTTAATATGCTACTACTACAGCATGAATGCCACCCCAAAAGGGCTTATGCTATAAGCAAGAAGTGACAGTTCAAGTTGTGATATTTATAATTTACTTTTTTTTTTTTCCCAGGAGGTACCAGGGATTGAACCTTGGACCTTAAACATGGGAAGCAGGTACCCAACCACCTGAGGTACATCCACTCCCCTATAATTTACTTTTGAAAATGTCTTAATTTTCTAACAGTAACATACCCTTTTACTTGCATTACAGTAAAGCTTTAAGTGAAAAAAAAAAAAAAAAGTGGATAGAATTACAATGAGATGACACACAATAATCTATATCCTCCCTTAACCATGCCAGAACCCAGAAAGTGGGTTATAGTTGAAAGTTCTATGTGAACTTGCCTGTACTTGATAGGTCATCGTTGTTCTAACAACCAGACCCAGGAACACAAGAACAAATGACTGGGCTCTCCCCCTCTGTACTAGCAATTTATATGGAATCCTTGACATCTGTCCATCATGGCCAGAGGGACATAAGGGTTCAAATGAGACAAATGAAAGTTCTCAGAAAGGTTTTATGGAAATTCAGTTTAATTCAATTAGGACTTATTCAACACTTATTCTGTGCCATGTATACTGTACTACCATCATTTGTGGTAGACCAAAATTGCTGAAGAGCATAAATATGGATATGAATGAATAAAAGAAAATGCCATCATTTTTCCAAGCCAGACTTCTCTCCTTCTGTATACGTATACTCTCAACTGGCATAAAACATTCCACTGCAAGAAATGATATAATAGTATCACATATGAATGCCAAGAAGTTGCTGTCTGGGTCCTCTAAATGAGACAGATTTAGAATGCATGAAAAAAATTAGTCTGCTGTCCATATCTGGCAGAGCATGAAGCACAGGCAAGAGCTATCAGGAGGTGCATTAACCTGATTTGTACAGCCTTACTGCCTAAATAGTATCAAATTGGTCTTTCTACACAAATGACAGACCCGCCAGCTGAACTTGTAACACCCATTAAAGCTGCAAGATTGTCTTACCATTGGCATTTTGAATATATAATAGGAATTAGCACCAAGCAGATGGACAGAGCTGTTTATGGTATACGTTTTATAATTATGATTCCTGCTAGCATGTGATGTTTTCTTAGGAGTAAAAGTATATTTGACAGCGATGGATGACTGACCTTGTTATCTATTCATGGCTACGGACCAAGATTTCAGTCTGCTTCCTGGATTTTAGCCATAATGCTTCCATGAATTACATAGTTCAAATTACATAGTGGAAATGTCAAAAGCCCTGACCCGCTTGTTGGTAGTTACAAAGTCTTAATTAAAAAATTATTACTGAGGGCCTACTATGTGCTGGGCTGGCAAACATAGTATGATGGCCTGCCCCCAAGCAGTGTACAAGCTAACAGACCCAGACTCAGCTCCCAATACAGGAAGACACTTCAAAATAAATTGGTAATTAGTCAATCAAGTGCTTATTAATGCTTACATAAGAAACATCAAACATGCCTCTCTCCTCAGCTTGCTCTGAGAGCAGTGGAGTGGTACACCCTCCCCTCACCCATCCACGGCTGGTGCAGCCCCCGAGGCAGTGGCAAAGCCATCACTGGGCAGAGGAATGTGACATGTCTGTCACCTGGGTGCTTGGAGGAGTTGAGGGAAAAATGGAAAAAAGTCACTAAATTGTAACATGTCTTAATGTTTGGCCTTGTTAGCAAAGAGTAAGAAAGGTTAAATGAAATGAAATGTAATCTGTTCAAACTGTTAGTATAACAATACTTTGGACTATTAACATACTCTTTTACTAAGTGCCTAGGTAGGTTTTATTTAAGTAGAAAAGACAAGCACCCTTATGCCTATAAAATGAATTAGAAACAATACTAGTTTTAAAAGTACTCACATCCAAGGACAGTAGAGGTGATGTTTATTCACTTTATTCTATTTTGTTTGGCTTTATGTGCTAGCCCCATGGCAAAACTGGGATATTTCATCTTCACTTTAAATATTTACATTTACCCTTAAAGTAATGCAACAAGTAAAAGCAACAAGCAAAACGGAACAAAATGAGAAAAGCAGCACACATTTTCTAAACTTTAAAAAACTATATTCATATTCTTCTATATTTTCTGTGATGAATTTTGCAGACAAAGGGAGAAGGGAATTTTTGTCCTTAAGATATGCAGTATGACAGATAAAACACTGAGTACTCATCCTTCACAGATACTTGTGCCTCTACAGTCCCTGGTCTCTAAAACAGCTAATATATTTTAACCAATGAATGACACTTCCCTATTATAGAAAAGCAAAGCAATTTTTACAAATGTTTGAACAATTGATGTACAAAATGAAATAACAATTTGTTCTTATAGGTCTCTGCCAAGCTCCATAGTAGGCTGTCCAACCTGAAAACAATTCATTCAGTAAGAAAGGTCACTAACAGGGACTCATAGGTCAAATGGATTTACATTATATAATTTAAGATTAAAAAAAAAAATTAATTTCTCTCCCCTTTCCCTGTCCCCCCCCAGTTGTCTGCTCTCTGTGTTCATTCGCTGTGTGTTCTGTGCCCGCTTTTATTCTTGTCAGTGCCACTGGGAATCTATGTCTCTTGTTGCGTCAGCCTGCTGCATCAGCGCTCCGAGTGTGCAGTGCCACCCTGGGCAGCTCTCCTTACGGAGCACACCCCTGCGTGGCAGGGCACTCCTTGCACGTATCAGCACTGCGCGTGGGCCAGTTCCACACAGGTCAGGAGGCCCTGGGTGTGAACACTGGACCTCCCATGTGGTAGGTGGACGCCCTATCCATTGGGCCAAACCCACTTCCCTACATTATATAATTTATATGTCATTCCAGGAAGACCTGATAACATTTTGACCAAGTAATCTCACTTATTTTTGAAGTACTAAATTCCCACAAGTTAATTACTATTGAACTAATGGGTAAACTGAGATGGTAATATTATGTGTGAACATTTGCTTTATCTACACTTGAAAAAGCTAAAGAATTATGCAAATACTACAAAATGATTCAATAAATATAAGAGGTTTACAAGCATTTAAGGTCTGAACTTCCACTGTATTTAAATTATGCAGTAATTCACTTTGATTAAATGTGAAGGAAATTTAGTGCATTTTTTCAATTGCAACAAGTCAATACAGCACATGCAGGCTTCATTACTGGAAAGAGACTATTTCTAGTGAAATTCCCCTATAGTCAAGTAGTTAATATGTCACACCTCAAAATATTCAAATCTACAGATCTGTTTATCTTAACTGCACAATGTCAAATAAAATTTTCTAGAAACATAAAGGAAACACTCAAGGACACAAAGGAACAAAGTACAAAGACTGGCAGCTGTGGCATTTGGCCTTGTTGAAATAAATGTATTTCTATTCACACATGAAGCCTATAAAAGTACCGGCCTAGTTTTTGTGTAAACAGTAGAAAGCAAAACAAAAACAAAAACCACCCAGGTTTTTAATCTTTGTATCCAGGAAACATTCTGGCCTCAGTAGGACAGGAAAGGAAGGCAACTAGGTAAACAGTAGGCTGGGTGGGGAAGGCAACTGGGGCTATCACCCTTGGAAACCTGATTTCAACACAATGTTCTTGCAGAATTCCTGTGAAATTTAATCCCTAAGTATTCTTGGTCTTAAATCCCCACTCATCTGAGGAACTAAAGATAGGAAAACATAAAACATTTTCTATCATTAAAATTTAGAATTTTTAAAAAATTCCACTGTAACTGTTAAACTTCTACAAAATTTTAAATTCTGACAGTAAAAATATGGCAGATAAATGAAGACGATACTACTAAGAAGAGTTTCAACATTTACTCTGATGAAAAGGGAGTTATAATGGATTGCTATACAATGTTTAAAGCAGTATTTGATATATACATAGTTGATGCTCAAGAAATATCTATTAAATTGTATTAATAAGTATACAACTTCAGCCAAGAAATAGCTTTATATATTAAGGCTTTAAATATTTTCACAAACATCAAACCCCTTTGGTAAGACCCCTCTCATATCATTAAGTCTTATCTTAAAATTTTGCCCTTTGTCTCCTCTTAAAGCTATCCACTTAGCCTGTAAAAGGGCATTATTCCCTTAAAAAGAACAGAGAAGAACTTCCACTAAGCGACAGAATCTAGATCTAAACTTACCCTCGAAGTACAGAAGTCCTTAGCAACATCAGTGGAAAGACCCAATCTGCAAATGGAAACTCAGTGTCCCTTGAATCACAACAGACTTACCTAATGCCAGGTGTGGTCTACCCCAGAATCAAGACCGGGAGATGATGGATAAGCCTCTTACATTTTATGTAAGTCACCCAGTGCTCAAAAGGAGGACCACTTGAGGTGTCCCTCGAGTTTCTGTAGGCCACTATTTCCCTAGTCCCAACACAACCTGGAGGGCAGGCATCCTTCACTGGAAGCTGAGGTGCCCTGCCTCTGTCCCAGATGCCCTGACTGCATAGACAAAGGACAGGCGACCACATGCTTCTACTCTGATTGAGACTAGACTGGATGGAAAGAGCTAAGGCATCCCTTGCTGAAACAGCCAGTCCCTTGCAGTTGTCTGGCGGCTGCTTTCAGATACATTCCATGTATTCTAGGCCACAGCTTTGTCCTCCAGCACATCTCATACCTACTAACATAATGGACATTGTGTGACTACTCAATGTAGAATGGTGATAGTTGAAGGTCATATTTTATGTTCCAAAAACAGAAAAATCAGAGTAGGCTGAAAGAATATTAAGTACATTCACTTGTGTTTGGAATTTAAGACTACAGACCAAAGCTGATTTAAATGTTGATTTAAACAAACATATTTTGTGTCTAAATAGACCCTGTTTTGGCATACATTCATCATCACTTAAGCTTAATTCACAAACATGCCTAGCAGCTATTTTTGCAAAAATGGTAATTTAGATTTGAAGAATTTAAAGGGAAAACAGGCAAGAGAAGATCACAATGGAGCCATTACAAAACAAACAAAGTACAAATCCTTCAATTGCAGAGAATTAAAAAAAAAAAAATCAAAGGAATATTTCTACAAAGGCACTACTCAGGGAGAAGCGTGGTTTAGTAGGGAATGAAGGAACAAAGACCATATCCCAGCCAGAAGAAGAAAGTCATACCAACATACAATCTTCCTTACACCTAGAATAATCTCTCATCTACTAGTTTTCAGAGCCAGAAATGTTACTTTCGTTTTAGTAATATTCTGTAAGAAAAAGCATGAAAATAAAAGACATTGCAAATAGTACATCCAGTCTGAGACAGCCCAAGACAACTTGGGGCTTTACTAGAATAAATGTTTAATGACTGCATAATTAAAACCTCAAAGGCTGGGGAGTGGAGGTGGGGATGTTTATGATGCTAATCCAGGTAGATGTGGAAGAGCTGCCATCTTCATGAGGCAACCAGCAAGTGGTGCCCCATGGCGCTGATTTCAACAGTGCAATTTTAAGAATAGGAAGTCACAGCCTCACCTTCAGATGCGTGTCATAAATTGCCAGTTGAATACAGTTAATGCAAGACTAATTAGCTTTCCTTTATCTGAATAATCCTCTTTTCTTCTACCCAATAAATACTGAAGGAATTATTTACTCTATAATTGTCTGCCATGATTTAAAATTAAATAAATAAAGACAAAACACTGCTTAGCAGTTTTAGCACTGGAAATACATGAAAAATTATACTCATTGCATCTAGTCAAACCCAGTCCAACATTGGGACCAAAGGCACATATATATTTTAGACATAAATCTCTATAAAATCCATGTATTGCACTCAAGAGACCTAAGCTATCAAACATTTACCATCGCTTAATACACAAGCGGTACTAAACTGTACTGGTTAGCAAACATTAGTCATGAGCAAGTGCCAATATGGCTACTAAAATTCTAAGTGATGGAGACGATGCAGCCAATGCTTTCAGAACATGTCACAAAAGATTTGCAACATCTATTTATGTGTGAATAATTACACTGCTGCTTTTTGCTTATAAAGTAGGGAAATACAGTTGGACAGGGTGCACTAATGCTGCTCTGAGGCAAAGAGTTTTGTTTTTTTGTTTTGTGGGTAGGAGGGTCGTTTCATTAACAAAGCTTGGAGGAGGCAAAGTAGTCAAAGTAAGAACCAATATACTGGCAAAGCACTGCAAAGTTCAAGAGAGGAAAAGCTCTAGCTTTCCTATTTTCAATTTTCTTTAGCTTAGGCTTAGACATTATGATTAAAAGTGAAATCTGAACTATTATGACTCTAATTAACTGTAGTTTACAATTTTTAAATGATTAACAAAGAAAGAATACTTCCAGGTGTCAACAGTAATGGAAAACCTGAATGGTATTAAAATGAAAGAAAATAAAGATAAAATTGACAGAAAGTATAAAACATTAAGTTTTAACACATGACGATGAATAAAATTTAATTTCCACTTATGTTAGTGGCTTGATATTTATTCCCTGATCCTGTTTTCTTCTTCAGATGGTTATCCTCCTTTCTTCATGGGAATATGGCTGGAGAGAATAATTTTGAATGAAAAGAAATTTCCAAATTTAGAATAAAAAAAAAGTAAATGAATATTTCTTCACAATTAAATTCATAAGAAAAAAAAGAAAATGAGGTCTGTTGTGACTCTTAAAAAGAACTTAAAATTTTAAAAGTTTAAAAAAATCTTCTTACTTAATCCAGTTCATCAGCTCCACTGTATCTGGATCATAGAATTCTCTCAACTCGGAGAGTTCATCCATCATTCCTGGCCAGAACTGAAATTAAAAACAAAACAAAACAAAAACAAAATCCACCCCCGTGCTCACAACTATACTCAAGTTAAATGAAAAAAGAGAAGCTACATATAATTTATAAACTGAGTAAACATGGCAACTGGAATATAGAAGTATTTTACTGTTATGAAAACCCTCCTAGTACAACAAGTAAGCTTAAGTCTGGAAAAGTTGACAAAATTATTTTGAGCAGGAGCTAGTAGGACTAGAAGTGTTGTCAACTTTAAACAATGAGCTTTTATTTTATAATTGTAGTGTCAATATCTAGGAAAACATTGATTTTGATGACAGGAATACCAATCACAAGAAAGTTGACAGTATATTAGGAAAATGTGACTAATTAACATCCTGTTGCTTGTGTGTAGTCTACTCTGAATATACCCTCAGAGTGAAATGGCATTACCATTTCTACAGAGAATTTGTGGGAGGTAATGCCATTTTATAGTTACAAAAGTGCTTTCAGATGTAGAACCTTACTTTATCCAGTGAGGCAGATGATGCCACAAGTATCATCACTGCTATTTTTCATTTTATAAGTAAGGAAATGCAGCTCAGAAAAGGAATCTGACTTGCCCAGGTCATAGAGTGGCAGAAGCCATGACTTGGAATCTGACTCGAATTTCAGCCCCCCTTCACTCTGTAATATGGTGATTTTGTTTTTGAACTAGAAATCTGGACAACTCTGGATATATTTTAATATAGTTTCAGGTACACTGGCAAAGAATATTTGAAAGCAGGAGTCTCTAAGAAAGCCTGGTAGATTTGAACATTCTATCTGTACCACTGGTGCCTCCTGACCCACATAATTTACTTAAGGTTATGCAGATATAATGTAAAATTACACTATGAATTCACCACCTAATATACCTTGTCTGTTTAATTTAACAATTAATTCAATCTTATTTGTTTTATAAGATTGATGGTTGACTTAAAAGACTTGATCATCTATATCCTCAGGTTAAGTGTGGAATCCATTTCTTATGTCGTAATGCATACATATATTGACAATGTATGTATGTTTCAGTGATGTTCCAAATATAATACTTTTATTTCAGTAACACTAACTAGAACCAAAGTAGCACCTGCCTGGTCTATGGCTATGCTTCAGCCCTATCACTTTCTTATCCTGTCATCATATTGTTGGTCATTTTTACTATGCGTTCACATTTTGTCTCCTGGGTATGTGAATCAAGAATAATCCTGGAGATGTGAAATCAGATGTCAGCACTTATAGTTCCAGTTTTTGAAGAGATGTAGTAAAAACTACTGATTAAATGATAACTTTGTAGTATTTCAACTATCTTACCTATTAATTTTGATCAACAGAGTACCTAGAGTACCAACTTAATGATAAGCTCTAATTTCTTCAGGTATAAAACATATATTGAAATCTGTGAACTCAAGGGATACTGGATATTTTTTGAAAGCTGCTGGTATTAATTCTGAAAATAACAAAATCTAGCCACAAAACCTTGCAGCAAACTCCTTAAACAATGTGAAAGTCAGCGCCAAATTAACTAAATACTGTTTCTAAACAATCAACAGTAGCTATATGGGATTTCAGCAACCCAGATAGTTATTTAAAACTAGAGTAATAATTTTATTTAACTCTTGGTTTCAGAATAGAGATTAGTACATGCTTTCCCCTTTGAAATAAGATTATCCAAAAGATAGTTATTTAAAACTAGAGTAATAATTTTATTTAACTCTTGGTTTCAGAATAGAGATTAGTACATGCTTTCCCCTTTGAAATAAGATTATCCAAAAGAAGAGACGCAGCAAAATTGGTAATGTGAACAACCAACTCTGAAAACCCTATTACGAATGTTATATAAAACTCAAATCAGGGTTTAAAAGACATTAACTCACATTACTCACAGAAAAATATGTTCAACAGTTGAAAAACACATTCAGTTTCAAGATAACTCATATATATTTTCCTTGTGATTTTTTATTTTACAAATTTTGAGAACATGAATATCTTAAGTATTTTATACAGTGAAAGATGGATGCCTTAAGATTTCTTCGTAAGTCCTATACTCAAAGAGACTAGGCCAACAGTCTTCTGCAGGATTCTTTAGAATACTAACTCCCTAACTCAGGGAAAATCTACAAAGATTTCCTGAAAATGATGGCATTTTCAAAGCAATCAGTTGGTTCTTCTTCAGCAGTGGTTCTCAAGGGCGGTGGAGGTGGGACTTTGCCCCCAGGGGACACTTAGCAAGGTATGGAGATGTTTTTGGTTGTCACAACTGCAGGAAAGGGGATGCTATTAACATTTAGTGGGAAGAGCCTAAGGACGCTGCTAAAATTCTATTCTGCACAGGACAATCCCTTGCAAGAAAGAATTATCCAGCCAAAATGCCACATGCCATGGGTTGATAAACCCTGTTCCATAGCAGGGGGGGTTCTCAAACTTGGTAGTGCAACAGCATCACCTGAAGCGCTGGTTAAAGCAGATTTTCAGGACCCCATTCCCAGAGTTTCTAAGTCAGTAGGTCTGGGGTGGGCCACAAGAATCTGAATTTCTAACCAGTTCCCAAGTAAAACTGATGCTGCTGGTTTGGAAATTCCACTTTGAGAACTACTGCATTGTAGGTTTATAGAAGTTTATTACTTCTATAATGCCCTTCCTCAATTTTATCAAGAAAAAGAGATCTAAGTCCTCAAAAAGCTTTAAAAAAATCAATACATTTCAAATAAATAGAATTCAGCCAACACAAACAGTGGAAAAGATTGTTCTAGTTTGCAAACATCTTTAGTGGTAAGACAAAAATGATGATGAGCTCTATCTTTTTTTAAGTGGGGCTTTTACCCCTCAGGATCAATGTATAAAGGTGAATTTACCTTTAATTACCTTAATTTATTATTAAACATACACTGTCTGATCCTTGGGGTTGCTACTTTCCAGATAGTGTTAAGAAGTTCAGTTTATTTATATTAGAGCAATCAAATTTCCAGAGGAGGCAAGGGCTAAATATTTCTGTGTTTTCCAACATCTAGGATTTAGCACAGGGCTTTGCCCATAATAGTATATGTTTTGAAAGATAGGAACACAGAACATAATATTTTGACAAATTTATACTAGAATTATCCAACACAGTGATTATCAAACTTTTTTTGGCCTAAACTCTTTGGTTCAAATAAACTCTTTCATGAAAATATCATGTAAAACCAAAGCTGAGCTGCTTGTGGTTGATCCCTTGTTTGGGTGATTTCCCTCACCTCCCCATAGTCCCCACTTTAACTGCCTTCCCAAATCAGGGGCTCTGATTCAAACACAGTAAAGTCTGAAATCTACTCTTCTAACTAAAAAGAAAAAAAATTTGAAGGAAAAATCTAAACTTAAAAAATATTTAAAATTTCTCTTTTGGTAACAGGTGGATGAAGATAATGGCAGCACAACATTGTAAATGTAATTAACACTGTAGAACTGTATATTTGAAAACGGTTAGAATGAGAAAAGTTAAGTTGTAAGAAAAACTTCAATTATGAAAGAATTTTTAAAAAGAGAGGGCAAGAGCTCAACTGGATAAAACAAATTCTCTGTGCTACTTGCCCAAGTGAAAATTCAAGCCTCTAAATCTCAACAGTGTGAAAAGACTCACAAAGTAGTCAGCCTGATCATTTTATCTTACAGGGTGTTCTCAGATTAGAAGCAGTTAATGCTGTTTCAGAAATCAGTAGATGAGAATAGGAAGAATTTAATCATTTCCTACTGAAACTGAAGAACAGATAAAAAGGCTAATCTTAAACTGTATTTAATTATATATGCCCAGCCCTATCACAAAGGTAATTTCAGCATCTAATAAAACATGTACTTCAAAGTGAGACACATTTAAGTCTCTTACTCTATATAAATCATGTAACAGGGGAGAATATTTTTTCTACTTTATTCATCTCAAAACAGGTCTGAAAACATCCTGATTTTTAGAATTTGCAACAGATGAATACTAGAATTAAATCCAAAATTAATGAAAATTAATTAAAATTAAATTTAATTAAAATTAGATTTGTTACAGCTTTTCATTTGTTAAAAACTTAGGGAAAACAGATCAGTTTTCCTATCAATGCCAATTGTCACAAGCATCTAAGGAGGTACTTATAACCTCCACAAACTATTCTAATTTGTCAAATAATACACAAAGTACATTGAGTCAAAGCAATTATTCTGTTAAATGAATTAATGATAAGAATGAGGAAAATCAGTCTTACCTTATAGGAAAGATACAGCAGTACTAATATCGGTACTGAATATCGCATTATACATATCTACATAAGAAAGAAACTACTTAGATTACAATTATTTTAAATGTTTTGACTTACTGTTCTGCTTTGTAAACATGCCTTAAAAAAAAAAAAAAGAAATATAATTTAATGGAGCACAAGTCCAATATGGACAACAACTCAGTCAAAGCTAGGGTTCCAGTCATTTATCAGATATTTGTAGCTTCCACCACATTGCCACCTAGTGAATTTATAGGGCAGAACAACTCAAAACTGCATTTGTAGGCTAGTCATCATTATCATTCATTTATTAATAATTATTTTTTAGGAAAATACATTAGAATAATAAGTGATAACTGGATAATGGAATCACTGACTTCTTTTTTGTGCTTTTTAGTATTTACAAATTCTGTTTAATGAACATATCTACTTATGGTTGAGGGAAAAAGAAATGATACACTTAAAAAATGCTTATAAAATTGTAATATATTAATTAATTTTATCGTCAAATTTTAGTCTCCATTTCACCAGACTAATTTAAGGGATAAGGGGTAGCACTGACCCTTTTTGGGTTGTAAAGATGGACTAACTTCAGAAGTAATTCCCATATTTTAGGGCTGCATAAACCAAATGATGCAAACACACACATGTGCGATGTCCAGAGATACTTCATTCTGTAACAGCAGAAACAGGCAAAGGTCAAATAAGTACTTGCTGTATTTAAACCTGGAGTCTATGGCAGGTGAAGAGATCGCTTCACAGTCTGTCACAGTAAAATCTTACTGAAACCATGCAAAAACCATCTTCCAAAGAGTTATTAATTTCATAGCCTTCTGTGAACTATCCCATAAGTAAAGTATAGGAATGTTTGTAATTTGGAAAAAACTGGTTATAAATAATATTTTATACTGGAAGAGGACATTAGTGAACAAGGGCACTTTTATACAAACCATAATTGTTACTGAAGATGATTTTAACTTTCCAAATTGTATTGCTAAATTATGTCAAAGAGTGGTTGAATAAAGAAATCAAACAGGCAAAAATACCTCATTGTACTCAAAGCCAAGAATCCAAACAGAATGGTATGTATTAAGTTGTAGGCAGTTTCAGGTTTCAGTTCAATTGTGCATTTTTCCATTTTACTCATGGATTGCTGATTTGTAGAATCACTGAATAAAATAGTAAACATAAAAAATGAAGCTAGATTCATAACTTTAATTTAGTTAAATGTTTTTTTTAAAGAAAATAAACTTATGCCTTCAAACACTTATAAATCTGTTTAAATTTATTTAAAAATATAAAAGAGCATTTCCCTAAGATGAAATTAATTAACATAAATAATTCTGAATTTGTTTATAATGCTAAAAATGTCAATACTTTTAAAGTATTAGAATAACAAGTATTAGAATAACAACAATTTCACAGATATCATATCAGTAAAAATTTAAAGTGCTTCAATTCTTTAAATAAAAAAAAGGAAAAACAAAAAAATCCTTTTAGAATCACTGACACTGGAAGAGACCTTTAAGAGATGTTTTACAAATTATTACTGGTATTTTGCAAATTTTCACAAATAAGCAAAAATAAACATGTAACCATGAACTTCAAATTCAGCTCCTTTATTAATCAATGACCACTTTTTAAGCCTATACTTTGTTATGTATAATAGATGTCTTTTATTAAATGTAGCTACATTAAAATAATCATACGCATTAAAATTAACAGTAGTTACTTAACATCACTAACACCCAGTTAGTGTTTTATTTTCCTTGGTTACTGCAATTGTTTTTTTCAGTTTTGTTTGAACCAGGATCCAAATGCTGTACACTGCATTTCATTGATATATCTCTTTAAGTATCTTTTATTCCGTAACAATATCCCCTTCCTTTGTCTGCCCCCAAGACCACTTATTTGCTAAAGAAAACATTTGTCCTGTAACTCTTCCCACCATGTAGATTTGGCTGATTATCAACCTGTGGTAATGTTTACCATATTTCTCCATTCCCATGCTTCTTGTGAGTTTGTAATTAGATTTACAGGTTTATTAGAGTTCTTTTTTTTACCCCCCAACAACAGTTCATGGAGGTATGATGTACTTTGTACTTGATGTTGCCTCACATTGGGAAGCACATACTTTCTGGTTATCTCCATTTTGGTGATATTAAGACTGATGAGTAGATCCAGATGTTACAGAATTTGTTGTCAAGGGGAAAAGACAACAGCAGTTAAGGACCTTCAATGTAAGATAAAAGTAAGACTCTCATAAAGGCCCACTGATTGAATAGGCTTTGATAGTTATGATGCTTCTCTATGTAACCAGAGAAGTTTTATTTCCTAGAAATCCTCTTCTCACATTCTTAGATTCATAAGAAAATTAAAATGATACTCTAAGGCAGTTTTCACCATTGGTGGTAATTTTTTACTTAACTCTTATATATCATAACCCAAACTCTGGTTTCTATATTAAAAGACTGCTGAGTGCTCCAGACAAGTGGAGAATATATGCTCTCATACCAGGGAAATCTGGTAACCCTCCCCACCCCTCCAATCCAAGGTGAAAGGCTCTTATTAATCCCACGAGTATAGAACACTGTGCACTTTCAGCTGCATCCTTCATGCAATGCAGGTTGTTGTATAAAATCCAACAGTATCATTTTTCCTCACACTAAAAAGGTAGAAATACTTTAAATACTTGGCATTGATAAAAATTCTTCAAATTACCTAAAAGTTAACTCATCTTAAGACACTATAATTCTTAAATTACTTTTTTTCTCTAATAAAGTCCTAATATCCCTACCTGGTGGATGAGGATGCTCTAAAATCTTTATCTATAATCATATACCAAATCAGCTTCCAGAGACGGCTCATAGATTCACACTGAGCATGGCAGACACTTTCTCAAAGATACTGCAGGCCAACTGAACTTCCTGCTTTGCATGCAGTCTAGTGTCCTGTCGACACTTCGTATGTCTGGAATAATATTAAATTACACTGTCTAGAATAATTTCCATCTATTTTCACAGGGCTAAATTTTATCTTGGGCTAAGTATAAAAAAGAACATTTCTGAAAGATACTAAAATAGTTTATAGTCAATGAAATATTTTCATGGTTCAATGTTGCTTCATTCTTAATAATCATAAAACACCTCAACTGATCTGGGCTCATTTTAGTAACTTTTTCCCAACATGGCTCTCTTGTGGCAGTGAATCACAGTTCACCAGCACCTGAACGGGCAAGATAACTATATAGAAAAAGGGCCACCTTGTGAGCTTCATTAAGTTTTCACAAATGACAGTAGCTTCAACTTCTTGCACTTAATATTCCTTTAATTTAACATGGATAGTAAATGCAAAAATCTCCATGAGCTTCATAGGGAAAAATTCTAACAAGTTTTTATAAAAGTCTTAATATAATCCCTGACTCTTTCTTTCAATAGACTAGTAGACAAGCTAAGTTTAAAAATTTTGTCAATTATTGCTTAAGACTTTTAATAGATATAATTATGGTCTATTGCAACTTTATGTACCCTGAAACAAGATGCAACAAAACAAATGAATATTAGTTAACTCTTGATATTTCATTAGAAATAAAAAAGCAGCTAGAAGAAGACAGCAGAAAAACATAAGAAACTAATAATGGAAAAAAAATGGGAGACTTAAAAGTCAGTAATAGATAACATCTAAAAATATTCTAGGCATGAGGAATACTTTAAGTACTTTATGTTGTTTTAACTTATTTCTTACAAAACCCTGTAGAGTAAATACTCTTAAGTATTCCTCATTGTACAGAGAAGGTAACGGAAATACTGAAAGGTTAAATAACTGGCTCAAAGATCACACTGTTCCCAAGTGTGCAGCCAGGACTTAAACTGAGACCAGTCTGCACCTGTACCCACTGTTCTTAACTGTATCTTCACATGGACACCTGAGAGTGGAGCCCACTCTAAACTGTTCCCCCTTTAAGCTCAACAATTCTTCTCTGTGTCTGATAGTTTCACTTTCTATTTAGCAACTTTTCTGCAACACAGAATAAATTCATTAAAGTAGAGTGTTAGATTTCTGAAATAATGCCATACCTGAGATTATGAAGGGCAACAGCAATAGCTACAATCACTGTGATGGACAGAACAAATATGTAAGCATAAAAAAGCAGAGTATCTGAAAGTCTTTCAAATGTATTAAAAGGGAGGAGGCCAAAAGCTTCTTCACATAGATAAAGATTTGCATCAAAATCCCTAGGGAATACATGGAGAGCAAAGTATTAAATTCAATACAAGGTAAACAAACATTTTATTTTTCCTCAACATGAGCCTGCAATTAATAGCTGAAGGCACAAAGATAGTTTAATTTAATATAAAATAGCACAGTTTATCAATTCAGTCATACCTTGTTGCTCCAAAACCAAATTTTGCCTTCAAAAATTTAAATATATGCTCATCAGACTTCAGGTTAAGAATTTTCTATTGGGGAGGGAGAAAACAAAAACCACTATTAGTGTTTTAGGTATGGTTTCTTGATAATTTCCCAATGGAGAAAAAATATGTAAAACAAGTAAATGTTCACAGGAGTTCCTAGAACTGAGGAAGTCTAAGGCAGGGATTTTCAAGCTTTTTTTATGCCCCCACTTTCAATTTTTTTTTAGCAGAACCCTTTTTTTAAACAAAATCTTATATGTAAAAATCTTATATGTTTGTCAATATGTAAAATAGATAAAAGATGAGCTGCTTTGGTTTGAGAGAGGCTGAAGCACAGTGGGAACAATTTTTTTAGACCAGAATAGCAACAATATGATGATCTGAAACCTAAAAATGTTCAATACTGGGAAACGGACTTTGGCCCAGTGGTTAGGGCGTCCGTCTACCATATGGGAGGTCCGCGGTTCAAACCCCGGGCCTCCTTGACCCGTGTGGAGCTGGCCCATGCGCAGTGCTGATGCGCGCAAGGAGTGCCGTGCCACGCAAGGGTGTCCCCCGCGTGGGGGAGCCCCACGCGCAAGGAGTGCGCCCGTGAGGAAAGCCGCCCAGCGTGAAAAGAAAGTGCAGCCTGCCCAGGAATGGCGCCGCCCACACTTCCCGTGCCGCTGACGACAACAGAAGCGGACAAAGAAACAAGACGCAGCAAATAGACACCAAGAACAGACAACCAGGGGAGGGGGGGAAATTAAATAAATAAATAAATCTTAAAAAAAAAAAAAATGTTCAATACGTTAAATAGTCCCCAAGGCTATTGGCTCTGGGGTTTTTGTGTCTGCAGATACAAAGTGATGTAAGACTCATTCATCCAAAGACAATTTAAGACCCTGTAGTGATCCCCTAGAGGTGAGTGCTGGGGTCCATCTTAAATGATTTCAACTTTAATTCACAAAATTTTAATTTGATTAATTTTAATTTATGGCTTATAAACATCCATACAACATAAGTGGGTGAAGAAATAAAATCAGAAAAAAAGATAGGAAAAAAGTAGAATGACACCAGAACTGAGGTTAGTACACAAAATATATTCATTAGCTTAAAATAAGCCACAAATCTGGGCTTGGGCATTCTAGCAGTCAATGCAAAGAGGAAGATAAAAACATTTATGTTACTCACAGGGTCATACAATTAAAACAAAACCAGTTGCTCAGAAGAGATCCTGAAAGTCCTAGAACTGATAATTAAGAAATTTCTCTCAGGGGAATAGAAAACACACCAAAGAGTTTCATAGGACTGTACCTTCTAACTCCCCTCATTGTAGGTCACTGGCATAATATCATGTGCAATTCAAAGGAAATTATTCTTTGGGGAGCCAAAAAGAGTGGTCCAGGCATGCAGCTTTACACTGGTCTGGCTTAATCTAAGAAAAGATCCCTGAATATGTAGAGTAGGTACATGGATGAATGGCATCTCTTTCAGCCAAGCTTCCAGAAACACTGTTCTGCTCAAATAAGCTTTTAAGTACTGAACTACATGGAGTTTAAGAACTTACTGATAAGGACCTGGAATGGAGTTGTTCAAGGTTGCTGGTTGAGTGAAGTCTTTTTCTTTGACAGGCAGCAGATAGGAAAGGACTGCCATTCTCTTATGAAGGGGCATGAGCCTGCCATGCACATGTGTGTTTGTTGTCCTGAGACAGGACTTCTAGAAGGGGCATAATTGTCTCAAGAAATAATTGTTTCTGCTCTAGCCTAAAACATATGGGACATCAAGATGCAAGAGCTATACCCTTAAGTAAAGCCTGTCCTCTAAAAAATTTTAACCTGAAAAGTATATTAAAAAGTATGTTTAGCTAAGTAGTGCCCTAGGCACTGAAAAAATCTTAGCCAAACTCCTACTAAGCATATAACAAATGGATGCATGAGTTACTAAATAAGTTATTTTACTAAGCAGGGTTGTTAATTTTAAGTCAGTTAAATGTTGGGGAACATATACTAAGACTGAGCTCTGCTCTGCTTTCCAGCAGAAATTAGATAGTAGGGTCAGTTTTAAAATTAATTCAACCCAATAAAAATCATGTCATTTTTTTTTAAAGTACCATAGCTCTTAATTTAGGGAAATACTTGTTTAATGCTTTTGAGATAGAGCTTTTAAAAAGTTTAATAACTCAAAAAGTAAGTTCAACGTAGATCATGTTAAAGAATGCGAAGAAATCAGGGACTAAAAATCAAGAAAATAATCTTTTCACTGAAACAAAGCTAAAATTGAGCCTGTTTAGTGTAAACTTGTAACTCTTTAGTAATGCAGATACACTTTATAAAGCAAGAATTATTTGAAACTGCAAGTTTTAAAATGTCTCTCCAATGTTATGAATAAAAAATACATTAAATGCCATTTTATTAACCTACCTTGATAATGTTGTTGAGAAAAAGTGTCAAACATAAAACCATGAACAAATGTAACAAAAGTTTCCCAAGCCTATTAAAGAAGCTTCCAGTTTTCAGATTTTTCTAGAAATTAAAAGAGTTGAGTTTTACTTCTCAAATTTTAATATAGCTTCATAAACACCATCATATTATTCAATGATTTTCAACATTGGATTATGCAAAATATAGGGAAAATATTAATGCAATATGTAATCTACTAATCTTCATGAGGTTACACTGTCTTAATGTATGTAATGTTATAGTAGTATAAGGACCCTTTTAATAATGAGCTCTGTAAGATGAGGAAATGTGTCCTAGTCTTATTTCTTATACCTATGCAACCAAACTGAGTATTTGGGTCTACCGTTTAAGGTACTCAGGCTATGTTTACTGAACAAATCTTTATATCTTTATACATTAATTGATGTATCACAGACATAGCTATAAACCAGTTTAATAAAAATCTATTAATAGAAAAAAAGTATTTTGTGCTCTTTGATAACAGTTTTCATAAAATCATCAGATAACTTCAAAGATTGCTAAATAAAGTAATAGCTAAAGGCTTAAAAATGAATGTTTATTTTTAATTAACCTTTCAAGGATGACTGTTTTTTAGATAAAACTATCTACTGTTTTTAGATAGTCAACTAAAAACCTGTTTTGTTCTTTTGAAATTTTTTTGTGACAGTTTGTCCATAGTTGCTCTTACTAAAATGACTAAAAAGGGATTTATTCTTCCAAAAGCAGAGAACAAAATGGTTTCTTGATAAAGAAATGTTTGTATAAGAGAAAGGAAACAGGCTCCATCAGAATATTAAGGAAAAACAATTTAAATCTTGTGTAAATTTAAGAATCTTTTATTTTATTTAAAAATCAATAATTTGGTATGGGAGGATGGGGGAAAGAGTAGTGTTAGTACATAAAACCACAAAGTGCCTGTCAGCTTTGCTCATGGGTTCACACACAAAACAGTTTAAAAATTTTCCTTTTATTTCAACTTTAAAATCAATGGCAATCAACTAAGCATCTCTGGCAAATCTCTGAATCAAAGTTCTGATTCTCTAAAAAATAATAAATGTCAAAACAAAGGGGATTTCAAAGGATCTCAGGAATTTGAAAACAGAAATGGTACTTGAAATAAAGAGCAAATGTAGCACTAGTTCTTTTTAGTGGAATTTTGGTCGTAAATTTTCCTTCATATGCTGTACAAAAATAAGATTCAAACAACTGAACGATTTTCAAAGAAAGTTTGATTAAGAACATAAAATGTCGTACCTGAAGTTTTCTTGCAATTAATACTGAAAGGTTAAAACTGATAAGCAGTGATCCAAGAATCATGGAATTAAAAAACTGAAGAGTGCACACCAGGAGTAAACCTGTTATCTGTATATTATACAGCCATGTCGCCTGCAACAGTCAAAGATTAGGTGGTTAAACAGACATCTTGAGACCTGCATGGTCACTAGGTGGGACAGCTCTGGTTACATAACACACCAGAGTCAAGAAACATAATTGGAAAAAGGAACCAAATCACATTGTACATATTGATTCTCTACCTATTAATAACAGAATATGTAAATTTTTGTAACATTAAATGGAAACAAAGGGGTTAAATTACGCACAGGAAGCAAACAATGGTGTAAATGTGTCGTGGGAATCAGCAAGGGCAGTTTGTAATCTTCAGTTTTCTCCTAAATTACTTCTAATTACTGTCTACAATTACTAAAAACCACTACCTTATTGAATTCCATTATTTCCTAATTCTCCATACCATACATTTTAGGACCATATTGTATATTGCTTGATCTCCCTGATTAGACTGCAAACTCCTCTAGGCAAGGCCATATGCTCTTCGGCTCATGGCCTCATAGCAGGCAGCACGGGGTGATGGCTGAGAAGATGGGTCCTGGAGTTAATGGCACCCTCACTGTGGTGCTGAGTCTGCCACGGACCTGCTGTGTGACCTCCATGGGCCAGAACTGTTTCATCTGTGAACGAGAGATGATGATACTTTCCTGCATGCTAAGGATCTGGTATAAAGACCAAATGTGGTAATGCCTAGACATAATAAGCACTCACTAAAGATAACTGTAATAAATTTAATAAAAACTGTTGATAGGTTGATACAGAAAGAAGCAAAAACCAATTTTTACACAAAAAAAATATGCTACAAATAAAAAAGAGGCAGCCCCTAATAGTGAGTCGATATTTTCTCTTAGTTTTCCTCCTCTTTCAAATAAGCCAACTCCACACTCACGCTGGTATATAATAAATACCAGTTTTATCCAGCAGATTATATTTTCCCCATAGTTTTGTTTCCGTCATCTTGAAGGAAACAAACTTTCATTAAGCATTTAAAAGTTAGATGAGCAACATTTAAATACTTTTGCTTGGTGCTAATGGAAACTCAAGGAAGTGGATTCTTATGGTTTTTATGATTATAAGGATAATTTATCTTACTGTAGGAGCTTTAAAATTTCAGAAAAACAACAATAATAATCAGGGGAAAGGTAGATTCTTGAGTCCCAACATTACTACCTTAGAAATAATTTTGATTTCATATTGGTTTATAACATTTTGAATAACATTTTCTTTAATTTATATTATGTTGTATAATTTTCCCCATCGATGACTATTCTGTGAACAATTTAATTTTAAATTGTTCTGTAACATTCCACTATGTAGCTATGCCATAATTTATCTGCTGCTGGATCATCTAAGGTTGCTTCCAGTTTTTCTTCTTCTTACAGAAATTAATGTAATGACTACCCTTTATTAAAAAAAAACAACCCAGGTTTTTAATCTGATCTGATTAGATCCTTATTTTGTTCATTATTATATCCTCAGCACCTAAAGTAGTATCCACTAGAACATACTAATCATCCAATAAATATTAGAGGAATGAATGAATGAATATATTTCCTTAGGATAGATTCTTAAAAACAGAATTACTGGTTAGAACAGTTTAGAAAAAGAATAGTTTTACTTTTTAAAAAAAATGTGTTTCTTAAAAGAATTTTTTACTCTTCAAACCACCCCCCCCCCAACACACACACACTCCCCGAGATGGCTCCGTCATCTGTCTACTGGCTTTCTTTAGGAGGCACTGGAAACCAAATCGGGGTCCTCCCATGCGGGAGGTGAGTGTCTAATTGCTTGAGCCACATTCGCTCCCAATTTTTCCTTTTAAACAGCTTTTATTGAGATATAATCCACACACTATAAATGTACCCATTTAAATTATATAATTCATGATTGTTAGTATATTCACAGAGTTGTGCATCCCTTACCACAATCTTCAATTTTCTCTATTGTGGCAACATATATAACATATAATTTGCCATTTCAATCGTTTAAGTGTGCAATTGCATGGTATTCATTAGTGATAATCACCACCACCCATTACCAAGACTTTTTGTCAACAAAACAGAAACTTCTGTACCCATAAGCAGTAACTCCCCATTTCCAATCCCCCAGCCCCTGGGAACCTCTAATCTACTTTCTGTCTCTATGATTTTGCCTTTTCTAGAGATTACATATAGACGGAACCATAAAATATCTATCCTTTGTGTCTGGCTTCTTTCATTTAGCACAATGTTTCAGAGGTTCATCCATGTTGTGCTATATATCACAACTGCATTCCTTTTAATGGCTAAATAATAATCTGAATGTATACATATGTATATTTAATATTTCTTATTTTCTATTTCTCTTCCCTTCTCCCCTGACCCTTCTCCCCTGACCTGTGTGTTCTTCTGTGTCCGCTTGCATTCTTGTCAGTGGCACCATGAATCTATGTCTCTTTTTGTTGTCATCTTGCTGTGTCAGCTCTGTGTGTGTGTGGCACCACTCCTGGGCAGGCTGTGCTATTTTTCACGCGGGGCGGCTCTCCTTGCGGGGCACACTCCTTGAGCGTGGGGCTCCCCTACATGGGGGACACCCCTGCATGGCATGGTACTCCTTGCGCACAGTGCAGCTCTGTGCATGGGCCAGCTCACCACATGGGTTGGGAAGCCCTGAGTTTGAACCCTGGACCTCCCACATGGTAGGTGGACATTCTATCTGTTGAGCCAAATCCGCTTCCCTAAATAGTATACATTTTTTGAATACCCATTCATCTGTTGATGGAAGCTTGGGTTGTTTCCACATTCTGGTTATAGGTGAATAATGTTGCTATGAACACTGGTGTGTATCTGTTTAAATATATGCTTTTGGGAGTATATATCTAATGGTGATATTGCTGGGTCATGTTGTAATTCTTATGTTTAACTTTTTGAGGACCCACCAAACAGCTTTCCACAATGGTTGCACAATTTTACATTCCTACTAATACTGCAAGATGGATCCTATTTCTCTGCATCCTCCCCAACACTAGATATTTTCTCTTTTTTAAGTAATGGCCATCCTAGTGGGTATCCTAGTGGTACCTCATTGTGGCTTTGATTTACATTTCCCTAATTATTAATGATGCTGAGAATCTTTTCATGGGCCCATTTGGATACCTTTATATCTTTGCATGAATGTTGACTTAAATCCTTTGCCCATATTAGTGTTGAAAGAGGTTTAATAGTTCTTTATATATTCTGGAATCCTCATCAGATATATGATTTACAAATATTTTCTAGTATTTTGTGGGTTTGCCTTTTCACTTTTTTGAGGGTGCAAGCACGAAAGTTTTAAATTTTGAAGTCAAATTGATCTATTTTTTCTTTGATTGCATGGGCTTTTTGGTATCACAGCTAAGAAACCATTGCCAAAAAACAAGATCGTGAACATTTCTTGCTATGTTTTATCTTAAAAGTTTCATAATTTTGGCTCTTATTTAGGTCTATGATCCATTTTGAGTTAATTTTTGTGTATGGTGTGAGGAAGGGCTCTTAGTCAGCCAAAGGAGTACTGATGTGAAGTACCAGAAATCTGTTGGCTGTTATAAAAGGGTATTTATTTAGGGTAGAAGCTTACAGTTACCAGCCCATAAAGCATAAGTTATTTCCCTCCCCAAAGTCTGTTGCCACGTGTTGGAGCAAAATGGCTGCTGATGTCTGCAAGGGTTCAGCCTCCCTTTCTCTTAAGGCTCCGTGGCCCCAGCTTCTTCCAATATCAGCCACAGGCTGGGATAAGTCTTGTCTCTCTCCAGGGGCTCCTTCTTCTCCGGGGTCAGCTGCTCTGTGTTCTCTCCACAAGGTCAGCTGTAGACTATCAGGCTCTCTCTTCCCAGGGCCTCTGCCAGTCTATGGAGCCATCTCTGTTCCTCTATGTTCTTTTCCTAATTGTTTCCTTCCCAGGACTCCAGTTCAAAACTCCAACTAACTCCTCTGCCTTGTCATTTTCTCTGTGAGTCTCCACCTACCAAGGGGGCAGGGTCTCAATGTTCTACTGATATGGCCCAATCAAAACTATAATCATTATTTAATCAAGTAAAAGTGAAACCTCTCAATTTAATACAATCAAATGCCCAGAGGAAAAGAACATTTTACAAATAGAATCTATTTTTGGAATTCATAAACAATATCAAACTGCTACAGGCTCCAAATTCACTCTTTTGCATTTGAGTTTCGGTCTGATACCATTTTTGGAAAAGACTACTTTTCCAACAATTTTTGCCTTTTCAAAAATCAATTGAGATTCAGAGAAAGATAGAGTCTCATGCAGGACACAGTGCTCTTATGAAACAGGGGAGGAAGGGCAGAAGTTGTCCAAGGGAGCTACTTTGGGGATCTGCAAACTAAGTGAGTGACGTGTGCATTATCCAGGAGGGATTGGGTACTGAGAGAGGAAGAGACTGAAAGGGAAACTGTGAGTTATTGCCCCCATGCCTGGGAGTGGAGCCCCTTCCCCACCCTTGAGGCAAACAGCCTCTGCAAAACTTGCGACTGACAGCAAAACTTGTGGCTGATGGTGGCCAAATGAGAGGGGAGCAGGCATATTCCTCCCTGAGGGTGAGGAAGGCTGAGTTTGGTTTCTCTTCTGTAAGTTTAAATGGTAGGGCCCAGCTTTGAACTGGGGCCCCAATAGGCTCAGAAAATCCAACCAATGAAAGCTTTCGATCTACCTGGGAAAGTGAAGGAAGACAAGGCTTGTCTTTCTTGTCTCTATTTCCCAGGATTCTGTGGATATGGTCTGGACCCCATTAGTGGATCCCTGGCCCTGTTTTGATAACTCAAGTTGGAAAATCTTAAAATTTTAGAAAAATGTGAACCAAAAATCACAGAAGAGTCATGAAACAAAACCATTAAGCAGAAAGAGGAACTGACCAGAGTAAATTAACCAATATAATCAGATGCCTAGACACGAGCAAAAACTTATAAGCCATACTAAGAAACAGGAAGATATGACCCAATCAAAGAAAAGAATAAAAAATTCTGACAAGACACAGGATTTAAGACAGCTAATCAATGGCAATCATACAAATCTCCTAAATCAATTCAAAGAGGTGAAGGAAAATATGGTTAAAGAGATAAAGAATACTAAGACGACACTGGGGGAAGCGGACTTGGCCCAGTGGTTAGGGCATCCGTCTACCAAATGAGAGGTCCACGGTTCAAATCCCGGGCCTCCTTGACCCATGTGGAGCTGGCCCACGCGCAGTGCTGATGCGTGCAAGGAGTGCCCTGCCATGCAGGGGTGTCCCCCGCGTAGGGGAGCCCCACGCGCGGGGAGTGCACCCTGTAAGGAGAGCTGCCCAGCGCGAAAGAAAGTTCAGCCTGCCCGGGAATGGTGCCACACACATGGAGAGTTGACGCAGCAAGATGACGCAACCAAAAGAAACACAGTTTCCCATGCCACTGACACCAACAGAAGTGGACAAAAGAAGAACACACAGCAAACAGACACAGAGAACAGACAACCGGGGTGGGGGGGAGAAGGGAAGGGGAGGGGAGAGAAATAAATAAATAAATAAATCTTAAAAAATAAAAAATAAAAAAGAAGACACTAAGTAAACATAAAGGAAAACTTGAAAGCCTGCAAAGAAACCTAACAGAGCTTATGGGAATGAAAGACATAATGGATGAGATTAAAAATAAATGTGAGGCATAAATGCATATTTGAATTGGCCGGGGACAGAATAAGTGAATTAAAAAACATAGCATTTCAACCTAAAAAGACAGAAGAACAGAAAGAGAAGAGAATGGAAAAAATTGAACGAGATCTAAGGAAATTGCATGACAATACAAAATGTACAAACATACGCATTATAGGCATCACAGAAGAAGAGAAATGGAAAAGGGACAAAAGGAGTATTTGAGGAAATCAGGAAAATTTCCCAACCCTTATGAAAGACATAAATTTCAACATCCATGAAGGACAACACATCCCAAACAAAATAAATGCAAACAGACTACACCAAGACATCTACTATTCAAAATGTCAAATGCCAGAGATAAAGAGGATTCTGAAAGTAGCAAAAACAATGTAAACACATGCATGAGGCAAACATGGGTAAAACTAAAGGGAGAAATAAAAGTCTCTACAATAATAGCTGGAGACTTCAATACACCACTCTCAGCACTGGATATAACATCTGGACAGAGGATAAATAAGGAAATAGAGTGCTTGAATAATATGATAAATGAACTAGACCTAAAGACATCTATAAAGCATTGCACCCCAAAATAGCAAGATATACATTCTTCTCAAGTGCTCAAGGATCTTTCTCTGGGATAGACCATATGTTCGGTCACAAGACAGGTCTCAATAAATTTAAAAGACTGAAATTATACAAAGCACTTTCTCTGATTATAATGGAATGATTCTGACAATCAATTATAGACAGAAAAAGGGAAAATTCACAAATACATGGAGATGAAACAACACTCTTAAATAATCAGTGGGTCAAAAAAGAAACTGCAAGAAAGAACTGCAAATATCTTGAGGCAAACGAAAATGAGAACACAACATATCAAAACCTATGGGATCAAAACCTATGGGATACAGTGAAGGCAGTGCCAAGAGGGAAATTTATAGCCCACAATGCTTATATTAAAAAAAAAGAGCTAAAATCAAAGAACTAATTGCAAACCTGTAGGAACTAGAAAAATAAGTGCAAACAAATCCCAAAGCAAGCAAAAGGAAAGAAATAACAAAAATTAGAGCAGAAATAAATGGAAAACAAAAACAAAACAAAACAAAAAACAATAGAGAGAATCAACCAAGCCTAAAGAGAATCAACTTCTCAAAGTTGGTTCTTTGAGAAGATCAACAAAATCTACAAACCCTTAGCTAGACTAACAAAGGGGGAAAAAAGGACAGAACATGTAAATAAATAAAATCAGAAATAAAAGGGGGGACATTATCACTGACATCGCAGAAATGAGAGATCATAAGAGTATACTATGAACAGCGATACATAACAAAATCAATAACATAGATGAAGTGGACATTCCTAAAAACACAAGAACTACCCACAATGACCCTAGAAGAAAGAGAAGACCTCAACAAACTAATCACAAGTAAAGAGACTGAGTCATCAAAAGCCTCCCAAAAATGAAAAGCTCAGGACCAGAAACTTCACAGATGAATTCTACCAATCATTCAAAGAAGATCTAATACAAATCTTGCTCAAACTTGCACAGGAGAGAACACTACGAAACTTGTTTCTATGAAGACAACATCACCGTAAGACCAAAACCAGATAAAGTTATTTTGGAAAAAGAAAACTACAGACCAATTTCTCCAATGAATATAGATGTAAAAATCCTCAGAAGATTACTTGCGAACCAATACCAAAAGCAAATTAAAAGAATTATACACTTCAATTAAATAGGTTTTATCCCAGGTATGCAAGGGTGGTCCAACATTAGAATACCAATTAGTGTAATAAATGACATGGTCTTTTTGATTGATGCAGAAAAGACATTTTACAAAATATAGCACCCTTTCTTGATAAAAACACACCAAAAGACATGAACAGAAGGAAGCTTTCTCAATATGGTAAAGTACATATATGAAAAACCTACAGTTAGCATTACACTCAATGGTGAAAGACTGAAAGCTTTCCTACTGAGATAAGGAATAAGACAAGACTGTCCACTATGACCACTGTTATTCAATATGGTACTAGACATTCTAGCTAGAGCAATTAGCCTAAAGAAATAAAATGCATCCAAATAGGAAATGAGAAGTAAAACTTTCACTGTTCACTGATGGTATGATCCTTTATCTAAAACATCCCAAAAAATCCACCACAAAGTGACTCCTAGAAGATGAATTCAGCAAACTGGCAGGATACAAGATTAATACGCAAAAATCAATAGCGTTTCTAAACATTACTGATGAGCAATCTAAGGAGGAAATTAAAAAAAAAAAATCCATTTACAATAGTGGCTAAAAGAATCAAATATAAGCATTCAGCATTCAGAAAACTACAAAATATTGCTAAAAGACACCAAAGAGGACCTAAATAAATGGAAGGACAGTTCATGATCATGGATTGGAAGACTAAATATTAAGTTGTCCGTTACACCCAAATTGATTTATAGATTCAATACAATCCCAATCAAAATTCCAAGAGAGCACTTTATATAAATGGGAAAGTTAAATACTAAATTTATCTGGAAGTGTAAGGGGCCCCATTTCACACCTTAGACAAAAATAAACTCAAAATGGATCAAGGACCGAAATATAAAAGCAACAACTGTAAAACTCCTAGAAGAAAAAATAGATAAATGGGACCTACTCAAAATTAAACCACTTTTGTGCTTCAAATGACTTGTTAAGAAGGTGAAAAGGCAGTCTATTCAATGGGAGAAAATTTTTGGAAATGACCTATTTGATAAGGGTTTGATTTCCATGTTATATAAAGAGCTCATACAACTCACCAATAAAAAGACAAGCAATCTGATTTAAAAATGGGCAAATGACATGAATAGACATTTTTCTAAAGAGGAAATACAAATGGCTAGAAAGTACACAAAAAGATGCTCAACATCACTACTAGGGATATGCATATCAAAACTACAACGAGATCATTTCATGCCTTACAGAATGGTCTTTACTAAAAAAAAAAAAATCCTGAAAACTACAAGACTGGAGAAGATGTGGAGAAACAGAACACTCCTTCACCGTTAGTGGTAATGTAAAATGGTGTAGCATCTGTGGAAGACATTTTGGCAGTTCCTCAGGAAGATAAACATAGAAACTGCTGTATAATCCAGCAGTCCCACTAGGAATATATTCAGAAGTGAAAGGATATGAACAGACATTTTCCTGCTGATGTTCATAACAGCATTATTCACAATTGCTAAAAGATGGAAACAACCCAATTGTCCATCAACCCATGAATGGATAAGCAAAATGTGGTACAGGACATATGATGGGATAGTACTGAATTGTAAGAAGAAATGAAGTTGGGATGCATATGACAACAGCGATGAAATCTTGAGGACATTAATGTTGAGTTAAACAAGCCAGACACAAATGGACAAATATTTATGGTCTCACTAATATGAACTAAATAAATAAACTCATGAATGGAGCTAAACTCTAGAGTATTGGGTCAGTAGGAGATAGAATATGGGTTGAGAAGGGGGAGCTGAGGCTGAATGTATGTACAATGTTTAACAAAGTTAATTGTAAATGTAAGGAATTGGATAGATTTTGATGGTAACACATTACAGCGAGTATAACAAACACTGCTGACTAATGAATATAATTGTATCTGAAAGGGAGGTTAATGTCAATAGAAAGAAAGCTAGAGGACAATCTAGAGACATCACAGTGAGTAAAACAATTCTGTTCTTTTTCAAGATAGTTTTGGCTATTCTGGGTCCTTTGTATTTTCCTGTGAATTTTAAGATCAACTTGTCAAATTCTACAAAGAAGCCAGGTGGGTTTCTGATAGAGACACTGCATTAAATCTATAGATTAATTTGGTGAATACTGCCATCTTAACTGATAATTAAGTTTTCCGATCCATGGAGATGAGAGACGTTTTTCTTTGCTAAATTTTTCGTTGTTACATTTTTTTCAGTACATTATCTAGTTGGTAAGAAATGGTATCACAGTATGATTTTAATTTTTACTTACATAGTTGTTGAACATGCAGATGAGCTTTTTAGATGTTTATTGGCCATTCCTTTTTTTTTTTCTTATTAAAATACACTAATATGATTTGTCCATTTTTTCCTATTGGGGTACTTATATTTCTCTTATTGAGTAGCAAGAGTTATTTTAAGGTATTGTATTCTAATTCTTGGTTGGCTATATGCAGTATAACTATCTTCTCCCTGATTATACTTTATACTTTGTTCATGGTGTCCTTCGTTAAGCTTATTTGTTTAATGTAGTTGGATTTATCAACTTCAAAAAAAATTTTTTTAATTAGTTTATTGAAGTACATCACTCATACATAAGCAATAAGTGTATAATTATAGCTGTGAAATTACAAAACAAACATATATAACATCATACAGGACTCTCATAACTCACCTTACCACCAATAACTTGCATTGTTGTTAGACCATTTAACGAATGATTAAAGAGCATTGTCAAGGGAAGTGGACTTGGCCCAGTGGATAGGGCGTCCGCCTACCACATGGGAGATCCACAGTTCAAACCCCGGGCCTTCTTGACATGTGTGGAGCTGGCCCATGTGCAACACTGATGTGTGCAACGAGTGCCATGCCACGCAGGGGTGTCCCCCACATAGGGGAGCCCCACGCGCAAAGAGTGCTCTCCGTAAGGAGAGCCGCCCAGCGCAAAACAAAGTGCAGCCTGCCCAAGAATGGCACCACACACATGGAGAGCTGACACAGCAAGATGACACAACAAAAAACCCCCACAGATTCCCATGCCGCTGATGAGGATAGAAGTGGTCACAGAAGAACACACAGCGAATGGACACATAGAGCAGACAACTGGGGGAGGGGGAAGGGGGAGAGAAATAAAAAATAAATCTTAAAAAAAAAAAAAAGAGCATTGTCAAAATATTACTACTAACCAAAGTATTTTCCCCCAACCAACCCTATTATTATCTTTATATCATTTATATGTGAACATACATAAACAATTAAGTGTATAGTAAAAGCTGTGAACTCACAAAGCAAACATGCATAACATTATACAGGGGTCCCATACATCAACCCTCCATCAACACCTTGCATTGTTGAGAGACATTTGTTACAAATTATGAAAGAATATTGTCAAAATATTACTACTCATCATAGTCCTTATCTTATATTTGGTGTGTTTTTCCCCCAACCCACCTTATTATTTTTAAAAATATGTATTTTAAAGATTTATTTTTTATCTATTTCTCTCCCCTCCCCCCACCCCAGTTGTCTGTTCTCTGTGTCCATTTGCTGCATGTTTTTCTTTTGTCCGCTTCTGTTGTCAGCGGCATGGGAATCTGTGGGTTTTTTTTGTCGCGTCATCTTGCTGTGTTAGCTCTCTGTGTGTGTGGCGCCATTCTTGGGCAGGCTGCACTTTGTTTTGCGCTGGGCAGCTCTCCTTACGGGGAGCACTCCTTGCGCGTGGAGCTCCCCTACGCGGGGGACACCCCTGCGTGGCATGGTACTCCTTGTGCGTATCAGCACTGCGCATGGGCCAGCTCCACACGGGTCAAGGAGGCCCAGGGTTTATATATATATTTTTTTCAAGATTTATTTTTTATTTCTCTCCCCTCCCCACCCCAGTTGTCTGCTCTCTGTGTCCATTTGCTGTGTGTTCTTCTGTGACCGCTTCTATCCTCATCAGCAGCACCGGGAATCTGTGTTTCTTTTTGTTGCGTCATCTTGCTGTGCCAGCTCTCTGTGTGTGTGGTGCCATTCTTGGGCAGGCTGCACTTTCTTTCGTGCCGGGCAGCTCTCCTTACGGAGTGCATTCCTTGTGCATGGGGTTTCCCTACGTGGGGGACACCCCTGCGTGGCAGGGCACTCTTTGTGCGCATCAGCACTGCACATGGGCCAGGTCCACACAGGTCGAGGTGGCCGGGATTTGAACCACGGACCTCCCATGTGGTAGGTGAATATGCCCTATCCACTGGGCCAAGTCCACTTCCCAATAGTCTCTGCTAAAATATTTTATATATTTTTGCATATTTAAACCTTTGAATGACCTAGAATTATTTTTTGTACATGTTGTATAGTGTGAATCCAATTTTACTTTGCCATTGGTATGACCAGCATTTTCCTTATCATTTATGAACCACTCCCAATAGTCTCCAGTATCTTACTTGTATGGGAATGCTTCAGGGACCTTTGGTATAAAAATCTGTTAAGATTCAAAAGCTTTTAATGCTCCATGGCAATTATAGAGACTTGTTAGAAGTTTGTTGATTTTATGGACCTTCTTATAGAACTAGAGCTTCTTATTTCATTGATTCTTGGTATTCTTTCTTTGCTCTTAATTTCACTGATTTCTGCTCCTATGTTTATTATTTCCTTCCTTCTGCTTGATTTGGGTTTATTCTTCTTTTCCTAGCGTCTTAAGGTTGGAACTTAATATTGTTATTGATCTTTAGTCTGAATCTGTTTGGTCCTAGAACATAGTCTGTACGGTCATAATTCTTTTTAATTTGTTGGTGTTTAAGTTCCAGGATATGGTATATCTTGGTAAATGTTCCATGGGTGCTTAAAACGAATGTACATTCTGTAGTTGCTAGGTGAAGTGTTATATAAATATTGAGTAGTTCCTGTTGGTTAATGATGCTGCACAGTTCTTCTCTATACTTGCTGGTTTTCTTTCTAGCTGTTATATCACTGTTGAAGTTTCCAGCTATAATTGTCTATTTGTCTATTTCTCCTTTCAGTTGTCAGGTTTTGTTTCATGGATTTTGCAATTCTATTATTTACTGCATAACATTTAAGATTGTTATGTCTTTTTCTTTAAGATTTATTTATTTCTCTCCCCACCCCCACCCTGGTTGTCTGTTCTCTGTGTCTATTTGCTGCGTCTTCTTTGTCTGCTTCTGTTGTCTGTGGCACGGAAATCTGTTTCTTTTTGTTGCGTCATCTTGTTGTGTCAGCTCTCCCTGTGTGTGGCATCATTCCTGGGCAGGCTGCACTTTCTTTCGCGCTGGGCGGCTCTCCTTGCGCATGGGGCTCCCCTACGCGGGGACACCCCTGCGTGACACGGCACTCTTTGCACATATCAGCACTGCACATGGGCCAGCTCCACATGGGTCAAGAAGGCCCAGGGGGAAACGGACTTTGGCCCAGTGGTTAGGGCGTCCGTCTACCATATGGGAGGTCCGCGGTTCAAACCCCGGGCCTCCTTGACCCGTGTGGAGCTGGCCATGCGCAGTGCTGATGCGCGCAAGGAGTGCCGTGCCACGCAAGGGTGTCCCCCGCGTGGGGGAGCCCCACGCGCAAGGAGTGCGCCCGTGAGGAAAGCCACCCAGCGTGAAAAGAAAGAGCAGCCTGCCCAGGAATGGCGCCACCCACATTTCCCGTGCCGCTGACGACAACAGAAGCGGACAAAGAAACAAGACGCAGCAAATAGACACCAAAGAACAGACAACCAGGGGAGGGGGGGAAATTAAATAAATAAATAAAATCTTAAAAAAAAAAAAAAAAAAAAAAAAGAAGGCCCAGGGTTTGAACCTTGGCTCTCCCATGTGGTAGACGAACGCCCTAACCACTGGGCCAAGTCCGCCACCTGTTATGTCTTCTTGATAACTGACCCTTTTATAATTACATAATTTCTTCTCTGTACCCGGTAATTTTCTTTGCTCTGCAGTCTATTTTATATATTACTGTAGCTGTTCCTGCTTTCTTTTGATTAAAGTTTGCATGGTATATCTTTTTCCATCCTTTTACTTTCAACCTACCTATTTTATTGTAGTTGGAGTGACTTTCCTATATTTGAAGTGAGTTTCTGATAAGCAGTAATACAGTAGGGTCGTGTTTTTTATTTGTGCATTTAGACCAATTTTATATAATGTTATTACTGATGCATTAAATATGCCATTTTATTGTTTTCTCTTTGTCCTCTGCTTTTTTCCCCTTTTTCCTGTATTTGTCTGGCTTAGTAGAACACATTTAGAATTCTTTTATTCATCTTAGTGTTTTTGAGTGCATCCCTTTGTGGATATTTTCAGTGGTTGTGCTGAGTATTACATTACATATTCATAACATCACAGTCTACTGATGTTTGCTTTTTTTAAAGATTTATTTATTTATCCCCCCCTTGTGGCTTGTTACTTTTTTTTTTGCTGTCTTTTCTCTGTGTCCATTCACTGTGCGTTTTCTCTGTATCTGTTTGTATCCCTTTTGTTGTGTCATCTAGCTGCATCAGCTCTCTGTGGCGCATGGGCCAGCTTTGCCTTCCCACTGATATTATTTTACCAGTTCAAGTGAAGTGTAGTAAACTTACCTCTATTTAAGTCCCTTTATCCTCCTCATTTTTAATTGCTTTAAATATTTCCTATACATACAACTGAGAATCACCTACAACATTATTATAATTTTGCTTCAATCACCGAACATAATTTGGAAAATCCAAGAGAAGGAAAGCCCCTTGTATTTACCCATATTTTAACTCTTTTTATTGCTTTTTCCAAAAAATGTTCCAAAATTCCTTATTTTATCATTTCCTTTCTGTTTCAAGAATTTCCTTTAGCCATTCTTTCAGGGTGTACTAAGATTGCTGATGCCAAATTCCATTAGTTTTCCTTCTACTGAGAATGTCAGATGAATTCCCCTTCATTGCTGAAAAATATTTTTGCTGGACATAGGATTCCTGATTGACAATTCTTTTCTTTCAGCAGCTGAAAAATACTGTGCCACTTCCTTCTAGCCTCCATGGTTTCTGATGAGAAATCCACTGTTAATTCTAATTAGTTTTCCCTCACAGGTAAAGTGTTTTTTTGTTGGCTGATTTAAGATTTTTTTTTTTTGTCTTTAGTTTTCAGAAATTTGCTTATGTTGTGTCCTGGCATCGTTTTATTTCAATCTGTGTATCTTTTTCCAAATTTGGTAAAATTTCAGCTATTATTTTCTCAAATACTCTTTCAGTCCCACGTTATTTCTCCTCTCCTAGGACTCCGATGACATGAATGTTTTCATGTTTCATGATTTCTGTTATAGTTTCACAAGTCACTGGAATTGCTGCTCATTTTTTTCAGTCTATTTTTTCTTGTTCAGATTAGAAATGCCTATTGTTCTATCTTTAAGTTAAATGGCCTCTCCATTCTGCTTGAGACCATCCAATGAGGTTTTATGTTTCGGTTATTGGAAATTTTCAGTTCTAGAATTTCCATTTGGCTCTTCTTGGCATCTCTATTTCTTTGCTGAGAGTTTTTTTCCTTTGTTTCAAGTCTGTAATTGCTTGATGAAGCTTTTTTAAAAATTACAGTTGCTTTAAATTCCTGCTAAGATAATTCCAACTTCTTTGTCTCTCCATGTTGGCATCTGTTAGTTGTCCCTTCTTTCAAAAGAGATTTTCCTGGTTCTTAGTATAATGAATGATTTTTAAAATTGTATCTTGTACATTTTGGGCATTATACTGTAAGACTCCAGATCTTATTTAGCTCTTTCGTGTCACAGCCACCAGTGCCATGTTGGTGGAAAAAGAAGAGTGCCACTCTTTATTTTCAGATGGGCGTGGAAGTTCAGGTTCTGCACTTGGCCTCCTGGGGTGGGAAGGGGCAGGGTGCCTCATTACTGCTGGGTGTGGATGAATGTTCAGGCTCCTTGTGAAAGCCCCAGCTTCCCATTTGGTCTGCTCTAACACCATCTCGGCAGGGAAGGAAAGGGATGTCTCATGATCATTGGGTGAACTTTCATGATCTCCCCACGTAGACTTCCTGACATCCCTGGAAAATGGTGAAAGTCCTGGCTCCCAATTAGGCTTCTTCTGACACAACCATGGTGGGAAGTGAGTGGTGCCTTGTTACAGCTGGGCAAGGATTGAAGGACAGACTCTCCACTCAGCATTTGCTGACAAGAGGGAACAGGGCTGCTGTTTTTTCCTGTGGTGTTTGGCTGGAGTAGGGTGGTTACTGTCTGAAAGTTTCTATCTTGCTCAGTTCTCCTTTTCGGATCCTTTTGCTAGAAAGAAGGCTTTACTGGCAGCTTTTCTATCTGAGACCACTGGTATTTCCAGATTGCTGGCTTTTCCAGGACACAGTTCAGCATATATGAGGCAAAGAGAAAACCCTGGTAACTCAATGCCATTTCTTCCCTTGGGTCTCAAGATTCCTAGGAGGTTTGCTTTCTTCTCTCCACCTTGCAAAATCTTATGCTTGTTTTATATATACTGTCCAGGGTTTTAGCTCTACTTAGTGGGAAGAACAGAGGGAGGTATGTGTACTCCATCTGGTCTAGAACTGTATGGAATATTTTAAAATGATCTCTCAGGCATTTATTATTAATGTGTCTTCTTGTTTCCACATCAGATTAATAAAACTTTATTAACCTTCATATTTTTAGCCTTTAATGAAGCAAAAATATATGCTCAACAATACCATTTGCTACTCTGCTTTATATTTAAAAACCCTTGAACACATTTCTAACTGGAAACTTGGGGTTTTGTTGGTAAGAGATGTCTCATCATCCATGAAAAGATAATGACCTATCAGTAGATATCACTTCTTATCACCACATTGTGCTCTGAACTTGGATTACTTTTTTCTATACCAATTATTCTGACTCTTTGCTGACATGATTGGAGATCAATGATCAAATATGAAGAAACTAAGGTTCAAGAAGGTAAATGACTTGCCAGAGTTTAAGAGCTAGTAATTTTCAGAGTTGATGCTAGCAACATGGTTTTATAACTCAGGATCATTTCATTATAATACTGTTCTTCCTTAAATTCTGACAATTATAACTACTTGTAACACCAACATAATTTCAAATATAAAAGTTTAACCAAGTTTAGAATCGAATCCCATGAAATAAATTAACTGCACTATTTTTAAAATTTTGTGTTTGTGTGCCAAAACAGTACCCTTTGTTTTTTCTAATTTTAAATGAAATACATGATTACAGAAAAACTAATTCAGAAGAGTCAAAGAACAAAGGGAATATACAGAACCATGCAGTTGACTATTAACACGTTGAAATGTTTTACTTTAAAAAAAAATAGAGGGGAGGTCGAAAAATGGTTATATAATACTTCCTTACAGAGATAAGCCAGAAATTATTTAACAGTACCCTACTGGTAATGTCTTCGCTTGTTTTCAAGCTTTTATCATTACAATACAATTAAAAGGAACACTCTTATTTCCTTAGGATAAATTTCCAGAGGTGGAATTGCTCTCTACTGCAAGGACAGGGAATAGCATTTTATATTCTTACCAGTGGTGTGTGAATGACCATGACTTCACAACTACAGAAACACTAAATATTATATACATGTAATATTTAATTTGCCAATGCTTTTCCTACCGCATTTTACCTTCCCAGCCTGCCCTTTCACATTCTACCTAAGTCCTACTACTCTTCTCTTTTGTGGCTCAGCTCAAGGTCCCCACTTCTGTGAAACTTTTCCACAGAAAAGATGTTATAGTCCCTTTGAGTTTCTTGGGGGGGGGGAAATGGAATATCCAGTAAGACATTTTAAAATGTCTATCTTATATTTGTACATTTAATTCATCTCTAAAAGGACAACTGACCACCTATATGCTCCCAAATAACTCTGTCTTTTAACTTGAAATAAACAGAATCAAAGTGAAGATGTGTCAAACTAGGCTGCATAAATTACACTGCTTCAACTGACCACAGCATACTTATATTAGATCTAAGAAGCAGCTTCATCTTATTATCAAGCACTTGCATATTTGAGCTCACTCTATTATATAAAACACCAAACAATGAAATTTTCAAATGAGAAAAGAAAGCAAAACTTACCTTCACAGCTGGAAGCATGTCCAAAGAGTCCAGTATGAACAGTACTAATGCTTGCATCAGCATCATAAATTGATTAAATTGCCATGTCAGGCTAAAGAGAAAAGTTGATATGAAAATGGCAAGCAGTATCAGCCTCTGAAAAAAGAAAACCTTTGCATAATTTATATGTCTCTATTAATAAAAAGCCTTGCAGAAAAGTTTTCTCCAGAGCAGCCAATTTCTCTACAAACCAAATAGAAAAACCATAAACTGTTGCTCTAAAAATCCTTGCATTTGTTACTTAAGCTCTAAATATCCTAAAGTGACACTTTGCATATAAATATTCACATACAGTATGTGTATTCCACACTATTATAGAGGTGATAACATACCACATCATCTCAAGAGCAATGGCTTAAAAATTCTGACAGTTTTGCACAAAGTATGTGTGGGTTTGCTGCAACTATTTAAGGGTAGATTATGTACAGTACATTTTTAACATCAAAAATGAAAACATTTTCCTTGCAAAGTAGGAAAAAGCTCAGAAAAAGAAAACTTCATTTAATTCAAGTAAAAAATGGGTCACAGAATAAGAATGATTCACATACACTGGGACACTATATAAAACACATCTCATTTTCTGAGGCTTCTTATATAAAATTGGGAAATTAAAACAATATAAGCTATTATCAAAACTTACTTCAGAAAGAGGCTGTAAATTTGGTCTCAGGAAATATGTAATTGCTGCTATTTGAATTGCAAAGAATGGCAGTGCCCAATTCTCCCTCAATGGAATGGTAAATTCAACTCTTGTGGTGTCTATTCTGCACAAAATAAAACAAAATTGGCCAAAGTGGTATTTTTTGCAATAATTTCCTCAAACAGTTCCTAAAATGAAAGTTCCATTACATGAAGTCCAAGTATATTTGAAGCCTAGTCTAAGTTCTCAATAATAACAATTGGTCTTATCATCACCATCCCTGTAACATAAAACTGGCATTGAGAAATTATCCAGGGGTATGTATTTAGCTAAGTGGTAGATCTGAGGTCCAAACCCACGTCAGTCTGACTCCTAAGCACGTGGATATTACAGGTGGCATCACCTCCTACTTTACTTCTAACTCCACTAGTGCCAAGAGGCAATGTTTTGCATTCTCCCTCTATGTATTTCTTTAGTACTTTACACTGAGTCTTAAATTCGTCACTGGCAATAAAGTTTTTGTCCCTCCACCCCCTCTAGATTTTAAGCCCCAGAGGACAAGCACAGGTCAGTTTTCATCTTCATATGCACAGCACAAAGAACCATCTCTACCCATGTTACACATTCAATAAATGCCCTTTATTTATTCTTACTAAAAGCAATTTATTTGACTTACACTTAGTTTTTTTTGAAAGATTTATTTTTACCCTGTCCCCTCCTCTTCCCTTCCCCCCCACCTCCCACTGTTTTTGCAGACTGTGTCCATTCACTGTGTGATCTTCTGTTATCTATTTCTCTTTTTTTCTTCTCATTTTTTCTCCTCTAGGATTCACCGGGATTTGATCCTGGGGACTCTGATGTGGAGAGTGGTTCCTGTCGCTGCGCCACCTCAGTTCCTGGTTTCTGCTGTGGTTCCCTTGACTCTCCCTTTTGTCTCTCTTTTTATTGCATCATCATCTTGCTTCGTGACTCACTTGCGCAGGCACTGGCTCGCCGCACAAGCATGCTTCCTCTTCTTTTTCTCCAGGAGGCCCCAGGGATTGAACCTGGGTCCTCCCATATGGTAGGTGGAAGACCTATCACTTGAGCCACATCTGCTTCCCTTCACTTACTTTTAACAGGAATAATAAGGATATTAGATTAAAATGTTAAGAGGCTGGATGGTAGTGAGGGTAGGGCAACACTGTGAACATGATTAATCCCACTGAATGGTATGCTTGGGGAAGGCTGAGATGGGAAAATTCATATTGCATATGTTTCCACAATTAAAAAAAAAAAAAAGAGCAACTAAATAGACAATGACAAATGCAAGACATGATCCTGGATGGGATCTAGCAAGGGAGAAGAAAAGTATCAGAGGGATATTACTGGGACATATGAAAAAACTGGACTATAGACTATGAGCTTTATATCAGTGCTAAATATTTTCAACTTGGTAACTGCACTTAAGTTCATTATGTAAGTAGATATCCTGTTCTTAGAAAAAATATATGTTTGAGGAGCATGATGTATACAACCTACTCTCAAATGTTTAGAAAACATATAAAGACACAGATACATAACTATCTAGAGCTAGAGTAATACAGCAATGTGGCAAAATGTTAAAATTGGTGGATCTGGGTCTTGGGGTGGGGTAGGGTGGTCCTGGTATGCTGGAGTTCTCTGTATGGCTTTTGTATTATTTTTGTAATTGTTCTGTATAAGTGTGAAATTATCTCAAAATAAAATGTTAAAAAAATGTTAAGTGGCAGTCATAACATAGTTATGTCTCACACTCTGAGTTTGAATCCTAACCAAGACTTAGTTGTGATATTACTTAAACTCTTAAGGCACAATTTCCTCATCTCTAAAATAGGGATAACAATAGCACCTACCCTACAGAGTTATTAAATGATTATGTAATACAGTTAGTAATACAATTCACAAGTATTTGGTATATAGTAAGCAACAAATAAGGTTGTAATAAAAAATAATTTGCTTAAATTCACAGGGACAAAAAGTAGATTACAGGTTACCCAGGTTAGGGGGCAAGGAGAATGGGTAGACTTTCTATTGGGGTGGTAAAAAAGTTTTAGTAATGGATGGTGGTGATGTTATCACATTATTGTGAATGTAATTAATATCAGTGAATTGCACATATGAAAAGAGTTAAAATGGGAAATTTTGTGTTGCATATATATTAGCACAATAATAATGTTTAAAAAATTAACTTAAAAAAAAAAAAAATAAGTACAAACAGGTCAAGAAAAATAATCACTGACAGATAAACCAAGGAGAAAACATTCCCACCCAAACAAATTTCACTAACCTAGAAATGAAGTCACTTCAATTTCATTTACTTTTTGGGAAAGGAGAGATGCGTTATGATTCCAACTCACCTATTTGTGACATACCAGAAAGCTGCTAATAGTCCTGATAGCCATGTACCACTAAGGAGCCAGCTAGTTATGTAAAGAGCTGTGACGTAGATTGCCTGGAGTCCAAATAAGGTGTAAATATAAAAATAAACTGGCTCTAAATATTTCTGTGAAAGGAAACAATAAAAATGTTTGTTAGAGCAGCGCTAACCCTTATCACCATTTAAAAAGTATAACAAAGGAAATTTAATGTGCAGAAGCCCAGTGGCAATTCCAAGCAATAAATCCACTTTATCCCCCTTTCCAACTGAAAGTCCTTAAGGGTTCTGGCTTTATTTTCTACTCTACACAGTTCTTGGTCCAATTTTTCCCCATTCACATGAGAAGTAGGTGTTGTAATTGGATAATTAAAAATTTTTTTTTTTTATCTCAAAGATAAATTAGGAGTGATTATACATTTCCAAATAGAAAAATTTGTCAACTTTTATACCACATAAATGTATTATGATATAAGCCAGGAAGCATCTTAAATGTGAAAAATATCTTTTAAAATGCAAATAAAAAGGAAAGGTCACAATATAAATGCAGAAAATTAGTATATTATTGATTTTACACCAAGCAGTTGAAGATGTGAAGAATACATGTAAAACTTTCAACTTAAAATGACAGGTATCACCTGCTATTAATAACTCAATGTCACAAAATACAACGTACCTGTATAGGAAGAGCTCTATATAAAATACTGAGAAAAACCTCTTGGTAAATATTCATTCGTTCAAGGAGATTAATTGTCCTCATGGATTCAGTTTTATTATCATATATTAAGCCATGTAAACCTAAGAATGATATTTGAAAAACCAGGAAAAAATAACTATAATTTAAATCATAATCATTCATTCAAAACTAACCATAGATTCTTTAGTATGTCCCAGCAACTGTGCTAGGCATTGCAGTGAGTAAAAACCCAGAGTACTACCTTCACAGAGTATATTGTGTATTGTACATTATTTAAATATCTATACAAATAGGTAAATTAATACTTTTGTGACGGCAATGAAAAAAAAAGTACATTTCTCTGTAGAAATTTGGGCAAGAGGATTTTATGTTCCTCTGATGTCCTCCTGCTATGACACCTGCAATGCAATGCCTCCCTCTGGAGAATATAAATGGCCTCCCTCCCTGTGGTAGGTTTCACCACTTCACAAACTCTGGCCAATGCCATGTGAATGGACATAAAACACTTCTTTCTTTTTTAAGGAGGTACTACCACCTTGTACGTGGGAAGTAGGCGGTCAACCACTGGGCTATATCTACTCTCCAATGAGAGTCGATTTTTTGTTTGTTTGTTTTTAGGAGGTACCAGAGATTGAACCCAGGACCTTGTACATGGGAAGCAAGTGCTCAACCACTTGAGCTACATTTGCTCCCCACACACAACACTTCTGAGTCTCTTAAGATAATACATGTTTCTGCCAACTCTTTTCTTTCCCTCTACAATGATAACAGCATGTTCCAAAGGGGGGCAAATATGTTATAAGAGTGGGAAAATAAACCCATTGTTAAAGAAATCCACTGCTATTTTCATGTCATAAGCTACTATAACCAAGCAGATTAATTACTGGAAGGTGTGAATGGGTAGTTCACAGAAGAAAACATGCATTTGGCCCTTAAATATTTGAAAAGATGCTAAACCTCACTCCTACCAAGAGAATTGCAAATTAAAACTACACTGAGATAACATTTCTTATTGATCAGTTTGTTAAGAATCAAATCTGACAATAATTTCTGTCAATGAAGCAGTAAGGAAGCAGATACTCATACACTGCAGTTGGGAATGCAAAATGGAGTAATTCCTATGGAGAGGAATCTGGCAATACCCAGCAAAATTACATGTGCATTTTTACCCTCTGATCTGATAAGCCCATGTCTAGAAATCATTCTCAAATATACGTTGGCAAAAATAGTCGATGATATGGGCACAAGGTCACACAGCTCCAATTATATTAGCAAAAGATCAGAAACAACCCATATGCCTATCAGTAGGAGACTATTTGAATAAACCATGGATATCCATACAAAGGAGCACTATGTAGCTGCAAAAATGAATAAGGAATATCTCTTGAGTGATCAAGATTCTTATTACATGACAAAAGCAAAACGCAGAACAGTGTATACAGTAAGCAGTTTTTTTTTTTAATGCACCAAAGGGGGCAATATGAATAAACTATTTGCTTATGTTAAAAATATTAACAGTGTAATGAAAAATCAAGAACTAATAAAAATGGTTACCTACAAGGTGAGGAAGGAAACAGAGTAGAGGGGACAGGGATGGAAGAAGACTTCCCTGAATGTCCTTGTTTTATAGTTCTGACTTTGGAACAATGTAAACTTTTTTATAAAAGTTTGAAAAAAAATTTTTTTAAAAAATAAAGCAATCCCTGAAAACTAAAAGCAAAATAAAATAAATAAACCTTTTGAGCTTGGTCACACAGAGAAAACTCTTTCAAGTGACTTGAAAACAGAGTAACATGGCTATACATTCCCAATGGGTTATGTCCTAAGGGAAAAAAGGACTGCAAAGACAGCTTGAGTTGTTTCAGGCAATCATACTGTTACTAGCAATATAGTAGTAACTTTGAAACTATTCTCTATATAGTAGCATAAAACAAATAAGTCATGTTAATGTCATTAGGAACCAAGGTTTTCAGCTTAAGAGAAAAGAGATACAAGATAAAATAGAAAAAAAAAAAGCAAAAACCTTGTTTTCTTAAGTTTGACTTGAAAACAGTTAGATTCATGAAGTATTTCCTCTTAGGAAAAAACCAAAACACATTTCCTAGTGTGACAGTTTGAAATTTTGTGTGTGTGAATCCCAGAAAAGACCCTGGTCTTAAATTAATCCATTCCTATGGGTGTGAAGCCCTTTGATTACACTAAGGGATCTTCTGATTAGATCATTTGATAGTTAGGAGTGACCCAGGTTAGGTCTCCGCCTTCTTGCAGGGGTCTTATATAAACTTCAAACTGAAAGCAGAAAAACAGAAAGACAGCTGCCATTTGACCCTGCCATGAGAGAAAGTAGAATTAAGGAACAGTAGAGATTGGCTGCCATCTTGCCTTGCCATGGGGCAGGAATCCAGGATCTGCTGGCAGATAACATGTGATGAGAAAGCATCTCTGATAGTGCTGTGATTTGGACATTTCACTGCCTCGGAACTGTAAGATTTTCCCCTTATAAAATTCCCATCAAAAAAGCCAACCTGTTTCTGGTATTTTGTATAGGCAGCCTTAGCAAACAAACACCTAGTTTGGATTACTAAAAAGGCCTGGAACAATGACTAATCCAGTTGCAACAAGAATCCTTAGTATCCGTGCTATGGTCTCTAACTAGCTACTAAAAAGAACTAGGCTTCCTTGAAGAAATGTCTGATTCCAGTTCAGGGATATAAAAGAAAAAAAATGAGCCAAAAACATCTTACCATGCCAAAAAGCAAGGAAGTTTTCAAGGACCTCTGGGGTCATATCTAAAAGGCCTGAAAGGGATCCCAATGGCCAAAGAAGGATAATTTGAATATATAAAGAACAATGAATGCTAAGGATTAAAACTCATCAAAGATGTTAAAAATTCATGAGCTCATGACGATACTTAAAAGGCAAAATATCATCGTTACTTTTAGTGGATACTAGAGATGCAACTTGTTCACAAAACAAATAAATAAAGGGAAAGAACCAATATGTATTCTATGTTCTTTTTATGAACTGAACCTCTGGGAAAGAAAAGAGTTGATTAGAAAACACCTTTCTTTAAAGACAAATTCCACCTAATGATGATGGAAGAAAAGACAGAATTAGAGTATCACCGTTTTGTAGTCCTTATGGAAATAAATCTACATGATGATCATCAATGGTATTAAACCATTAGATGTAAAGCTAACTGGTAACTTAAAAATGGATCATTCTAAACCCAAAAAGAGATACCCAGCCATCAGGTGCCCCCAATGGTACACTAACAGGAAGTATACAACACCACTTAAGAAGCAATCTTGAAAAAAAAAATTTTTGATCCCTGAGTCTGTGCAAGCTTCTAGTGCTAACTACCAATTAACAGGAAATAAGGGAAAAGAGAGGCTATAAAATGACTCCATGCGGCTCCAGGAAAACCCAAGAAGTAGAAAACTCTATCAGACAAATGAATCAGTTTTCAACAAAAAATTATAAGGAAAAAGAATCACAAAAACTGTTTTAAACTATAAGACAATCAGAGAAATGGGAACACTGGACATTTATTATTAAAGAATCTCTCAATTAAGTGTGATAATGATATTGTGGTTATGTCTCTTTTAGAGAAACATATTGATATATTTACAAATGAAACAATGTGTTGTCTTGTACTTACTCCAAAATAATCCAGGTTGGGGATGGGGTATAGAGGAAATAAGATTGGTCGTGAATTGTTAAGTGTTTTAGCTGGATGATGGATACACCAAAGTCCATTAGAGGATTCTTTCTACCTTTTTATAGGTTTGAAACTTTCTATTAGAAAAACCTTAGAAAATGACTTACAGAATTGAAACAGAGCAATCACTGAGTTCATAGTGATACTTAAAAAGAAAATATTCATCATGTACCTTTAGAGAAGGGTTTCTCAACCTCAGCACTACTGATATTTTGGGCCAGATAATTGTTGTGGGGACCATCTTGTGCATTGTAGGATGCTTAGCAGCATCCCTGGCCTCCACCCACTAGATGCCAGTAGCATCCAAAAATGTCTTCAGACCTTGCCGGGTATCCCTAGAGGGTCACAACTGCCCCCTTTACAGAGAGAGAACCACTGCTTTAGAGGATGCTAGAGAAGCAACCTCTAATTGTCAAAACGTGAATATGGAAGGCAAAAACCCAATACTGATTCTACCTTTTTTGTATAAACTATACCTCAGGGTAACCAAATAATTGACGAGTAAAAGGTTTCTACGTAATAGAATTCCACCTAATAAATATAGGAGGAATTATAGAATCAGAATATCATTATTTGCAACTCTACTGAAGTAAGGGACATTATAATCATTAATGGCTGCCAAGACCATTAAGTGGAAGGCTGATAGGTAATTAATTTTATTATGGATTAATCAGGCTATTAACAGGAACAAAATAATTTTTATGCCATAAAGAGAAAGACAATCAAACATTTCACATTTGATATGAAACACTGTGATATACAGTAAGCAGCAAAACACCACCTATGAAGAATTCTTGCCAGAAAAATCAAATCTGAATCTAACCAAAGCCTAGAATGGGTGAATCTCTGTCGTGTATGCCCATGTTAAGCATATCAAGGCTATAGTAAGTAGGAGAGATTCTTTTTGGAGCTTTCAATTACATGTAGGGAGGGTAAAGAGTTTGGGCTCTAAACCACTTATGAAAACTGGAAACCTACAATTAATGACAACTGCAAATAAAGGAATGAAGGGGGATTTGGTGTGAGGAGAGAGAACTTTAATTTTCATTTGTAATACCCAAATTGCCCCTGCCGTTAGACAACACTACTGTTATCTGCCAAGGCCTCTTCCAAAAGGATCACAAGAAAAATTAGCAACAAAACCAAGAAATTTCAAACAGATTACTTCAGGGAAGGAGTAGCTGGGAGGTAAAGAGAGTAATATAAAATATTACAGAACTTCTTTCAGAGCAGAACATTTTCATGAAATGACTGGATGTTAACAAGGAAAAACTTTGCACATTCTGCAATGCATTTAAAATGCTTTAATACAAAAAGTATGTTTTGACTGAAATACTGAAAAAAATATACTAGGCCCCAAATGAAAATATTAGTTGTCATTACCTTGCTTGAGGGTTGGAGCCTGCAGCATTTGCTTGTAGTAGGAGTAATACAGTCCACATTCTGTTCTGAAAGAGATTTCTCTCTCCACTTCCTGAAACAGAGTTAGAGTTACTTGGTATACATAGATTGGTTTTGTTTACCTATCTTTTATCACTGTGGAAATAAGATACTGAAATTACAGATTAACATTAAAAAATCAGAAAATATAATCTCAAATCTTGGCATACAAGAGTAGTGGTTATTAACTACTGGAAGTTGGGTTGAGAGGTACATGGGTATTTTTCTAATACTATTCTTTCTACTTTTGTGAATATTAAAATTTTTTCATTTGGAGACAATCAGTTCTGTATAAATTGATTTTTCAGAGTTAAAGTTTTCTCCTATTTTCACACAAATTAAAACTAAACTTTAAAATTAAAAACAAAACAACCCAAAACACCACCATTCCTAGATAATATTAGTGAGAAAAAAAACAAGGAGTCTAAAAAAACCTCCCAAATAAAAAAGAACTTTAATTGCCTTAGACACCTGCCCAAAAGCTAATGATATTATATGAGATCAATACTTTTCTTTTTATTCTAAGAATATAAGGCATTCTTAGTAAAATGGGAAGAACTTTTATATATGAATTTTACTTTGACAACTTTAGTGGAAAGATGTTCATATAGGCAAATTAATACATTAATTAAACCACTTATAGTCAATCTCAGAAAAAAAAGAAAATTTAAAGTAACAACTATTAACTAATTTGGTTGTAAGATACTTTTAATAAATTTAAAATTAGTAGTAAGGATAGAGATTTTCTAGAATACTCTTATTGCTATTCAGATTCTATATTTCATATACATTTAACAATATAAATGGACATAAAGTTATAATCTATGTCATTACAGATTCTTTCACTCAGTGTTAAAAAAAACACCAGGTCCTAGAATCTGTAACACATTGGTCTAAAATGTAATTTCATCAATGGTATATACAGCAGTTCCATAAACCCTAAACCCAACTTTATACTGGAGGAAGATGAACACAGTACACCTTACTTTCTCACCAATGGACTTCTTTTAGTTCATCATTGTTTTCTACTGCCTTCAACTACTTTTTAAATAGTAATAAACATTTCATTAAAATAACCACTCAGGGGAATGGATGTGGCTCAAGTGGTTAATTGCCTGCTTCTCACATGAGAGGTCTCGGTTTGGTTCCCTGTGCCTTCTTAAAAAAACAAACAATGAGCAAACAAATGAAAAAAACAATTTAGGGGAGCCAATGTGGCTCAGTTTTGAGTGCCAGCTTCCTACATTTGAGGTCCTGGGTTCAAGCCCTGGCCCTGGTACCTCAAACAAACAGACAAAAAACCAAACCACTCAAATGCTATTTAGCTTCAGATCTGAAAATTTTTTGATGCATTTCTCCACCCTTTAAATATCTTAAAAAAAAAAAAAAAGAGTATTATAAATTCGTTCATGAATAAAGTACTGAAGAAATATTCTCTATTATCTAAGAATGTAAATATCCAATTATTGATCCCTAAAATAAACTATTATATTTTACTGCCATTAACTGATTCTTTTAAGAAAAATGGGAAGGGTAGCAGAGCTTATATGTTAAACTTCCTTTCACATATTTATCCTGGGAAACCAAGCATGAAAAAAAGGCCCTGAAAATTAACTTCATTAGCACACTTTATAAAAAAGATGATAGAAAATGGTATGGCTTTTAAGCATTTACAGTTGCTACTGATTGGTTGATTATCTCTCATAGCAGTAAAAGCAACTCTTTTAGCTGTCACATTAATCCACTCATCTTTAATCTTTGAGAAAAACTGCTCTACTGCTTTTGATAATATAAAACCAAACTGACATCACTTGTTTCTAGAATATTCACACCACTCTTCAGTCAAGTAACCCCAGAAACTATAAATTGAAGTTAAATGAGCAAATATTACTCTTGTCCATGCAAAAACAAAACAAAACACGTTAAGTTTAATTACATTCCTCCTTTTCTCTACATGAACACCCTAACTTCAAATCTACACCCCCAAATTAAACAGGAGAGCCAAGTTAGTCATCCATATGTATGAGTTTCATTTCCAATATGATAAAAGAATAAAAAATGGCAGACTTTATAAAGATGGAGAAAAAGAAATGAAATCTCTCAAAGTACTAAAAGTGGAAAGCTTTTGTAGGTCATCCCTCTTTTATACATGCAGAATATATAAAGAACAGAGGGGGACCTAATTAGTAAAAATGCATTCAAACATGATTAATTGGTAATCTTGACACCAGCTGTACAGAACCAAATGCTATACTTTATTAGACAGACATTTGCAAGTTTTACATCTGCTTCATGCTAAGAAAACATCTGCTTTACTCATTCAAGCACTTTTCCAGTTTTACAGCAATTTACACTTTGCCTGGTAGATCATGTCAATGGAAATGTATACCAATAGAAGTTACCCTCTAAAGAGTGCAAAACTAACAAATATGCCATATTTTAATTTACACAGGTTCCATAGAGGAAGCAATATTTATTCGGAGAATGAAAACATCTTCTCTGAAGATACAGAAAGAAACGGAATGGCAAAAGAATTGTATTTTAAAGAACTGTATAGCTAAAACCATTTAAGTTTATATATCAATTTAACAGAAGTACTAAAGGGAAACAGCACAGAAGAAAAAAATGACTGTTCACAATTAATGATTTACATCTCCCCCAGGCAATAAGGCAAGTTGCTAGCAACGTGTAAAAGACAACATGCCCTTTTAAGCAATTAACATCAAATTTGGAAAGGAAATATATCAAATTAGTTTTTAAAAATCTCATGTAAATAACTTTTGTCTCTGAAAACTGTCCCCCAAATAATTAGGCTCATTATAAGACAGCTGTTCTTAAAGCTTTATATGAGAAATCATGCCCTCAGCAAACATATTTACAGCACATATATGGTTTATTGTCTGGTTAAATTCATGTCCATCTGTTAGAATGGAATGATTCTTGCCCTAGATTTGATTAAAGCCTTGACATGTGACAGCTGCCAAGCAGCATGTATGTGAGTAGGTTGAACTTCTGCTGAAGTGTAAGTACCTCCACTGGGCACACATTGAAGCAATCATGAGTTGGGGTACCACTTTGGAGTGATGGAAATGTTTTGGAAGTAGACAGAGGGAGTGGTCTGTACAACACAGTGAATGTACCAAATGCTACAGAATTGTTCACTTTAAAATGGTTAAATTTTCACAAAGTAAATCTCACCTCAATAAATTATTTTTTAAAAATTCAGTTCCTCAGTTCCTGAGTACATTTGGCAAGTGGCTATCTTACTGGACAGCACAACACAGATATGGAACTTTTCTCTATCATCAAAGAAAGATTTACTGGCTAACACTGTGTTAGTGTTTTCCTATTGGGTAGGATGTTGGCAAAAAGTTTGAGGTAAACGCATGCTATATAAAAAAGATCATTTTTTCAAACAGCTTTATTGAACTATAATTCACATGCCATACAATTCATCCATTCAAGTGTATAAGTCAATAATTTTGGTATATTCAGAGAGTTGTGCAGCCACCACCACAATCAATTTAGGAACATTTTCATTACCCTCAGAAGAAACCCTGCTCTCCTTAGCCATCCACCCCCCAAACCCTCCAGCACTCCTAGCCCTAGAAAACCACTAAACTACATTGTCTCTTTAGATTGGCCTATCTGGATATTTCAAATAAATGGAGTTACACAATATGTGGTGGAGTTACACAATATGTGGTGGTCCTTTGTGACTGGTTTCTTTCACTATCATATTTACAAGGCTCATCCATGTTGAAGCATGTGTCAGTAACTCATTTTTTTGTATTGCCAAGTCCTTTGAATAAATATAGCACATTTTATTCACCTACCCATTAGTTTATGAATATGTGAGTTAATTTCTCCACATCCTTGTCAACACTTGTTATTACCTGTCTTTTTACAGCCAGCCTAGTCGAAGTTAAGTGGTATCTCATGGTTTTGATTTGTATTTCTCTATGACTAATGATACTGAACATCTTTTCATGTATTTTTGGCCATCTGTATATCTTCTTTGGAGGACTGTCTATTCAGATTCTTTGCCCATTAAAAAAATTGTACTTATCTTTTCATTGAACTGTAATAGTTTTTTATATAGCCTAGATCCAATTCCCTTATTAGATACACAATTTGTCAAAAAAAAAAAAAAAAAAAAAAGTGGGTTATTTTTTCACTTTCTTAGTGGTGTCCTCAAAGTACAAAAATTTTTAACTTTTATGAAGACCAATCTATTTTTTTCTTTTATTGCTTGTACTTGACACCATATGCCAATTCCAAAGTCATGAAGACTTACAGTTTTCTTTTAAGGTGTTTATAATTTTGGTTCTTACATTTAGGTTTATGATCCATTTTGAGTTCATTTTTATGGATGGTGTGAGGAGTGTTTTGCAACTGACTATCCAGTTGTCCTAGGGCCATTAATTGAAAAAACTATTTTTTCCAAATGATTTTTCCTTTTCAAAATCAAATGACTATACATAAAAGGGGCTATTTCTGGGTACTCTATTCTATTCTATTGATCCAAATGTCTACCCTTGTGTCAGTACCACACTATCTTGAGTACTGTAGCTTTGTAGTAAGTTTGAAATCAGATGTGTGACTCCTCAATCTTTTTTTTTCTTCCAAGGTTGTTTTGGTTATTATGGGCCACTGGAGTTTCCATATGGATTTTAGAGTTAGCTTGCAAATTTCTGCAAAAATTGCAGCTGGAATTCTGATGGGGATGGGTTCTGAATCTACAGAACAGTTTGGAGACTATGACATCTTAACAATAGTAAATCTCCCAATTCATGAATATGGTATAAATTTTATCCTTCTTTGTTAACTTTGTTCCTAATTATTTTGTTCTTTTTGTTGCTAAGGAACTGTTTTCTTAATTTAATTTTTGTTTTGCTTATTGCTACTGATTTTGTATATTGATCTCGTATCCTGCAACCTTGCTGAATCTGTTTATTAGTTTGACTAGCTTTTTAGTCAATTCCTGAGAAGTCTCTACTTACATGACCATTCCATCTATGAAGAGTTTTACTTCCTTTCTAGTTTGACAGCTTTTATTTTGTTTTCTTGCCTAATTCCTCTGGCTAGACCCTCTGGTACAATGAAGAGCTGTGGCAACAGTAGGCATATTTGTCTTGTTCTTGATCTTGAGACAGAAGCTTTCAGTCTTTCATAATAAGTATGATGCTAACTGTGATATTTTCATAGATGCCCTTTTCAGATATAAGTTCCCTTCTATCCTACTTGAGCATTTTTATAATGAAGTGACAATAAATTGTGTCAAATGTTTTTCTGTGTCTGTTGAGATGATCACGACTTTTGTCCTTTATTCTATTGATTTGGTGGGCTTATATTTTGAATTTTAAAAAGGAATTTAATAAGGAATCATAATGAATTTTATCAACCCCCTGCCCCACTTGTTTTGCACCCTTTGAAGTAGCAATATGTTGAACAAGTATACTACCACACTTCTTTACAATAAACCATTCTTACATTCCTGGCATAAAAACAACTTGTCCACAGTGCATTTTAATTTTCACGGGCTACTAGATTCTCTTTACTAGTATTATTTAGGATTTTTGCTTCAATGTACTTAGGTGAGATTAGTTGGTTTCATATTTTAATATTATCTGGATTTTATACAGTCAGTTCTTGTTATTTGCAGTACTTATATTGTATTTAGTTACCAAGAACACTGTATCAATTAATACTGAATCACTGCCCTTAGGGAAAATACAAGGTTAGGTTCCTTCTGGGCTTCTGGTCACAGTATCTCAACAGCTGATTGATAGGTACCGTTGTTTTATGTGTTTTTGTTTAAAGACACTTTGTATCTTTTGTTTCTTCCTTAAATTTGGAATTAAATTTAAGATAAAACTTTCCTCCAGAAATTCTCTAAGAAGTTGTTTCACCAGTCTTTTAGAGGCTGCCCCTGTTTAACCTCATTTAGAAAGAGAATCCTTGCCTTCAGAACATTTTAGAACATTTAAACACTTTTCACAGTGAGAGCATTGAAACAAGAGGCAGAACTTTGCCCTGTCTGTCCTTGACTGGGATTGTGCTTACCCAGTGACTCAAATTTTTCATAGCTCTACACATCTGTAAATGACTATGAAAACACTGTAATCTGTGAATAATGAGGACGGATTGTAATTATAGTGTATTCTGATAGTCAGTTTGGGTGTCACTGTTATGCTTACTTTATTAAAATAATTTGTAAGGGGAAGTAGATGTGGCTCAAGCGATTGAGCTCCTGCCTACCACATGGAGGGGGGGGGGAAGGTCCCTGGTTCAATTCTCGGTGCCTCCTAAAGAAGAAAGTGAGCTGGTGAGGCAGGCAGACATGGCAAGCTGATGCAACTAAGAGACACAAGAAGAATAACATGATGAGACACACAACAAGGCAGGGAACTGAGGTGGCTCAATCAATTAGACACCTCCCTCCCCTATCAGAGGTGCCAGGTTCCTGGTCCTGCCTAAAGAAACAATGAAGATGAACAGATACGGCAAGTACAAACAATGAAGGGGTGGGAAGGTTCTAAAATGGTTCAATAGTATCATAAAATTTTGTTATTTAAAGGTTTGGTTAAATTCTTCCACCAAATCTTCTGGTACATTTTTGGGGATGGGTAGGGTAAGATGGGGATCTCTTTGTCAAGTATTCCAAATCATATCTATAGAAATTGTTTTGTTTTGGGGGGCAGTTATGGTAATACATATTTTCCTAGAAAACCATCCATTTAGCCCAAATAAATTGCACTGAATTAAACAAAAGACTCTCTAGTGACCCTTTCCTATTTCATGGTGTCTCTATTTATGTTACTGTATTTTGTGGTCTCTGTAGTTATTTCTCTGCTACCATTTCTTATTTTGGGTATTTGTACTTGCTACCCCAGCTGTCTTCATTTTTGTGTAAATTAAAGATTTACCTAGTTTAGTTTTTATTCCCCAAATAACCATTGATTCATAGATATTTTTGCTACCTTCTAGTTGGTTAAATTTTGCTTTTACCTTTATTACTTTTTCTGTTGCTAGACTTTACTTTCCAACCTCATGAGTTGAATAATTAATTCATTTATACTTACTCATTCATTTCATATTATTTAAAGACACATATTTTCTCCTGAGTATAGTTTTAGCTGTACTCCATAACCCTCAAATATAGTATTTTCATTATTCACTAGGTACTCTACAAATTCAGTTTTAATTTCTCCATAACTTGAGTTACTTAAGAAATACCTTTTATAAAGTATGTGAATATATCTCAACAAAACTTTTTAAATACATACAGAGCAGCTATGTACAGCAGGGGAAGCACAGAGATTAAGACATGATATTTTGTTTTTTTGTTTTATTATCACTGAAATAATGAAAATACTCTAATAATGATTGAAGTGATGATTGCACAACTATGTGATTATACCAAATACCATTGATTTTATACTTAAGATGGACTGTATGCTTTATTAATATGTATCAATAAAATATATTTATTAAAAGAGAGGAAGAAATGCTTTTTAATTTCCAGGGAGTAAGTTGTTTACTTAAAATAAATTAGCAAGAGGAGTCTACAACCACTATCCCCAAAGTCAGAAACAAACCCAGACTGTCCACAATGATATTTTGCATGTACATTTTCTATATTTTTTGATTTGAGATTTTCATTATAGCATAAATTTTTAACAGTATTTTTGTGAATGTTCTATGGACATTTGAGAAGGTATATTCTGTCCTCAGTTATTTACAGATAGATTTATTATATTTATTATTTTATCTGAATATATTTTATATAAATATAAAATATATAGTTTATCTGGGTATTCTATAGCCTTACTTCTGTCCACTTGCCTTTTCATTAACTGAGAAAGCATTAAAACTCAATACTAATGTATTTCTGTAATTTTCCTTTAATTTTCTGTGGTTTTTCCTTTATGATTATTGATATTTGATGCACGGATAGTCATAACTGTGACCAGTACCTTTATCACTGAAACAGTGCCCTTGTCTGATTTATCAAACTCTGTTTAAACATTTTCTTTTCCCTTTTTGCATGTTTAGTAAATTCTTCTATATATCTTTGGTCTCAATTCTAAATTACTTTATTCTGGGAGCATCTAATGCATATAGCATGTGGTTTGGTTTTGGTTTGTGATCCAGAATTTTTACTTTAATAGTTTTTGATACTCATTTATTTATATTTAAAGTAAATAATTGGACATATTTATGCTAATACATTTTGTCATACTTTTTAAAACAAATCTTCCTCTGTATGATTTGTATCTGCCTGTTCTTTAAGTCTGTGCATTTCTTCTAATTTTAGAGGCTTATGTTCTAAAGCTTGCCTTCATAACTTCATAGGATAACTTCTTTATTTCTATGGATTGTGTTTTAGTTCCCTAGCCTTCTCCAAGCAAATATTGTGAAATGGTTTGGCTTAAACAATGGGAATTTATTAGCTTACAGTTTTGAGTCCATGAAACTGTTCAAATTAAGTCATCATTAGGGTGATGCTTTCTTCCTAAAGACTGGTTGCTGGCAATTCTTGGGTCCTCTGTCATATGGCAAGGTATATGGCATCATCTGCTGGTCTCATCCTTTACTTCCAGGTTTCACTGACTTCAGCTTCTTGCTTCCACAGCTTTCTGTCTGAATTTCAATTTCTTAATCCTATTCTTAATCCAGAATAGGATTAAGACCCAATCTGATTGAGGTGGGTCACACCTTAACTGAAGTAGCCTCATCAAAATGTCCTACTTACAATGGTACCACACCTACAGGAATAGATTAAATTTAAGAACATGATTTTCTGGGGGTACATACAGCTTCAAACCAACACTCTCCTCACCCTTAGGCCCCCCAAAGACATGTTCTTTCTACGTGCAAAATACATTCATTACATCACAATATTCCAAAAGCTCAAAAACAATGCTATGTACAAAGTCTCATCAAAATCAATTATAGGTGTGGTCTATCCTGGGGCACAATTCTCCTCTGGCTGTAGACTTACAAAACTTAGAAAACGAGTTATGTGCTTCCATACATAAAGAAGGAACAGGCATAAGATAAACATTTCCATTCCCATAGAGAGAATTTGGAAGGAAAACAGGGGCCAAAGGTCCCAAACAATTCTGAAACTCAGCGTAGATTTCAAGGTCTGAGAATCATCTATGGAAAGATGGTTTGTTCTGAGCCTGATGAAGTGGCAGCTCCAACTCTTCCAAGTGCTTGTAGAGTGGCCAGCTCTCCCCAAACAGGTGTGAAGTCTCCACCCACTCCAAGACTTGGGATGATGGCCAGACTCTCCATAATCCACTGGGCATGAGAAAATGGGGGGTGTGCAACATGCTTCCTGAACAATGGGGTGAAAGGCCTGTCCTCGCCAAGCGCCAGGGCAGATTCAACCATTCCACGTACATGTGTCGGTGTGCTTTCTTGGCCCAAAAACATGTCTTCACTCCAGACCTTAACTTCCATGGTCCTGCCGTTGATTGATTTTTTCCTTCAATCTGTCCCTTTTCTGTCCCTTTTCAGTCCAGGCTGGCAGTGGCTCCACTCTTACAGATCATGCAAAAAACTTTGTTGGTTTTCCATGTAATACAAAGGGTCCAAACCACAAGACAAAATAACTTTCCACAAATCCTTCCTAGATAACCACATTTCTACTCCTGACTTAGAGTGAAATGATGACTAGTTCCATGTTCAGTTAAGTCCTAACATGGGGCATTATTTTCTGGGGTCTTGCTTTCCGGAAGCTCAGAATTTTCAAAACTATCAGTTTCTACTTTCTTTGTGTCCAGGAGTTCAGTTCTCGGCTTGCCCCTTTCCTCTTGGATTTTAGTATAAGCTGCAAGGTAAAATAGCTGCACTTTGACATTTAGCTTGGAAATCTCCTCAGCTAAATATCTAAACTCATCACTTTCAAATTCTGCCTTTCATCTTACATCAGAACTCAATTTTGCCTAGTTCTCTGCCACTTTAAAACTGGTTTCCTCCAGTTTCCAATAACACATTCATCATTTTCTTCTAAGCAGTACCTTTAGCATCCATGTATCTACAACAGCCTCTTTAAAACAGGGGTTCTTAACCTTTTTTGTTCCATGGACCTCTTTGCAGTCAGGTGAAAACCACGAATTCCTTAATAAGTCCACACTATACTGTATATTATTTAATAAATGTATCATATCGGCACCAACATGTCCTCAGAAGAATACTGTTTTTTGAATCTCAATTCAAGCTCATGGACCCCTTGTTAAGAACCCCTGCTTTAAAGCAATCTAGGCCTTTTCTTTCAATTACCACACAATTCTTTCAGTCTCTACCCATCACCCAAATCAAGAGTTGTTTCGGTATTTTCCATATTTGCAACCGCAGCACCCCATCCTTGGTACCAAAATCTGTTTTAGTTTTCTATGCTGCCCCAAGCAAATACCATGAAGTGATATTTGGCTTACATAATAAGAATTCATTAGCTTTTGAGGCTGTGAAAATGTCCAAATCAAGGCAATACTTTCTTCCCGAAGACCAGCTACTAGCAATCATTGATTCCTCTATCATATGGCAAGGCACATGGCAGCGTCTGCTGGTCTCTTCTTTTCTTTGCAGGTTTCACTGATTTCAGCTTCTTGCTTCCATGGCTTTCTTATCTGAATTTCATCCTCTTATAAAGGATTCCAGTAATAGGATTAGTGAATGAGGTGGGTCATACCTCAACTGAAGGAGCCTCATCCAAAGGTCCTATATACAATCCACCGGAATGGATTAAATTTAAGAACATGTTTTTCTGGAATACATACAGCTTCAAACCACCACAAATAGTATCTACTGACTTCCTATTATGAATAATGACATTTCTGTGAAGTTTATACTTCTCCCCTAAATAATTTAATTGGTATTATTTTTTAGGGTTTTCTTTTACATACCTCAGTTGCTTTCTTTTAAAATGAAAAATTTTTTTAAATTGAAAAACTGTGGGTTTACAGAATCACACCTAAAATACATGATTCCCTTATACCACCCTATTATTTAACATCTTGCCTTGGTGTGGTACAACTGTTAAAACTGCTAAAAGCAGTTTTATAATCATACTATTAACTGAAGTCCATGGTTTAACGTAGGAGTCGCTGTTTGTGCTGCGCAGTTTCATGAAATTTTCTTTAAAAATTTATTCTCTTACCATATATACAACCTAACATTTCATCTTTTAGCTACATTCAAATACATATTTCAGTGCTGTTAATTATGTTCAATGTTTTACTACCATCATCACTATCCATTACCAAACCATTTCCATTGTTCCAAATAGGAACTGTATATTTTAAGTCTTAACTCCCTATTTTCTATCCCTACCCTGTCCCCTGGTAACTTTTATTCTACGTTCTGACTCTATGAATTTGCTTATTCTAATTATTTCATGTCAATGAGATCATACAACATTTGTCCTTTTTGTCTGGTTTATTTCACTCAATGTGACATCCTCAAGGTTCACCGACATTGTCACATGTACCAGAACTCCACTCTTTTTTATGGTTGAATACTATGCCATTGTATATACATGACACATTTTGTTTATCCATCCATTGGCTAATGGTCACTTGTGTTGCTTCCATCTTTTGGCAACTGTGAATAATGCTACTATGAGTACTGGTTTGCAAATATCTGTTCGAGTCCCTGCTTTCAATTCTTTTGGGTATATACCTAGTAATGGGATTGCCAGGTCATACAGTAATTCTATACTTAACTTTCTGAAATTGTCTTTCACAGCGGCTGTACCATTTTACTTGCCCCCAGCAAGGAATGAGTGTTCCTATTTCTCCACATCCTCTCCAACACTTATTTTCTATTTTTTAAATAGTAGTCATTACAGTGGATGTGAAATGGTATCTCATTGTTGGTTTTGATTTTCATTTCCCTAATGGCAAAAGATGTTAAGCATCTTTTCATGTGTTTTTTGGCCATTTGTTTATCTGTAGGCTCCCTTTCTCCAGAGCTCAGCTGCGTTATGATCCTGGAGTCCTTTCTCACATGGCAGGGTAAAAATGGCAGCTCTTTTTTTCTGTGTGTGTATGTTTCTCCCATTTATAAAGGCTCCAGCAAGAAGGCAGTGAAGCAAGCTCTGCCAGCAATAAGGCAGAGAAGCAGTGAGCAACGCCTCACTGATGTACTCCAATCAAACACTCCCAACTGAATTCAATCTAATCCAAGGGGCCTACACTCACAGGAATGGATTAGCTCCCAGAACATGAAAGCTTCAAACTGTCAGACGGTCCCATTTATCTTTTTCTTTTGTTGCTTGTGTTTTGGGTGTAAAGTCTAAGAAACCATTGCTACCTTCTGCCATTTTGCTATTTAGTCTTTGTAAATTTTATACCTATTTTGCCCTACAATTCTACCGTTAATGCCTACTTTTCTATTTATTTGATTTTTTGTGTGTTGTACCATATTGCGTGCCTTTTCATTTCTATCTGACCAATAAACCAGCCAGGCTCCATACCTCACAGCAGCCTGATGCAAGAGTGAGGGGTGGGCACCAGTAACTTCCAGTCTTTATGGTAATTTACCAGTCTCTTCCTCCTGCTTCTGCCAGGATGTTATACAGTGTCCTACCAGACTCTGGAGTTTCTAAATGATATCTCCACCATCTTTTCCCTTCTCCTTCTTACTTACGTTATTATTACAATAGGATTTATATCATTCACATTTTGTTCTGTAACTGTTTATTAAGTCTTACTCATACAGTTAAATAAATAAAGTCAAGCCCATTACCAGTCTTTTTGCCACTGTTTTTTCACTTATCTTTTGATTGGATTGGATAAAGTTTTTTTTCTCTACCCATTTTTTCAGGTGATTGTTAAAAGAATCGCCCTCCCTCTCCCCATCAAAAACGTTTTTATGGTCCCTTTATACATGTTAGAATGACTAGGTTAAAATATACAAATCATTTTCTCTTCGTTTTTTTTTCACTTATAAGGATACTTTGACTATGTCATTTAAATAATGTGTTCATCTATGTATCTTCCTAAAAATATCCAAATCACTCTCTTTTCTTTGAGAACTTTGTAAATATCATTCATGTCTTTTAGCATTAAATGTTATGATGGAAGCATCAGAGGCTGGGTTGACTTTGTCTCCCCTTATAATTTTCTTGATCTTTTTGCCTGGATGCACTAAAGCTGCTTTATTTATTTTTACATCCAGCAACATTATGGAGCTACATCCTATGACTGATTTTTCTAGGCCAATTTTTCCTGGGACACAATGTACCATTCAACTGATAAAGTCAAGCCTTTATTTTGGCAAACTTTCTTGAGTTCTTTTTCTTTCTGCTTCATTGTTTTGTTTCCCTTTTTTATGATACAAATTTTGTGTATGCTTGTCGTTGTCTTCCTTAGCCATCATTTTCTAATATTTTATTAAATTCACATACTTTTATTAGTTCTGTCCAATGTTTCTTTCCGTACTTTAGATTGTTCTCGTGTATTGCTTACAATATGGTTTTAATACTTAATTTATATTATGACTCTATCTTTTAATTCTATTTCTTGCCTAGATTCTGCCAGCCGTTTCATTTCCTTTTATTTTTTTCCCATATATCTTAAAAGAAGGTATATAACCTCTCTTATCTCTGCTTTATATTAATCTTTCTCAGTGGCAAAAGCTTTATGTTTGTTTAATAATGGTGACACATTCAGTCACAATTTTATGTGTTCTGCTGCAAAATGTTTCTGATGACTGTTCATCTGCCACTTGTTCTTGTTTTCCCCTCCTTTTTTCTTGACATATCATTGCATAGATCCTATGTTAGTGCCTTTCCAGTTATTAGCCACTTCAGAATATGGGAAGTTCTTACTAAACTAGTTACTTGCAGGAAGTTCACATGGGGGAGAAGCCAGGGTCACATCTCAAGCCAGCAATAATCTTCCTCATGATACAGGGTGGTTTACATGAGTGAGTTCTTTAGTCTTCTCATTTTCACCAATACAGACTAACAAGCTTCAGGGCTGTTCAAAATACCAATTCTCTCTTTATCCGTATCCTCTTCAATTCTACTTTCTACAAATATGCATCTGTAATTACTCCTTTTGGTCTCCAAACTTACTTCATAACAATTGTTTCTAGAAGCTTATCCCATTAGCCTTCAAATCCATTCCCTGGGTTTTGCTCAGGACCATTTGCATGGTTTCGGACTGCTGGTTTTGCCCCTCAGCATATGCCAGTAACGTTGGGGAACTATGCTTTACTAGCTTTATCTGAAACATGTAGCTTAAATAGTACTCCTTCAGAATTTTTCTAAACTCCTTTGAATTTCATGAATTTGGCAGCCCTTCCTCTTATAGTGTGGTTCCAGATAACAGCTCTTAGTTTAATCAAAGATGGAATGTGACTATTTTTCATTTTCCTAACTGCTCTGAGGTAATTCCAAAAAAAAGGAGCTGACATCTTTACACTGCCACTTTAAAATGAGAGGTTAAGTGAGAAATTTTAGGAGTTTAAATACAAAACTAGAAATAGTCTACTCAATAATGGGGGAGTAGGGAAACAATGAAATAACTAAGAGCATAAAAACTTCAAAAAATTATATTACATAACCATAATTATTCACATTTTAATTGTAAAAGTTTGTGAAAATATGCAGCTATATATTTAAAGAGTATATAATAGGAGATAAAGCAGATTATAAAAACTATACTGGGGTCATAAATAAAATGTATATGCATATAAATAAATAAGGGAAAAATGAAAAGAGATTTTGGTAAGCGTATCAAACGGCTTCATTGGTGTCACAATATAGATTGTGCAAAAAAATGCATGCTCAAAAAAATAAAAAGTTAAGATGACTATTCTATTAACGACAACTCAATAAAAACGGATTTATTGGCCCTATACCTAAAAGGCAAGTCCTAAAAGTTGCATCCTTCTGCCCTAGTGTCAACCAAGAACTTTATTTATTTATTTTTAGGTACCAGGGCCAGAGTTTGAACCCATGACCTCTTATGTGGTATGCTGGCACTCAACCACTTGAGCTATACCAGCTCCCTAACCCAGAACTTTTATCCCAGCTTTAGCCTCACTTTCTCCCCTGCTTACAACATTCCCTCATGCCGGGGGTTAAGTCTATAATAAAGTCTAATATTTAGTACCAACAACACACACTCATTCTTACTTGCTGCAAGGGCTTTGCCCTTTCCATTCACTTTATTTATATAAGGCCAGCAAAAAAAAGCAGGTTACACTTAAGGAAAATTTAGAATTAAAATGGGCTTTACAGATAAGACACAGTAAATAAAATATTTATAAAATGCACCTAAAACAATGCCAAGCATGTAGCTGATAGTCAAGAAAGGCTATTTTAAAAAATGGTTGGGGAGTGGATGTAGTTCAAGTGGTTGAGTGCCTGCTTTCCATGTACGAGGTCCCCGGTTCAATCCCTGGTACCTCCTAAAAAAAAAAAACAATCATTTTGTGTAAGCTATGTATCTTTAAAAAAATAAAAGATAATTAAAAAAACAAAACAAAACAAAAACCCCACCAAACAATTAAAAAACCAACTCTCACTGGGGAACAGATTTAGCTCAGTGGTTGAGCACCTGCTTGCCATGTACAAAGTCTGGAGTTCAATCTCTGGTTAACTCCTAAAAAAAAAACTGGCTAATACTTTCAATTTTTGGGCAAGGGAAATATAACAGACTGATTAAGCAAGTAGAATTTTCAATTAAAAATATGCTGATAAAGCATACTACATACATTTGTCCATGGCCATTTAAAACCAACATCTCTTTGTAATCTATGTATCTTTAAAAAAAAAAAAAATTTGTTAAAACAAAACAAAAATCTTTTCTTTCAACTCTCATGTTACTGTTTCAGGGTTACCACTTTTCAAATAGTAACATATCACAATGAACCTTTAAAAAATCATTTTGAATGAATAAACATAATATATTACTTGTCCATTTTATAAGCAAGATTTTTATTCCATGAGTAACTACAACTAATTCAAAGTATTCAAAAGTGAATAAAAGTATTTTAATAAAAAATATTTAAAAATTGACACACAAATAAAAATTGAATAAAATTTAAAATCACTTCCTTAGTTGCACTAGCCACATTTCAAGCACTCAATAATCACGTGACTAGTGACTATTTTATTGAAGAGCGCAGATAAATAACATTTCCTTTAGTGCAGACAGTTCTACTGGAAGGCACAGGTCTATATAATCCAAGCTGAAAAATAAACCTAATACCACCACAGAGGCCTCAACAAGCTTGAAAAATTGTTACAATTGTTACTGTACCAGAGAGTTCCTCTTTTGTGAGGCAGAAAAAGTCTATGTTATGAGATACTGCATGAATAAGGAAAAATGAAGTAAGACTGCGCTTAAACATAAGTTTCAGAAGCAGGATGGTGGGTGGGGAGACCTGTCAGAGGATGTGTCTGTTTTGTAGTTTCTCACAGATGGTATCCGTGGCACAGACAGAAACTGGCCAAGGATCTCCCGTTTTTCTCACTCTACACTCCTGAAACAATCTCACCCACACATATACATGCTGGTAACATGAAAATGTCCATTTCTAACACAGATGGAATTCCTGCCTTCAGATCCACATATCCAGCTTCCTTTATTCCATATCTCTACTTAGACTGTTTCTAAAGTGCCTCACTTAAATACACCAAACCTGAACTCATTATTTCTTGCCTTGACCCCAGTTACCACAGCAAATGGCACATCCATCCATCCATGTGCAAATAGAAGAAAGCAAGTCACCACTGATGAGTCTTCCCTTTCAACCACGGTGGCAGGTTGAATTATGTATCCCACATTAGACATGTTCTTAATCTTAATCCACTCCCCTGTGGGTGTGAACCTATTGTAAACAGGACCTCTTAAAGATGTTATTTTTAATTAAGGTGTGACAAACTGAACCATGGTGGGTCTTAATTTAGATTAGTGAAGTCCTATAGAAAGAAGGCCACAGGGAGAAGCAGAAGTCAATGGGAACCCAGAAGAAAAAGAAGACATCACCATGTGACAGTAAAAACAAGGAATCCCAAGGACTGGGGGAATATTAGAAATGCCATTTTTAACCTTCAAATTAAGAAGTTAGATTTATAGTTTAAAAATAAGTTATTGTGACCTCTTTCAGAGTATCCGCTAGCTATACAGTTACTAGCATTTCATTTTAGCTGTATGTCCACCAGGATATTTCAGCCTTTATTAAAAATATGTGAATTAATTACAAGCATCACAATGCTTAGTTCTAGGGAAACTACTTACAAGTACTCCATTTTAAAGAGAGAAAGGTTAAGTAAAATTTATCTTAAGAAAAATCTGCCAACTGTTACTGAAGGAAAAGAATTATCATTCATTGGTACCAGATGATTTGTGCATGTGTATAAATATATATATACACAACAGATAGATTCATTCTGTGCCTATAAAGTAATGTGACTGGTTTTTAATATAAACATATGAGAAGTCATTCATATAAATTAAATATGTTATTCAATGCAATCTCCTCTGGAGACTCAATCCAATAATGGAACCAAAGCTAAAAATATTTTGCAGTGCTCTCTTTTAGATCTTACAACACATTTTTTGAATATTCTCACTGATGATAAACCTTCGCCCTTTGATAAAGCTTATTTTACCTTTGCAAGCAACTAGTCATTAAAGTATGGCTAGTCGGGAAGCGGACTTGTCCCAGTGGTTAGGGCATCCGTCTACCACATAGGAGGCCCGCGGTTCAAACCCCGGGTCTCCTTGACCCGTGTGGAGCTGGCCCATGCGCAGTGCTGATGCGCGCAAGGAGTGCCCTGCCATGCAGGGGTGTCCCCTGTGTACGGGAGCCCCACGCGCAAGGAGTGTGCCCCATAAGGAGAGCCGCCCAGCGCAAAGGAAAGTTCAGCCTGCCCAGGAATGGCGCCGCACACACGGAGAACTGACGCAGCAAGATGACGCGACAAAAAGACACACAGATTTCCGTGCTGCTGACAACAACAGAAGCGGATGAAGAACAACAAACAGCAAATGGACAAAGAGAACAGACAACTAGGGGGGGGGAGGGGAGAGAAATAAAGAAAAATAAACCTTTAAAATAAATAAATAAATAAAGGATGGCTAGTAAATAAGGTAAAAGATTTTGAGATTTTGAATCAAAAACAACACCGGCAATGTGCAAAAGTTTCCTTGTGTAATATACTAGCTCTGAAATTATGTCAAGAGGGGTTCTGGAAATATTGAGAGAGAGAGAAAAAGGGGAAAGGAGGGGGGAGAGAAAGGGTACAAGGAAACTGGTGTTTAGAAAGAGGCACAAACCTTTCTGAGAATCTGATGAAAATTAAGCCATGGACACTGTGAGGTCTATCTACTGAGCGAGATTAAGATCTCATGATGTAGAGAAATGCTTTGGATACCACCCTCCCCCCCTTTCTTTTTACTGTAACTCACAGTAAAAATTACATTTTATACAGTTTGCACATACATACATCTAATTAAAACAAAAGCTTCAAAGAACAATTCTCAACCCTACTATACATGATATACTAATATTTTTTCTTCTATTTGATTCCATTAAGAAAGAATGGTCCTCATGACCTACAGCAACAATTTCACAATTCACCCTGAAAAATACTAGAGTAGCTGCCGTATAATTGAAGTTAATGAAAAAGGGAAGTCTCACTTGATTATTAAAATTCAGATATTATTTTAAAATAATAAATACAAAAGTTTTTATGGCTAAACCTTTTAAGCACTTGGATTCTTTATAGGAAAGCTGCCTTGTATTGGTCATTCATCTACATGGCTAAGTACTGGAGGCACTGATAAGTAAATCGTACAATGGTCATAAAACCCCCATACCTTAATATTAGAAAACCATAAATCATTTTCATGTAAAGTGGCAAGGTAGACCGATGTAAGAAGTCCAATGCAAAGGGCAATGGTTCCACCAGCTGTAAATGACAGAATCTTCCATAATCTTCTACTGGTATAACCTTTTAGAAAAAGGAAACAGATAAAGAAGCAAATCAGTAAAGAATTTAGAATTCAGTAAGTTTTCTCTATCCCTGGTAGACGGTTAGAGACTGTCCACAGACCATTTTTCATATTTTTATTACAGCTTTTATCCCACTGTATCAAACTGTTCACTTGTCCATTTTGCCAACTAGGCCATGAGCTTATTAAGGACAAATACATCGTATTATTCATCTTTAATACCTAGAGCATGTGTACAGCAGAGTTCAACAACTACAGTTTAATTATGAAGTTTGTTAAATGGAGGGATAATGGGTTACCTGTCTAGGATGTAAAAACTCTTTTAGAAGGAATAAAGTCCTGATATATCTGACAACATGCATGGCTGAACCTTGAAAATATCATGTTTAGTGAATTAAGCCAGATTCAAAAGGACAAATACTATATGATCTCACTGATTTGAAACTATTAGAATAAGCAAACTAATAAGAGTTAGAATCTAGAATATGGGTTACCGGGGGATGTGGTGGGGATAGGGAATGGGAAGCTAAGGCTTAAAATGTACAAGATTCCTATTTGGAAAGATGGAAATAGTTTGGTAATGGATAATGGTGATGGTGGCACAACACTGTGAGTGCAATTAACAGCACTGAAATAGATATCTGAATATAAGAGGGGAAATGTTAGATTGTATATATGGTAATAGAATAAAAAATTGTTAAAAAATTCATGGAACTACACTACAGAAAGAGTGAACCCTAAGTTAAACCATGAGCTTTAATTAGTAGTACAAATAAATAGTACAATGAAATTGAGAACAAAAAAAACCCAACAGAATCAACAAAACCAAAAGATGGCCCTTTGAAAAGAGTAACAAAATTGACAAACCCTTAACAAGACTGACAAAAAAAAAGTAAGAAGATGCAAACAAAATCAGAAACGAGAAGGGGGACATTACTACTGATCCTACAGAAATAAGAAAGATCATAAGATGATTCTATGAACAAATGTGTGCTAGCAAATTAGACAACTTAGATGAAATGGACAGCAGCCAGATATAAGCAAATTACAGACGAAGCGCTCTAATGAATATAGGTGCAAAAATCCTTAAAAAAAAAAGAAAAAAAACACAAAACCCTTGTAAATGGAATCCAACAGCACATTAAAAGAATTATACACCATGATCAAGTGGGTGTTATCTCAGGTACGTAAAGGTGGTTCAACACAAGAAAATCAATTAATGTAATCAAAGAAAAATCACACGATCATCTCTATTGATGCAGAAAAGGCATTTGACAAAATCCAGCATTCTGTCAAAATGCTTTGAAAGATAGGAATAGAAGGACACATCCTCAGTATAATACAAGACCTATAACTCTCAGCCAACAATGTATTCAGTGGTGAAAAACTGAAAACTTTCCCTTTAAGATAGGGGACAAGACAAGGATGCCCACTGTCACCACTGCTATTCAACATTGTACTAGTAGTTCTAGCTAGAGCAATTGGCAAGAAAAAGAAATACAAGGAATCTAAATTGGAAAGGAAGAAGTAAAACCTTTACTATTTGCAGAAGACATAAATCTATATATAAAAAGTCCCTCACCTCGCCCCCCAATGACAATGAAACTACTAGAAGTAATAAATGAATTCAGCAAAGGGATGTGATACAAGATCAACATGCAAAAATCAGTAGTGTTTCTATACACTAGAAATGAACAATCTGAGAAGGAAATCAGGAAACAAATTCCATTTACAATAACGACTTAAAGCAGGGGTTCTTAACCTTTTTTGTTCCATGGACCCCTCTGCCAGTCAGATAAAACTCCCTTACTAAGTTCACCCTATACTGTATATTATTTAATAAATATCACACCTGCACCAATACATCCCCACAAGAATAATGTTTTTTTGAATTTCAATTCAAGCTCACAGACCCCTTGTTAAGAACCCCTGACTTAAAGAATCAAATACCTAGGAATAAACTTATAGGATGTAAAGGATCTGTACTCAGAAAACTACAAAACATTGCTGAAAGAAATTAAAGAGAGGGAAGTGGATTTGGCCCAACGGATAGGGCATCTGCCTACCACATGGGAGGTCCAAGGTTCAAATCCAGGCTCCTGACACGTGTGATGAGCTGGCCCAAGCGCAGTGCTGATGCGCACAAGGACTGCCGTGCCATGCAGGGATGTCCCCTGCGTAGGGGAGGCCCATGTGCAAGGAGTGTGTCCCATACAGAGAGACGCCCAGTGTGAAAAAAATGAAACCTGCCCACGAATAGCACTGTACACACGGAGAGCTGACGCAGCAAGATGATGCAACAAAATGAGACACAGATTCCGGGTGTTGCTGACAAGAATACAAGTGGACACAGAAGAACACACAGCAAATGGACAGAGAGAGCAGACAACTGGGAGCAGGGAAGGGGAGAGAAATATATACAGAATCAATCTTAAAAAAAAAAAAAAAAAGACAGTAAGGAGATCTAAACAAATGGAACCTATGTTAATGGATTGGAAGACTATCGTTAAAATATCAATTCTACCCCAATTAATTTACAGGTTCAATGTAATCCCAATCAAAATTCCAAAAGCCTACTTTGCAGAAATGGAAAAGTCAATTACCAAATTTATTTAGAAGGGCAAGGGACCCTGAATAGCTAAAAATATCTTTAAAAAGAAGAACAAAGTGGGTAGACTCACACTTCCTGACTTTAAACGATATTACTTAGCTACAGTGGTCAAAACAGCATAGAATTGGCATAAAGACAGAAGTATACCTCAATGGAATCAAGTTGAGATATCAGAAATAGACCCTCACCTCAATGATCAATTGATTTAAAAATATATATATATGTATATTTGTTATCAATTGATTTTTGACAAGGCAACCAATCCCACTCAACTGGGACAGAACAGTCTCTTCAAAAATGGCGGTGGACTTGGCCCAGTGGTTAGGGCATCCGTCTACCATATGGGAGGTCCGTAGTTCAAACCCTTGGCCTCCATGACCCATGTGGAGTTGGCCCATGCGCAGTGCTGATGCGCGCAAGGAGTGCCCTGCCAGGCAGGGGTGTCCCCCGCGTAGGGGAGCTCCACGCACAAGGAGTGCACCCCGTAAGGAGAGCCGCCCAGCGCGAAAGAAAGTGCAGCCTGCCCAGGAATGGTGCCCTACACACAGAGAGCTGACACAACAAGATGACGCAACAAAAGGAAACACAGATTACCGGTGCCACTGACAACAACAGAAGCAGACAGAGATGACGCAGCAAAACAGACACAGAGAACAGACAACTGGGGTGGGGGGAGGGAAATAAATAAATAATCTAAAAAAAAGAAAAAAAGGTGCTCGGAGAACTGGATAGACATAACCAAAAGAATGAAAGAAGACTCCTATCTCACATCCTTCACAAAAAGTAACTCAAAATAAAAAAGCTAAATATAAAAGCCAGGATCATAAAAGTCCTAGAAGAAAAATTTAGGAAAGCATCATCAGGATCTTGTGGTAGGAGGTGGTTCCTTAGACGTTACAACCAAAGTTTGAGAAACGAAGAAAAAAATAGATAAATGGGATCTTCTCAAAATTAAATGCTTTTGTGCTTCAAAGGTTTTTGTCAAAAAGGTGAAAAGGCAGCCTACTAAATGGGAGAAAATATTTGGAAATCACATATCCAATAAGGGTTTAATGTCCATGATATATAAGGGGACCCTATAATTCAAAGATAAAAAGAAAAATGACCCAATTAAAGAATGGGCAGAACAAATGAATCTATGTTTTTCCAAAGATGAAATACAAATGGCAAAAAAGCACATACCTAGCTATTAGGGAAATGCACATCAGAATGACAAGATATCATTTCACACATATCAGAATGACCACTATTAAAAAAACTGAAAACTACAAGTGTTGGAGGGATGTGGAGAGACAGGAACGCTTATTCACTGTTGGTGGGAATGTAGAATGGTGCAGCTGCTGTGGAAGACTGTTTGACAGTTCCTCAGGAAGTTAATTATAGAGCTCCCATACAATCCCATTCCAAAGTCTATACTCAGAAGAAGTGAAAGCAGGGATGGGATCAGACATTTGCATACTGATGTTCAAAGCAGCATTATTCACAACTGCCAAAAGTTGGAAATAACCCATGTGACCATAAACCAATGAATGGAGAGACAAAATGTAATATATGAACATGATGCAGTATTATTCAGCTGTAAGAACACATGAAGTTGTGATGCATATGACAACATGGATGAATCTTGAGGACATTATGCTGAGTGAAACAAGCCAGATACAAAATAACAAATACTGTATTATCAACACATTTGTATCAATATGAACTACATATAATGAGCAAAGTCATGGAGTTAATAGCTAGAAGATTTGTCACCAGAGGATAGATGAGGACAGAGAATGGGGAGCAATGGCTAAATTTGTGCAGAATTAGTACTAAAGTTAACTGTAAATGCTTGGAACTGGACAGAAGTGATGACAGCACAATAGAGTGAATGCAATTAGCAGCACCAATAAGGGAATATGATTGTGGATGAGAGGGAAGGTTTAGGGTTGTGTATGTCACTAGAAGAAAAGCTAAAGGATGAAACATGGGACTGTATAGCATAGTGAATTCTGATGCAGATGATGAATGTGATTAATAGTACAAATATAAGAGTGTTCTTCCATAAATCTGAACGAATATATGTTAATATTACAAGATTTTATTAATAGGGTGGTATCTGAAGTAAAATGCACCTAAAGCAAACTATGGACTATAGTGAAAAGCAATATATTACTATTTTTTCAATTGTTAAAAAATAAAGCACATGTGTTTGAGAGAATTATTCTACATGATATATTGGTGAACATGTATGGCAGGGGATGGATAGAAGGATTGAGAGGTAACTGCTAAGTAGGAGAGGGTTTTTCTTTTCGGAGTAATGAAAATGCTCAAATATTGATTGTGGTGATGAATGTACAACTCTGTGATTATATAGAAACCCCATGAATGTACACTTTGGATAGACTGTATGGTATATGAATATATCTCAGTAAAATTGCCAAAAAAAATAGTACAATTACAAAAGTGTGCTAGCATCAATTGTAACAAATATTCCACACCAATGCAAGGTGTCAGTAGTGGGGTGGTATATGGGAAGTTTGTATTTTATGTGTGATTTTTCTGTAAACCCACAACTTCTCTTTAAAAAAAACCCCACAAAACTCTTTTGGACCACTCATTTATAATTTGTGGTTTATTATAAAAGCTATCAAAAAACTTGATTATTTAAAATGAAAAAACCTATAGCTTAAAAAAAAATCACAACTCAAGTTAAAGGACATATAAACTAGTAAAAATTATTTATTGCATATATAAGAAGCTTAAACATCATTAACATAGGATAAATACTTGCAGGACAATATAAAATGATGAATAGGCAATGCATATAAGGAAAAATGCCCAAGAAACAGAAGCAAAAAATATTCAAATTCCATAGTATTAAAGAAATGCAAATCAAAACAATGTGGCATAATTTGTTTAATCTTGGCCAATCAGAGAGCGTAATGCTAATAATTTTTGGTAAAAGTATAAAAAAACGGACATTTTTTGAACATCGCTGGTAGAAGAATAATTAGGCTTACTGGAAGGCAGCATGGTGATATGGAGTAAAAGCTATTAAAATGAGCATACCATATGACCTGTGATTCCAAGTCTAGGCATCTACCACAAAGAAATAAAGTTTTAGGAAAGTGGAGGTGGCTCACGTGACTGGGCTCCCGTTTACCATAGCAAGCTGGCCTATGCCTGCAGAGAGCTGATGGTCTGCATCCACTGAGAGCAGACACAGCAACATGCAACAAAGGAGATAAGCAGACACAGAAGAACACATAGTGAATGGACAGTGAGCAAGCAGCAAGGGGGGTATAAGTAAATAAATCTTAAAAAAAAAAAAAAAAAAAGGTCACTGGGCCAGGGTGGGGTTTGGTGGCAATCCCACCCCCAGGGACAACTAAAAAAATAAAATAAAATAAAGTTTTAAACAAATATTAGATTACAAGGATATTTTTCACTGCGCTGTTTGTATGAGTAAAAGGTTAGAAAATTATCTAAATTTTCATGCTACAACCACACAATGGAGTACTATTAGCCACTGACAATATTTTAATATATTTACTGACATATGTTCATATAACAATAAGAGAAAAAGAGCAAGTTACAAAACAGCATGTAGGATTTCAATTTTGTAAAACTACATATGAAGGCTTGTGACTATACACATGCAGAAAATGGCATTTAGATGGCAAAAGAACCAAAGCATCAATGGGGGTTGTCATAAAATGGGTGAGTTTGTGGAAGTTCTTTCCCTCTTTTTTGCTTTTCTTTAGTTTTCAGTTTTTCTTATATGAAGAAATACTTCTTGGGTAAGATAAACAATCTCCAAAGTTATGTTTTAATAATAATGATGATAATAATAAAAAAACACTTGAATTTTCACTGTTAAAGCTCTTCAGAAAGTTCTGTGAATTACCCAAAAGGCATTTGATTAGTAGCTGAGTCAGATGGCATGACACCCCCAGTGTATATTACTTTTATTAAACTGTTTCCCCAAATTACTAGCTCTGGTTGATAATTACAATTACTGTAAATTCTGTCAGCTATCTTAAATGACTGATGGACATGAAATTTCTCATGTTTTCTTTTAAAATCCTGACTGCTCAGTTAAGCAAGTAACTCCGGAGGCAAAATGTGATTAATGCTATTTGATGTACTGCTTAACAAGAATCCTCTGTCTTACAGAGATAATTTACCAAATTCTGATCACTTTCCCATCAAAAGAAAGCAAAGGAGAAGACTTTAGCAAGCTCACTGAAAATGAATAAAAATAAAAATTTCAATCCATCTTTGAACACTTTAATGAAATGATAAAGTCACCCAAAGAAAGGCTGCCTAATATGAACATGCACAAATCAGAAAAATGAGAAGTCAACCAAAATCTGAATGGCAGGGAAAAGCATTCCTCTAGAGAGTCAAAGGAACAGATCAGCATGAAGAGAGGCTAATGAATAGACAACTGAGAAACACGGGGTTCTAATCAAAGCTCTTTCATCATAACCATAAAACCAAAATAATCAAATTGCAATCAAATCAAGTCTAAAGCCAAAACATCGGGGTATTAGAACAAGTTAGACATAAGTTAGGTTTCACCGAATTTTTATCCTATTCAAGGCTGATATTTTAATATGCAGAAACAAAAGTAATCTAAAAATGCAGCTTTAGTTTAAATCACCTACCAGATGGCAATTTATCTTCCAACTTTACGTTTTCTTCTTGTGCTGAATAATCCTCAGAAATGTCCTCAGTTTTGATTCCTTTTCTTTGCCGGAGGGACATCATGATGTCAGACTTACATGCATTGTTCTTCCAAACTTCCTATAAACAGCACAGAAATAAAAGATACATCCATATGTCAGCACCCTTCCCCCACCCACACACATCATGCTCACCTGTGCTTAAAAACTTCACTTGTGCCATTTTCCCATCCAAACTTAACCAGCCTTCAAAGCAAGACACACACTAATATTTATTTGAATACACCATATTTATGAAGCACCTATTTTATATGACAGGCACTACCATGTGTTAGGAATACAGGTGAGTAATGTGGACAAGGCACGCCCCCTCCTTCTGGAAGCCTTCCTGCCCTGGATGCTCCAGCTAGTGCGGATCTCCCTCCCTGAATCACAGCAGTTACTCTGCAATTTGTTGCATAATTATATATCTTTATATTATTTTCTACTGTTCCACAGGCAATAATAGGTCTTCTGTATTCTTTTTCTCCCACAGAACTGACCGTGTGGGAGGTATTCAGTGGCAAATTTGCTGACAGTTTGATTTTGAAGACCTGAGATAGTGTTTTGTCTCAGATATCTGAATTTTAATAACGGTGTTCTTTGAAACAACTCCTGCTGAACGCTTGAGCAGTGATGACAGCGGGGGTGTGCCCGTCATAGCAGCTGCTATCCCAGGGAGCAACAGTGGGAGGAACCGCAGGGAGCAGGAGCCTGGTTTGGAAGCAGCAAGTGGGAGGAAAGGGACTGTGGCAGTGAGTTTGCCGGTTACAGTCCCCCGGAACATCTTGCCTTACCACCCTGAATAAAGCACAGCATTTTACTAATTATTTTATTCAGCAGAGATCAGTATCCCCAGGTGATTATTTAGGAAGTTTACTAATTCCTAAAGGGAAACCATTTGCTCTCTAGAAAAGAAGAAACCAACTAATATACAATGGATTCAATGGTTCATACAAAACATATATGAAAGAAAACAGCAAATTAAGGAGAAGGTGCTATGCTTTCAAACGCTGAAAACGGGAGAATTTGGAGCACTTAAGGAGAAAAGGCGTGTCAGCAGCCACGCAGTATTGCCAGAGATGAATTTCTCCCCCAAAATGACCTAATCCCAGAGTCATGCCCTTTCTATCTGGGAAGAGGAGTTTTAAAAATCCACACACTTTAACATAAGACAGAAAAGTCAACAAATACTTAGTTCCAATTAAGTGCCAGGTGCTGTGATAATCCCATAAACTACGGGACAAAGTTCCTCCAACAAATTAAAAGGAATGCCATTTTAAATGTTTGAAAAGGGGCCTAAATGCAATTCTTCCATTAGTTAAATGACTGGTATGTCCGTACTGGGCTTCTCCTCGGCGCTGCAGGGCACTTTGCCCAGTTTACCTCCGCACCGCAGCCCTCCACCACCTGGTCTGCTCTTCAGGTACAGGCAGGGACAGCTAGCAGCCGGAGCAGCTTAGTCTCTTGCTCCAGGCCACCCAGATCCAGGGGCCCAGCGGAGGTCGCAAACCAGGCCCGCGCCTCCCCCGCGGCTAAGTACCGCTAAGACATCCGAGAAGCGGGCACCGCCACTTCGCAAACTTAATCTCGAGCTCGCGCCCCCGACCTCCTTAAGCGCTCCATTCCCACCAGGGCACCCCAATGCCCCCAAATCTCCCGACCGCGCGACGCGGGGTCTGTCGGAGGAGCCTGCGTTAGTCGCCGCGGACGCCGAGAAGCACCCCGGGGCAGGACGCGGAAGGCGCGCGCCCGGCCACTCCCGCCCCGCCGCGGAGCCTTCACGCCCGAGAGCCCACTCCCGCCCGCGACCCGTCGCGCAGTCCCAGACCTGCGGACTCTCAGCCTTCTTCACGCGCGCTCCGCGGGAGTGAGGGGAAGGGAAGGAGGCCGGCCGGAGGGCGAGGGCCGCGGGAGGCGGGACCGCCCAAAGCCAAGGGAAGACGCGCACTGGCGCGGTTTTGTGAAGCGCCGCTCTGATGTGGTGGGAGGCTCGTCAGCTACTCCCGGGAAGGGGCAAGGGGGAGGGCGCTGCTACGACCGCATCCATAGGTCGCGCGATCCGTCCGTCAACGCGACCCTCCGCCCCCTCTCGGGACGCCCCTCCCATCTCGTGCGGCGCTGGCCGGAAGGAAGCAGTACACTTCCGCTCTCCGGTCCCGCCCCACCCAGTCGCGCTCCCTGGAGGCTGTGGGCAGTCTGCTTGGCAGATTCTGCGCCTTCTGGCCGGATCGCGAGATGGGGGTCGGGGAGGAGCCTGGATGTTCCAAGGAACTGTCGTTTCAGGTCGGCGGCGGAAAGACAGTCACTGACGGACTGAGGCCGCGAGCGGGGTGATCTGTTCTTGTCAAACACTCTTCCTCGCTGTTCCTCTCTCCTGGCCGTCCCTGGTAGGCGGGTGCGAAGGGTTCAGTAACCCGGACGGAAGCCGTCGGGTGTCAACCTGTGGCGCCCTCCCCACTGCCACGGAGAGGGCGCTACTTTGTAGTCATAGAGATACTTTCGCTTCTCCGAAGACTCTTTCTCTAGTGTTGGGAGCCGAGCTGGGGGGAGGGGGCGCTGTTTCCTTATTATTATTATTTTCCTTAGAGAATTTGCTCCTGGGTTCTTAGTCTGTATGTTATTCTGTCTTCAAATTAGATTGTAAACCTAATTTGAGAGCAGGGACTGTGCTTTACTTTATACCTGGATATCTTAATCTCGCTGCAAAAAATAGTAGGTAATAAATTTTACTTATCAGCGGATCCTCAAATTTCTTGTTGATTCTTGATAAGGAATGACCCTTCAGGGCCTCCACCTGTGAAAATACGCCCCCTCTACCCCGGCCCAGTCTAGTTCTAACATGAAATCATTTTATCTTGGAAGTCTTTCTTAGTCACCCTACTGGATATTTTCCTCCTCCTTTGTGTATGTGTTGCTGGTAATAAGCATACTGTGTTAATGGTATCTATTGGGTGGCCTTAATGAAAAGAAGTGTTGTTTCTTTTTTCCAGATGGTACTTGTCATGTTTTAACATGGTCTTTGATGTCTTTTCATGTTACGGACAAGAGAACAGGGGCTATATTTTCATTTCGTTTCCTTTTTTTATTTTTAATGTTACGACATGTGTGGTGAAGCTACATGTAACCCAGTAAACACGTTCTTAAATTTAACCCATTTCTTTGGGTGCGAACCCATTATAAGTAGGACCTTTTGATGAGGTTACTTCAGTTAAAGAGTGGTTCATCCCAAACAGAACGGGTCTTAATTCTATTACTGTAGTCCCTTATAAGTGGAATGGATTCAGGCAAGAGTGGGTGAGAGAGAAAGCCACAGGATGCAAGCTGCTGAAACAGATCCTGGAAGAGAAAGAAGAGACCACGAGAGGCTGCCATGTGCCTTACCAAGTGACAGGAACCAAGGTTCACCGCAGCTAGTTCCAGAATGCCACAGCCTTCGGGAAGAAAGCATTGCTTTTCTGATGCCTTGATTTGGATTTTTAGCCTCAAAAGTGTAAGCTAATAAATCCCCACTGTTTAAGCTGACCCATTTCATAGTATTTGCTTAAGCAGCTTAGGGAACTAAAGCAACGCCTTACATAAAATAAATTTGAGTACTTAATACATGCATATGTGAGTTGATTTTTTCTTAAATAGTTTTTTTTTCCTTCTTGTATAGGGGTTTTTCTGGGGAAATGTGCGATCAAGACAAATGCATCCCTTGAGGAAAGGAAATAGTATTCATTAGAAGCTGTTCATTTTATTTTAATATGAAACTGCTTTCCTAAGCAAGAGAAAGCTTTGAAACTTACAAGTAGTAGGCACTCACAACTGAGAGTAGGTTTGGGGAAAGAATAAGCCAATTGGGATTGAGTCCTTAGATCTGCCTTAGCAATCTTGGGAGTGATGGATAATGAATAATAGGCTCCTGCCCACTGCTGGCTTTAGGAGCTGAGGAATCAGGGAGGGACCAGGAAAGGAATGTGCTCTGGTCGTGGACTGTAACTGTAGTTGTGTACAGGCATACTTGTTTGTATTGTGTTTTTTGCAGCCCAAATGGATACCCTGACTTTTCCTTACAGCCAGCAGTAATGGTCCTTCAGAAGAGTGCAACTCATAGTGTGAACTGGGTATTTCAGCATCAGCATCACAGTTACCTGGGAGCTTGCAAGAAATGCAAATTATCAGGTTCTACTCCCTGAACCAGAATTTGCATTTTAATATGATCCACAAGTGATTTGTGTATACATCCCAAGTTGAGAAGCACTGAATCAGGAATCATTAACACTGTTCATAACATCCTTCCCTTAAAAATACCTTGTCTTGGAACCACTTTTCCTATCCGATATGCAAAGTTTGCTAAGTTTTTAATTGCTTGACTTAGTACTATGCACATATTTGATCATTCCTCCTTCAGTGATTCCTCTTACTCATCCTGTCTACTTTTCCTGCATTCGTTTTTAGTGTCCTTGTAAGCTCCATTTCCTCTATTAAAAAATAAATAAATGAATGATTCTCTGGGCCATGGCTCCAGTTTCCACTGGTATGCTGATAACTTAAGTTTTTACGTCCAGGCTTATCTCCTGACCAGTGCACACTGGGCATTTCCAAATGTGCAAGAACCTCAAATTCAACATGTTAAAAACTAAACTTCCTCCAGTCCCCAAAGCTATTCTTCCATGTGCCTTATTTGCTTAATTGTTCAAGTAAAAAACCTGGGAGCCAGCCTTCTTACCTGTTTTGTTTTTTTGTGTTTTTTTTTGCATGACAAAGAATCTTTACTTTTAAATGATTACCAGTACATTAAGCAATAACATATAATAAGTCTTGAATTCTATCTAGTGATTTTTATTAAAAGAAACTAAAAACAGCTCAGTTATTCTAGTATTCATTGTTCAGACTCTTAGCCAGAAAGGACTACTTTAAGGTTGGCTGTTGCTTCACACACATCTTCCCTGTTTTTTAATCCATACATCCAATCATTGAGTCTTATTGGATTTATCTCCTAAATATCTCAGAATATGCCCACTTTTTTCCATCTCTAGTACCACCACCCAAATCCAACTTTCTATTTCATGTCCACATCATTTCAGTAGCTTCCTGGTTTCCTTACCTCTACTCCTTCCCCCTGCCCCTTATCCCCGGCCCCCCAGCCCCCCTCCCCACTTAATCCACCGATCCACCCTTCATGCAGTAACTGGAGTGATCCTCCTAAAATCTAACTCCTTTGGTGACTTGGCTATATTATAAAAAAAATATCAAACTCCTTAACACTGCTTGCAAGGACTGCCAGGAATGAGGCTCCATTTCCTCCAGACTCATTTCTACTTCCTGTTCACACTAAATTTCTTTTAAATTCCTGCCCCAAAACGTTTTATAAGCTATTCTGCTTGGCACTCTGGACCTAACTACTGATCAGCCTTTAGATCTCAGCTGAAATGATCCTTGCTGCCTGTTCTTTAATGCCCTTCTATTGTTCCTGCTTACCAAAACATGGCTGTTCTGTGTGACAGAATACTGTGGAAGTGACAGTATGGGAAACTGAAGGTAGGTCTTAAAAGACATTCCAGTTTCAGCCTCAACCTCTCCTGGATTGTTCACTGAAAGGAAAGCTAGCTGCCATGTTGTGCGGACACTCATAAACAACCTGTGAAAAAGCCCACATGAAGAGGAACTGGTCTCTAGCCCCTGCCAAATAGGAACTTTGGCAGTGGTTAAGTGAGCTGCCTTGGAAATAGATCTTCCAGCTCCAGGCTAGCCTTCAGAGGACTGCAGGCTCATGAGAGCCCAATCCAGAACTGCCCAAAAACCTGATGCACGGAAACCATGAGGATAATAAATGTTTATTGCTATTTTAAGCCACTAAGTTTTGGCTGATAGATGACAAATAGTAAAATAGTCTGCTATATGGATGTATCATAATTTAAGTGTTCCCCTCTAATTCAACACTTGGGTTGTTTCTGGTTTTATGCTATTATAAGTTATGCTAAAAAGAACAGCCTTATATAACTCTTTAGAATATATTTCTAGAAATAGAATTGTTAGCACTCATATCCTAAATTGTGATAAATATTGGCAAATATTGTGTATTATGGTGTGCATTGCTTATTTCCAAGCCCTTGCTAACAATGGGTATTTTTAATCTTTGCCCATTGTAGGTGACAAAAATATTTTATATGTATTTCTTTATTAGTGAGGTGGAGACAATTATATCAGAGGTTCATTGGCTGAATTTCTTTTTCTTGGATTTTCTTTCAAGTCCTTTGGTTGTATATTTAATCTTGATATGAAGGGATTATTTATAGATTATGGGTATTAACCTTTTCTCATAAATGTTGCAGATATTTTCTCACTGTTGTGTATAGTGGCTAGTGTCTTCAACTATGCAGGGATTTTACATTTTTATATTATCTAATCTGTCATCTTTCCTTTATTGCTTCTAGGTTTTTCCATCATGCTTAGAAAAACCTTCCCCACCAAGATTGTATTTTTTTTTATACTTTCTTCTAGTGTTTTAAAATAAAGAAGTTTTAATATGGGATGAGATAGATCTGATATACTTTTTTGTCTAATTGGACAGTTAATTGTTTTACTGTCATTTTTACTCTACTATTTGAATTGTAACCTGCATAACATACTAAATTCCTATATGTAGATAGCCTAGTTGTAAATTCACTGTTGTTTAAATGATTTTTAAAAAGCTATTGTAACAATTCCACATATTTTTACTGTTTCTTCATAAAATGATATTTGGGAGAGCAATTGCCCCTTCATTATACTCCTTTTAAACACACATCATGTATATTTATTTGTTCAGGTAAACTTTTATAATTTACCAGATTCCAAAAAATAATCCATAGGGATTTTTACTAGAATTATATAAAATGTATGGAAATGTTTAGGAGAAATTAGATTTTTACAATACTGAGTATTCCTGTATAGGAACATGTATTCAGTTAAGGACAGTTTGGCCTACTATGTAGATTTTTAAAATAGCACTTTCATCCAATTCATATTCTTCCCATCTTGTCCACAGGGTCATTTACTTTTTAAATGTCTAGATAAATGTGAGAGTAGTGGTTTTCAAACTTTGTTGATCCCTCATCTCTATCAGGCACAAATATTTGTTATTTGTCTCTCTGTATGCATAAATAAAACTAAAGTAAATATAAATGGAAGTCCTAATATTTTCTTCCTACATCCTATTTATTGTTTTACTCACCTCTTGCATGATCCATGTCAGAGACCTCAGAGTGGGTCTATGGCATACTTCTTTAGCCTGTTTGACATGCTGGGTTCTTAGGGAACCCAGGCCAAGTCTTAAGACTCAGTTCTCACAGATCACTCCAGAGTTGCACAAGAATTGATATCACACTGAAACACTCCTTTCCTTTAAAATATTTGTCAATATATGGCTTTTCCCCTGTGTGGGGGGTCTTACGAAAGGGCATTATAAAATATTATTAGTATTTTTTCCTCTTCCTTTGATCAGCTTTGTACTTTCTTAAGATCTGCAGTGGTTTAGAATAGTGAAACTTACAGGCAGATTAGCTTAGGAGCACAATTATCCAAGAACTCTATTAAATAAAGTCAACAAGTATTCACCAAATGCAATGAATGTCTCATGATGATGGACGAGATTGTTGCTTATGGGGGGAGGAGTGGGATGAGGGGGGTGGGGGGTATATGGGGACCTCATATTTTTTTAACGTAATATTAAAAAAATAAAGACAAAAAAAAAAAAAGACAAATGGAACCCAGGCCTGAAAAAAAGATAAATAAAAGTCAACAAAGTATTTAAATGTTAAGAATTTTCTTTCATTTTCCTCCTCAATATCTGCTATTCTTACCATTCCTCCTTGTTGTTCCTACGTACACCTTCCTATCATTTCCATGGTTAGAATAACTCCTGCATATTTTTGAATGAGGACATGAATAGTCAAGATATTCAACTGAAGCAGATGATGATTGTTTATTACATTAGCTACTTGCCAAATGTTATGATTCCTAGATGTTGGCTGATCTAGTCCAACATCTAGCTATGGCTGGTCCTTCCAATTTGTTCCCTTGGACTGCTCTAATGTTATTCCCTGCAAAACACATATACACAACAGGTGTCTAAAAAACCTAGAAGCAGATTTTGCCTACTAACAGATGCTAAAGCGTATTGTCAGGCGTGGGAGTTTTTGATTTTTCTGTAGGAAGACATAAGACTTTCAGCCAGAAATGTATGCATTTCTAACACTCTTGAATTCAGACATTTTATCATGCCTCACATTATGGCTAATCTAGTACTGGGCTGGATTTCCACTAACACCAAGTGCTCCTCGCAAACTTTTCCTGAATTCGCCCAGGGATAGTGATAAGCTAACTCAAAGGGTTTCTTATGCACAAATGGAATTCATAAGTTTTTAGCTCCAGGCCTGAAAGCAGCAAGGATTCAAACAGCTGTGTGGAGACCTACCCACATGACAAAGGTGATAACTACTCTTAGAGATTTTTAATTACAGTCCCTTGATGACCTTTTTGAATTCTCAGTCAAGATATCAGAAAATGAAGTTTGAAGTATCTTTTTCTCTGTGCTAAGACTGCCAGCTAGTTCATTTACATGCTTTGCCTGCAGCAGGAAGAGAATTGGTTCTTGGGGGTTGAAAAAAATCTTACTCTTTATGTATAAAGAGCAGATAGACATATATAGTACATAAACTGATACCCAATGTATTGGTGGTATTAAAATTTCATGGGAGATGATTAGGAAAAAAATGTCTAGAAAGGCTCTTAGAGGGATGGCAATAGGAAAAAAAAAGTTTTTTTTTCTGCACTGATAGACGTTTTTGGTGTTGGACCCCTGGCAGAATCTTGGACATATACTTTTGCCTCTAGTGGATTTTTCCTTCACATAAGTTGGGCGACAGACTATAAAAATTATGGCTGAGGATTTGGTACTATTTAGGACACAGGTTGGACTGCTGAAACAAGACCTCAAAAAAAAAAAAAACAAACCAGTGGTTAAAGAAGAAGTTTGTTCTGTTTATCAGGCCAGGACTGATAGATGGCTCCACCCACTGTCACCGACTCAGGGTCCTCCATCTTATTGCTCTGCTGTCACCGGGTGTCACCCTTGTTTTCCTGGGTCAGTGAGGGCTCATCACCACCATAAGCGGAAAAGAGAAAGAAGGCAAAGGTATGGAACTCCCCTGAATTTTAAGAGGACAACCCAGAAATTTCACATCTACTTAGATCCCCTTGGCCTGAATTCTCATATTTGGTTACATGGCCTCACCTCGCTATGAGTGAGGTTGGGAAATAAAGTTCTGTTGCTGGGCAGATACTACTACCATGGGAAAAAGAATGGATATTGGGGAACAACCTGTGGGGGTCTATCACAACCCGTGGTAAGTATTTTCTTTTGAGAGAACTGTATGTGTGCCGCTTCCTACACATAATTAGTTTTTTTGGTGATCACAAACTGTAAAGCACAAGCAGTTTAAGAATTATTTTCTGAAGGAGCTAGTGTGCAGGGATGGCTCAGGGCTGGGAAATAGAACCTGAAGAACTCAGTTTATTAGTCTAAGTGAATACCCCAAATCAATTATAAAAGATGTATGTCTGATTAGCTGATGAGCCTAAATACAGATACCTTAGTTATAAGCTGTTTTTCCTACTTCTCGAAAGGATATATATTTCTCTTCCTAAAACTGGAATCTGAATTTTATTGGATGAATTTTACCAAAAGAGCTCTCTCAGGAGTATTTAGAAGCTCAATTAGTAGATGCTTGTTAAGTATTTGAGACTATCAGCTGAAAGGTGCTATGTAAATGTGAATTACCGTGTAGGCAAGATTTGGTGCCTTCTTGAATTTATAAAGCAATCCTTCAGGGTATTTACTAGAAGACACGGGTACAGTGCAGGGAGAATTTGATTCCAGCACTTGTACTCATTCACTGCTATTGTTTTAAAGTTTTCAGTAGAAATTATGCCCTTTGTAGCATACTTTTTTGTTTTTTTCTGTAAGGTTTAACTTACAGCTGCAAATAGGAGTTACCAAGCTCTTTTAAGAGTATGTTACATCGGTGGATTAGGGTTAACACAAGTACTGATTTTTTATCTTTGCCACTTTTGCCATTTTCCTACATGATTACATGTCCACTAGGAAAGCTGCACCCCAGGCCTGCAGGGCAGCAGGGCTTGCAGGCACACTTTAGAATTAGACTCGTTTTGCACCAGTCCTGCAACTGAAATGTCGTTGTGAGAGGTGAGGAGATTGGCTTTTGCATGTGAACCTTGTACAGTCTGGGTCAGGCCATTTCTTACCTTCTCCAAGAATGTCCACCTTTCCTCAGTAGTGCAATGGTTGGTACTCACTCTGCCCTCTCAGCTTCAAACTTCATTTATTGTCTTATCACACAGTTAGATGCTGGTTAGATTTAGTTCATATACTCCTAAGTAAGGTTCCTTCTCCGTGGGCCTAAATTTTACCAATCCAGCCAGTTCATATGCTTATTCAGGGGAAGTGCCAGTCTTAGGTTTTTCTTATCCAACATGCCAGTTTGTAGGAGTGAAAGAATTGTACATCAATGATTATATGAACTTAACATGATGTTAAGATGGTAATGTTCTAACATTTTCTCTTGGGCTGTTAACTTTTCAGATGTAACATGAATTGAATGCAATTCTCTAGGAGCTGGTAAACCAGGTTTGTCTTTTTCGTGTGTGTGTATATTTTAAGGGATAGGATATTTTGTTTTGAGTGTCCTGCCTAAAAAGACCACCAACAAAAAAACGAGTGTAGTTCTTAGGTTCCTTGCCAAGGTCTTATCTAAATAGCACTGGTACCAGAGAACAAATATAGCTCAAGTGGTTGAGTGCCTGCTTCCCATGTACAGGGGCCTGGGTTCAATCCCAAGTACCGCCTTTAAAAAAAAAAAAAAAAAATATATATATATATATATATATATATATATATATATGTAGTATAAATAACATTGCTACCATGATTTATAAGGGCAGTTTAATCCCGCCCCCCCAAGTTTGTCCTCAAACTATAATAGCGACCACTGTTTTGAGTTCCTATATATGCAAGTCCTTTATATACAACAACCCTATAAGGTGTTCCATGTTTTACTGATAAACTGAGACTCAAAAAGGTCACATGGCTTGCTAAGCTAGGACTGGAACCAGAATTGTGCCAGAAACTTGATTAGGTATTTTAGACTAAACTCATTAATCCATGTAACTCTAAGAATACATCAACCCTTTACATATAAGAAAAGAGAGGAAATAACTGAGCTCCCCAGAGATTAAAAAAAGGAAAAGCCAAACTATATTTCAAACAAGTTGAGGCAGCTATATATGCCCCATGTGCAGCTCTGGTTGGCTGTACACACAGTAGGTCCTCCACTTGGCTCCAGATGGGACATGCTTTCCCATTAGAAAGTCTCATACTTTTCCCCCTATTACAAAATAACTTTTAAAAATTGGCCAACTATAGGCAGGAGCCTCTTTATCAGTATTTGCAGATAGAGTATAGTTGTTCCAGCTGGGCACAGATGCTGAAGAGACGCGTTTTAAGGAGTTGTAAACCTATATGGTGATTCTCTGCATGGACTTCAATATCATCACAATGGGCAAGTATGACCCCACCAACTGTGTTCATGTGCTTGATATGGAAAAGGGCTTAGAAAATGAAGATCACCTTGAAACCACTGGTTTCTTGCAATTATTTATTTCAGCATAATTAAATTTTTATAGAATGTTAGCTGGAGGGGATCAGAAATAAATGTAGCTTTAAGACCTGAGCCACATCCTGCGGTACTTTTTTCATACGCTTAAAATAGAATTTTCTAACACCTTCCTTTTGTGGTTGGAAATACTGAATTTAAAAAATAGGACTGCAGATATAAACAAAAAGAGCAAGATGTGGATTGATGTGCCTATTTCAGTAAAACACAGCCACGCTATTTCTGAAATATGGGTACTAAAATTAATAAAATGACAAGTAGAAGAAACAAAAATCTGGAGATGTGTACTGTAGTGACAATAAGCCTTTAAATAAAGCTATTAAGTACTAAAATAAAAGACCTGAAAAATGAGTAAACTTGTTTTATTTTGTTGAGGGTCCCTTCAGGTCACAATTTTCCATTGTGTACACATTCAAGATAACATACTGTATTAACTTTAATGAAATTAAAACTATCATGGTACTAGTAGCAATGACATGGATAATTAAGTATTCTTTTTATTTTTCCTTTTAATAAAGGACAAAGCTGAGAAATCATAAAGATGAAATAGTTGGGTCTGAGCTCATAGCCAAATATTCATTATTTCCTTGTTTGTATAAATAAACTCTATCTAACATGTCAAGTCTTTAAAAAGATACCAATATTTGACAACTGTTATACAGTAGTAAGAATTTATATTTGATGCCTAAAATTAAACTTTTTAATACAAAGAAAGAGCAACTCTAATCTACTTTTGTAAGGCAAACAATTTAAATAGTGATGACCCACTACTGGAAAAACTATTAGATTAAAATAAACAAAGCTGTCATGATCTTACAAATACTTTATGGTTCAAATGATAAAATTAGGCACAGTATGTTTATTACAGTATTACCAGAGAAATGAGATTTATAGCCCTCCAATACAGTATGCAAATGATTCTGCTGCACACATAGGACTCTGGAAATGGTTCAAGCCACTTATACTCAATTGGATTCTGAGATATAAATCAAATCACACTACCTAAGAAAGCCCATCATATGGCACCAATTAAAAAAACAACAAACTTCTCTAGTTTTTGCAGGGCCAAAAAATGTTCTCATTTTATATCTCTGTCGATTGGTTTAGAGGAAATATATGTAGGAGAGTGACTGTTTTCTTAGCTCTGCCGTTTAATCAACAGCTCTAGACTTCTCAGGAATTTGGCTTTAGGCTCACACAATGCTATTCACTGTAAGGAGGTACATCAAGGACTCTTGTAGTTGAGGAGTTACCAGTTACCCTCTACTCATGTTACATATGCAGCTGATATGACCGCTTCAGTGACCACAGCACTGAAAGGGTGGAGCAGTGAGGGGTTACCACTGGAGCTGTAAGCTAGACAGGAGGAAAACAAGATGATACTTTTCATAGCAGCATTATTCGCTTAATTTATTATTTAATTTTATTTGTTGTTCCCTTAAACACATTTTGTTTAAACATCAGGGAAGATGAAATAGTGAGGTTAAAATCAGAAATAATGAGTAATGGCTGCAGAGGGAGAAACAGTATAATTTAGTTAGAAAACACCACTATATAAGGCTTTGTTAAATCTTTCCCCCCCCCCACCCCCCCCCCACCCCCCCACCCCCCCCCCCGTCTGGTGCCTTGAAAGCACATTGTTCTACTCCAGAGGTCAGCAAACTTTTTTTTTTGGTACCAGGACCAAAAAGGAACCCAGCATCTCAATGTGGAAAGCCGGCACTCAACCACTGAGCTACATTTGCTTCCGAGTTGGGTTTTTCATTCGCTATTTTTTTTTTTAGGAAGCACAGGGAACCAAACCCTGGACCTCCCATGTGAGAAGTAGGCGCTCAATGGCTTGAGCCACAACCACTCCCCAGCCAGCAAACATTTTTTGTAAAGGAAGAGAGAGTAAACAATTTGAGTTTGGTGGGCCATATGGTCTCTAGCACAACTACTCAATGCTGTTGCTGAACCATGAAAATAGCCATATACACTATGTAAACAAATGGTTGTGGCTTTGTTCCAATAAAGCTTTATTTACAAAATCAGGTGGCAGGCCAGATTTGAAGGGAATGCTGTAGTTTGCTAATGTCTGTTTTATACCTGTGCTGTCCAACAGAAATATAATGTGAGCCACATATATAATTTAAAATTTTGTAGTAGCTACATTAAAAGAAGTAAAAACAGGTGAAATTAATGTTAGCAATGTATTTTATTTAGCCCAATATATCCAAAATATCATTGCTACATGTAATGTAAAAAAAAAAAAAATAGATAGGGTCCACTTTTTGGGTACTAAATCTTTGAAGCTTGTGTATATTTTATCCTAATAGCATACTAGCCAGATTTCAAGTGGTCAATAGCTACATGTGGCTGGTGGCTGCCATATTGGAGAGTGATCTTCTAGACCTTCCACAATGAGATTTCTACCTCTAATCTGGAGTTTAGTGACAGTGTTGAGATTGGATTCTTGAAAGATAGAGGATATGGTTATTTTGCCCCTGGGCAGCATGGGACAAGAGAATACAGCTACTAGGAAGAAAAACTGGCCCTCAGTCACTTTAAGCAGAGGTGCCCCAGGATTCAAGAACATGAACTGATAACTAGACCAATGATGCTGCTGGAAGGTGTTAGCATCACTTGCCAACGCAACAAATGTAATGCCAAAAAATAGCTGATAGAGACTACAATCAAAGTGCACACATCAATGTAATCTGTGACCTTTGATAAAGAATGTTAATGGTCACTACAGAACATCAGCTAGTCTTTAGTATTTTGACTGTACTGAAACTGAAAGCATATACTGCAAAGGCATGATTTGGAAGATAAATTGAAGAAATGAGTCTAGTTAGAACAATCTTTCAAAATCAGGTTAAATTTAAAAAATCAGTGCTTTTTTCAATTATTCTGTGTAACACAGTTTAATGGTAGTCAGACAGACTGTATAAAAAACATAGCCAGCAATAGTTTAACAAGTTACTGAAGGTAATTTTAAGTGTTGGTAAATTTTAATTGTTTAGAAAAACTTGGGAATTTTTTTAACTTGGGAAGTTTTTGTTTGAACACAACTCTCTAAGTAATCATACCAACATTTCCAAGATAAGAATGGACATAACCTTTTGTTAATAAAACTTAGAGGCAAATGTTTTTAACAAAAAATTTATTACCAAAATACAATATTAAAGTCAATACATGACAAACTCCTGTAAAGCAAAATAAATTATTCTAACATTGTACAGTATTTCCAAAGGTAGTTAAAGAAGCGCTATAGACCTTGCTTCACTGTTTGTTCTGAACAGATACACTGTTCTATCATGAACACAATCCTAGAGTTTTAGGCTTTAAGGCATGCAGCTCAATGTGCAGGATAATTTTACAAAATGCAAATCATCCTATTATAATAAGATACAGTATCAGAATTAACTGTAGTCTTTACATGTCAGTTTTCCGGAAGTTTTTATACTTTGGCTATAGAAGCAAAGCCATAGTGTTACACAATACTTATTTCTTAAAAAAATACAAGTATTCATGTCCATGAATATCAAACTCAAATATCTATTAAATATATTTTATAGAACATTACTTAGAGCACCTTGCTGTACAGTAAAAAAAAAAATTAAATAAGTGTCTGTGAAAACTAAAAATACAACAGTTTCAACAGAGAAGCCTGCTTGTCTTTGCCAAGGCAAACACACTGCGGGGAGATACAATGTAAACATGGGTGCCCACCATTTGCTTTGTGAGAAAAGACAGAAGAGAGTAACAGAAGCCACCAGGACAACTACCTGGAATGGGGTTAATGACCTAGAACAAAGGCTTCAGTCACTGTTACCACATTGCACTGGCTGGCCACAGAATTTAAAGGCTGCAGATAATTAAATGGAATATAGGTATGGTACTGTTGGAACAAGGGACACCAATCCTATTCCAGATTATCAGAGAAAGGGAAAAATGATAAGGCCATGGAAAGTATTATTTATAATGATCAAAATACATCGTCTTCCCTCCCCTCTCCCCACCTTTGCTTTATGAAGTTTCTTTCAAAAATAATTTTCACTGTCAAATCTCAGAATTCTAAGGGTTCAGAACAGAAAACAAACCTATGAGCTTTATATGACAAAATGCCCAGTACCACTAAACAAAACGTTATTCCGGTAAAGGGGACTCCTACTTGGTCATTTTAGTATTAATCTACTCCACAAACAGAATTGCATATTTAGTCTTCATTATTACTTTTAGAAATATTCAATTGTTCTTGGTAGAGACAGTTAACTTAAGGCTTGCCACAAATCAATAATGGAAAGGTGTTGAACACCCTTGGTATACTGTTCCTCCTACAGGCCAGGAGGGCGCTTTTGAGGACATTTCTAGGCCAGAATCAGGTAAAAGTTTAAAGGCTTTGAACTTCTGGAGTAAACTTTTCTCTGTGAGCTAGGGAAATTTTAAATCCATGATTCCAGATAGGAAAATTTAAGTATCAATCAGTAGAAGTGGTTTGGAAATGAAGAAAGGTAATTTAAAAGTTCACATCAAAAAATTTAAAAATTCACACGAAAATGTTTGGGATGTTTTTTGGTTATCAGTATTTTCTAAATGATTACATAAAATTAAAGACAAGGAAAATTTTATAAAACAAAATTCTTCTATGGTTATTAATTTTCAGAATAGATTTTTACAGAGAAACACTGAGTCACAGTTACCAGCAGTGAGAAAACTGACTATAATATGAGTGGCAACAATATAAGTGATAATAATGAAACAATTTATTTTATTTGAAATTAAATATAAATGCTTCAATTCTGAAAAACAGAAGAAAAAGAATATAAATCCGCACACAGTGAATATGGGGAATATAATTTAGGATACATAAATTCATTTTATCTTTTTAAAAGCCACATAGAAATGGATTAGTTTTCATAAATAAAGCTACCTAAATTAATGAGCTGCAAAGTTACAATCATTTGTTTGTTTAAATATCATCATCAAAATGAGATTAAAAACAAAAAAGTCAGACTATGTTTCAGGATGCCTGGTTAATTAAGTAATTAAATAGCTAATGCTATCTTAAAAATTTTAATTCATTCAAATCATACCTGGACTTTGGGAACAGATTCTTTTCTACAATTTGTCTACAGAGTAGCCCATTAAAAAAAACTCTTTTCTAAATTTATCAGTGTCACAGCCTCAACTCTAGAAGCTGTCAAAAATCAAGCTCAGAAATAGCACCACGAGAATGGTGCACTGAATGATGCACCAGCCTTTGGCCTTGTAGGCAGAACTTACAGCAGCAAAGCAATGCATAAGTAATGAGAACTACAAAACCAAAACTAAACACCCTAGGTTTTTCTTCACTCTTTAAAATACATTTAATACAAAATGTGTAATTAATGAGGAGATGACATCTATTTGATGGCAGTTTTTAATGCAAAAGCACTTTTAGTTGGTTTTCCGTATCTGTATGTCCTCTCTCTCTCTCACAAAATGGCATTTCCTAGATAGGAGAAATCCTGCAGACTTCCCAAATGCTGTAGCTCTGCCACTAAAATTTTCAAAAACAACTTGAATTTTTCTATATTTTAGACATGCCTGGTTATACCTCTTTATATTAAATATACCTAAGTTGGTTAAATCTGGAAGCAAAGTCTCCATAACATTACTTACTTTAAGGGGCTACTGAATTTCACTCAAGTGATTTTTATTTTAGAGTTCAAACTATTTTCCAGGTCTGATGACCAAATGTAAAATTTTGCACTTTGTTGCTTTAACAGACTTTTTCAAGCTCACTCTGGTTTAGAAAAGACAATTAGAAGGTCTATATATATTGAGAAAGCATGCAGTGCTCTGAAAAACACTCTGAAAAGAACCTTGGAGAAGTGCACTGCGCTCAGTAAGGTATAACTGCTATGAAACTGGGAATTCAACTATTTCCTGCAATGTCCATAAGAAATTCACATAAGACAAAAATAATTTACTTTTAAAATGCCTATTTACAATCTAGATTTGGACTTAAGAGGTCTTTTTCTTTTTTTTAGGGAGTAAAGGAACATATCCTAGATTGAGTATATGATTAATTCCTATCAATTTAGGGTGAGATTTAGGTAGATCATTTCGAAGCCTTCTAAGAATTTGTTTCCTTGTTGACTCAGAGAACTGTGTTCCATTTCTCACAAGAGGCCAGTCATTCTAGAGTTGGCATGTCAGAGTTAGAAATGAAGAAAACTAAGGCTCTGCTTAAGACTGTGACACTTTTACAAGTTTGTTTTAGAAAAGTTCCTGAAAAGTCTTTTCTTAACTCCTTTGCTTGCACATATACACTATAATAAGCTTTTAATAATAAATACACTCAACAATAAGAAGGCATGGCAGAGGGTTAGGACAGGATTATATCTTTGCTTCTTCCTCAACCCACCTTCCCTTGCCCAAAATATTTAAATATCTTTACTGATTATCTATTTGGAATAACTTTTGTTACATTACAAATTGGGTTCCAAAGTTTCTTGTGTCATTTCCTCAAAAATCACACTATTTATCCTTTGTCTAGAAAGTTATTTGACATTGGCGCAAAGGCGAAACTGCTGCTTAAAGGAATCTTCTTCTACCTTTTCCCTCTTCAAGCAATTATTCCATCTAATTTGTGTTAAGAGTTGTATTATGGTCTTTACTTAGGATGATGTTTACAATTTCACCCTCGTGCTCTTTCATATGATCCAAGAGATTTTCTTTGCTGGTTGATTCAAAACCACAAATACAACAACAGAAGAGTAAAACACAATACTCCATGCCAGGAGGGACCAGGCTGGAGTTTTTTTCTAAATTATATGAGGTATTACTTGTTGGGCTCAGTTTCTCATTCTCGTTGGGACCTACGACTTCACTGGGAGCCTGGGAAATTAGCTCAGAGGATGACACCAAATTTTCTGAACTTCCAGCAATAGGATCCGCTCTCTCTTCATTGCTCTTTAATAGAGTCTTTCCAGAGGATTTCCCCAGAACTCTTTAAAAGTAAAACAAAACAAAACATACCTTGAGTTGGCTATAATGTAGGACTAGTATATTTAATCTTAGCTTTAACTGACATATAAAACAAAGGGGGGGGCGGGGTTAGGATCAAATACCTGCCACTTTGTGAAATTGCATCATTAATAGCCTTGTTTACTTGTTCATAGTTATAATTTTGGTCACTTGCATGCTTCCACATATGAGATTTCAAAGAAGGAGGATGGCTGCATACATACCCACACAAAGAGCACCTGAAAGACAAGTGGGAGGAAAATGAGAATGATCCCAGAATATCATTTGAGAGATTATAATGATTCTGCAACAATGATTAAATTCCTTCTCTTAAAGCCTTTTTAGACTTATCCACATTTCACAAAATCTAAGATGTCATTGATTGTAAGATGCCTACTGATTTCAGAGAGGTTAAAACATCCTAGGAATCAATGAAATACAGTATTTTACATTATAAAGAATTTATAAGTATCAAGACAATCATCCCAGACTACTTTGGCTATAATATTTGGAAAAATTTCTAATATAGTAACATAAAAAATCTTTCCTCTAAATATTTAACAAAAACATACAAAACCAATGCTCTCTACCACATAAAGAAAGCAAAAGGAAATTAAATAAATTTCAACATGAACTGTGTACTAATTTACAGATTCAGAAAACAGAAGTCCTGAAAGAACTTTCATAAACTTAAATTTCATAACAGAAATAATCTTAAAAATTTCTATTCAAAACAATTGTTGCATATCAATGGGTACACTTGGTGAAATCTGAACTCCACAATGCAGTGCTTTTTAAAAATTTAGACTATTATTTAGAGTAGTTTTAGTTTCATAGAAAACCTCAGAGATCCTATATACTCTCCCCTACCTCATTTCTCCATAGTTTCACCTATTATCATCTTGCATTAGTGTGGTACATTTATTACAATTGATGAACCAATATTGATACATTATTAAGTGAAGTCCATAGTTTACATTATGGTTCCCTCTTTGTGTCCTACAGATCTATGAGTTTTGACAGATGCATAATGTCAGGTATTCGCCATTTCAGTATCATACAGAATAGTTTCACTGCCCTAAAAATGCTCTGTGCTCCCTTCTTCCCCAGGCAACTCCTGATGTTCTTACTGTTTCTATAGTTCTACCGTTTCCAGAATATCCTATTTGTTGGAATCATATGGTACACGCCTTTTCAGACTGGCTTCTTTCACTTAGCAATGTGCACTTAAGGGTCCTCCATGTCTTTTCCAGGCTTGATAGCTTCATTTCTTTCTATCTCTGAATAGTATCCTATTATATGGCTATGCCATAGTTTGTTTATCCATTTACTTATTAAAGGATATCTTGGTTGTTTCTAGTTTTTGGCAAATATGAATAAAGTTGCCATAAACACCTGCTGCAGGCTTTTGTGTGCACATACGTTTTCAGCTCTTTTGAGTAAATACCTAGGAGTGTAATTGCTGGATCATACGGCAATATTGTGCTTACTTTTTAAAGAAACTGCAAAAGTACTTTTTAAAAGATATTTTTGTCTTTAAAAACACACTTAACCAATCAGGCAACTCGTCTGAACTCTCTCCTACCACAATAACATTATTGGAAGTGGATATAGCCCAAGTAGTTGAGCGCCTGCTTCCCACTTGGGAGGACCCGGGGTTTGGTTCCAGTGCCTTAAATAAATAATAAAAACACCAACTGAGGAGAACCAAAGTGGCTCAGTGGTTAAGTGCAGGCTTCTCACATAAGAGGTCTTGGGTTCAATACCTAGCCCCTGGTATCTCAAAACAAAGAAACAAACACACATACATTACCAGCAATAATAGCACACAAAGAAAATCGAATGGAATAAGAGTAAATAAAACAACTAAATACGGCAAGGAATAAACTCTTAATCTAAACCCACCTCCGATTTAACTTTATCATGTCATGGCAGTATTATGTCTTTCACCTCAAGAAATACCAGCCCACTTAAAGGCAATGAATAGGCAGTTCTTAAAGGAATTCAGGGAAATTTAAGCATATGAAAATATGTTTAATCTCATTAATAATCAGGGAAATGCATCACTCCCATAAGATTGGCAAAGGTGAACAAGACTGTTAACGCCACTGTTCCAAGGATGTGGAGAAATGGAAATGTTCAAATTGCTGGTGGGCATGTATAAGCACTCTAATGAGTAATTTGGTTATATGTATTAATACTGAAAGCACACACCCAAGACCCTGCAATTCCAGTTCTAGATTTCTTTTTTTTTTAAAGATTTATTTATTTAAAAAATTTATTTATCCCCCCTCCCGCCCCTGCAGCTTGCTCGCTCTCTGTGTCCATTTGCTGCGGATTCTTCTGTGTCTGCTTGTCTCCCTTTGTTGCATCATCTTCCTGTGCCAGCTCTCCGTGGGCATGGGCCGTCAGCTCCCTGCGGGCGCAGGCTGTCAGCTTTCCGCGAGTGCAGGCCAGCTTGCCTTCAGAAGGAGGCCCTAGGATGTGAACCTAGGGCCTCCCAAATGGTAGATGGGAGCCCAATCGATTGAGCCATAGCCACTTCCCCCTGTTCTAGATTTCTACCCTAAAGACATAACTGTATGTGTTCACAAGCACACAGATACAAGAATGTTCACCTTAGCCATGAATAGCGAAAAATGAATACAGATAATGTAAATGTTTTTACAAAGGATACAGAAATAAACTGCTTTAGTTTCAAATAATGAAACACTCGAGAATAGGGGTTATTAACCTTTTTTGTTCCACGGACTCTTTTGCCAGTCAGATGAAATGAATACTATGGTAATTTATTTATTGCGTATGTTCATAAGTGAAGAAATGCTAGATTTCACTTAGAGGTCAGAGAAATTAAAGATATTAAATTGATTATTTTCAGTTCAAGCTCACAGACCCATGAGCATATGGGACCCCTGGTTAAGAACCCCTGCTCTTGAGTGGTGAAAATGAAAAAAGTAATTTATACATACCATTATACACCAATCTCAATAATGATCAGTAAAAAGCAAGTAACAAAAAGATTTGTTTGGTATACCATGTAAATAAATGGTTGTAACACCAAAAATAACAGTATGTATGTTGTGCATATATATATATGTACATTACATATGTATAGAGATGTATATTTACACTTATAAACACATATACACATACATACGTATGTATGTAGTAAAATTGTAAAAAAATTCCTGGAAATGCTGCACAGCAACATCAGGATAGGAAAGTGGTTTTCTCTGGAAAGGAAGGGCTGAGGAAGTGAAGAAGAAAGGCTTAAGCTGTACTGAGGTTTAAGCTATATCTACAATGTTTTACTTCTTCAAAATGTGGTAAAATGAAAGTTTTCATTATCTAAACATTATAAAGATGGTTAGCCTATTCTCTTTAAGACTTTATAGGATACACAATAAAACTAAAACCACACCATAGTCTATCACTGGCCACACACAAACCCTAATCAAGAGTTCAAGGAACATGATGTACACAACCTACACTCAGAAAATGGATTGATAAAAAGACAGACAGAGGGATAGAATGATAGGGCAAATGTGGCAAAATGTTTAAATTGATGGATCTGGGTAGGGGTATGTTGGAGTTCTCTATTTGGGGTTTTTATTATTTTTGTAACTGTCCTGTAAGTTTGAAAGTATTTCAAAATAAAAAATTAAAAATAGAAAAGAAAAAGAGCTCATAGTCCTTCCTCTATTCCCAAAAGAGGCATCACTTTTCTGAATTCTTTATCATTTGCTTGCTTTCTCTTAGTTTTACTTCTATGTATCCCTAAACAACTGTTGTTAATTTGAATATTTCTGAATGCAAAAATAGAATAAATTTTATGTATTCTTCTGTGATTTGCTCATCTTTAGCTCAATGCCCGAGATTCATCCATGTTGACAGGTATAGCTCATTTACTTCATAGTCTTCCTGCTTTTACTCTGATTTTTACTCTGCAGTTCCTCAATTTACCCATCAGGCCTTCTACACATTTAAAAGTTGTTTCAGATATTTACACAGCATTTTAGTTATTTTCATGAGGAGAATTGTTCAGGTTGTCTAGTCTGCTATGTTATTTGAAATAGGAGCCCATAAATATTTAGTTTAAATGACTAAGCCAATTTTTGTCCACTGAACTGACTGTCAAATGCAGTCGTTATTTTAAAACTGTCTGCTTACATAATCTATATTCCTTGTACAAAAACGGAATATAGAGACAAGTACAAAGGCAAATTCTAAAAAACTACTTGCATAACTTCCCAGTCTTTTTTTATGTACATATGAAGAAAAAGTAGAGTCATAATATAGATTTTTATTCTGTTCTTTGAAAAAGTTTTGTAGTATTTTTCAAGTTTAAAATTACTTATTTTTAATGGGTTTAAAGTCCCATTATATAAAAGTATCCTAATTTAACTATTCTATTATTATTACAGCGCTAGAATGCTTTCCATCTTTCTGACATTAAGCAATGGTGTAATAAACATCTTGAACATCAATCTGAATGCATCGCTGACTAATCTTTAGCATAAAGTCCATCTTTTTTAGAATCTTGAAAAAGAAATTAGGCAATATCTTGTACTTAGAAGACTGTAAATTAATGTATAAACCATTTAAAGATTAATTTAAAAATATGAGGACTCTAAGATCCAGAACATGACTGATATAACTCTGAAACGCACTGAGTGCCCCACCTTATTTGCCTTCTTCTAGGGTAAGCACATTCCTGAACTGGGGGACGCAGAAAGTTTAAGACTTTTGAGTTGTTAGCATTTACTGCTTAAGGGAGAAATCAAGTATTATGAAATAAGTACATTTAAATTAAAAGTAAGATATTTATGTAAGTAGTGAATCACATATTTTAAAAGTAATCACTCAAATTATTATTATAATATATATATACACACACAGACACATATATATTTTTTTGACGTACTGGGGGCTAGGGATTGAACCTGGGACCTCATATCTTGGGAAGCCAATGCTCAACTATTGAGCTACGTCAACTCCCTCAAATTAATTTTAGGATAGCTTGTAGAGGACTGTATACTTTAAAGAGTTTGAGAATAGCTAAAATTTATAGTGAAATATTATTAACTATCATAAATTATCTTTTCTAATAGTCAGACTTATCTGTGAGCTAACATAAAGTCTATCACTTTCATTAGCTTTCCTATATAAACATGCCCCACAGATGAAGCCTTTTACTTTCCTGCTCTAATGTTTTCAAATTTCACCCTTCCATCCTATTGGACAAAGACTTACTCTGTGCATTTTGCAACTTTGGTTAATAACTACCTTGTCTTTAATAAAAAGAAGTCCTTAAAATCCTGTTTAGAGAGAGGAAGGGAGAGAGAAAGTAGAGCAGTGTGCTGAACAACTAAACCCAAAGTCCATGAATGCCTTCTTTAGCCTGGAACAAAGGTTCTTCTGAAGGGGCACGTACAATATTCATGAAAAGATCTAAGTATGAAAGAAAAAAGTCTAAGGGTAAAAACAAAATGATAAGTTTAAGCACTAACTAAAGTGACTTTCAGCTGATCAGAAGAGAATGGGTACTACAGGAGAATTCTAACTTCAAAGTCAGAAAAGGTAGCCCAAACCCTCTACTTCCCTTATACAATTCCATGGAGCAAACCAAATTCTGTTTAAAAAAACTAGAGTCAGTCACTACATATCATCATCCTGTTTTATTTACTTCACTGCACTTATTTTCTGAAATTATCGTTTTTACTTGTCTTTCTTCTTTCATGAGAATGTAAATTCCAAGTCTACATGTTTTGAGTTACAAAATGAACAGCTGACCCATTTCAACCAGACCAAAAAAGCCACATCATAGTACCTAGAGAAGGAAGAGATGATAGAAAGTGTGTTTTGAAACAGTCATTTCTAACCACCTCACCAATGGATGAGCAACACCCACATTTCCTTTCTTGATAAAACTGGTCCTTCCTACCCTGTCCCTTCTAATGGGAAAAAACAAACAAAAACAACAACAACAAACAACCCCAAAAAACAAAATAACAAAAAAACCCCAAAAGTCAAAAAACCCCAAATCCAAAGCAAAGCAAACCCCAAACCTGTTAAAAGACCAACAAATTCACCTCAGCACAGGCACATTCACCATGACATCCCCCAACACAATTTTGCTTTGCTCCATTAGTGGAAATGCCTGAGGCTTCTGGTGATAGAGCCAACTAGCACTTCAATTATTCAAGTCTGTCAAGGCAAAGTCATACATGTGACATAAGGAAACAAGTGAACATCCTAACGACTCCATTGCTGGCCCCTTGGTATAGCCTGTAAATAAGTCCATTGGGGAAAAAAGCTTCCGGAATGGCAGAATAAAGAAAATTTCTATGTCAGCTGATAACCCACGTCTGTATAAAAAATGATTTCCCTGATGTAAGAAAGTCATTTGGGTGACCAAAAGAGAGCCAATGTAGAAACCAAAGGCTTCTTGGTACCTGGCTAAAAAATTGGGGACTGAATTGGAGGCAAGTTTTTCTGTAGTTTTTGTCCCATTGCAAATAGTTCAGTAACTTCAGTCCCAGAACCCCAGGGAGATAAGGATGATGGTTAAAACCCCTATTTCCCTGGCATGGGACCTTACTCAGTTAATTTCCATGGCTGATACAATAAGGAACAAATGCCTTGAACACCTAGGTAGAAGAAAGTAGAGTTGGATATCTGACAAGATTTGGGGTAATCTGAGTATTATGGGAACCTACATGCAAATATTTCAATAGAAATTTTACAACAGGGTTTGGTTTGTTTACTATATTCAATTCCTTTCCTATGCTTTAAATTTATTTTACCTAAGATAATAGAATAACTAACTAAGGCCAGGAAAAGTGGCCATTTCAGATTCTGTGATGAATCTGAGAAGTCTTTATCCCACCAAAGAACAAACTACTTTAGCCCATCCCCTTAAAACAAAATGCATTTCTTTTGCCTCCAAATTAAATATCTGTTAAACTTTTCCTGAAAACAATTTCAAGCCTTTTAAGACTTGGATTTCCCCCCAAGTCAATACAATTGACTAAAGACTCAATATATCTACAGTTGAAAAGAGACCCTAAGAAATCTATGACTATGGTGAAGTGATGGTGTATAACTTCTAAGGGTAGGTTAGAAAAGGCTATACAGCTTTTGTCTACTACTGCTAGGAAGGCTCACATTTGGAACCCAACTGCCACACCATGAGGAAGCCTCAAACAGTCTACCTGGAAAATCCACAGGGAGAAATCATGTGGCTGTGTTTCAGGTGAGCGCCCAAGTTAACAGTCAAGGTCAAGCACTGGACTGTGGTGAGGGAGCCCTCAGATGCCTGCAACCATCAGCTGTGTGACAGACCTCCCGCCTCCTTCAAGTCACCCCTGCTGAGGTCCCAGACCTCAAGAACAGAGATGAGCCAAACCTACTGTGCCTTTTCTAAATTCTTGACCCACAGGATCCCCAAGCATAATAAAGTGGTTGCTGTTTTATACATGTATGCTGGGAATGGTTTGACATGTGGCAGCAGCACACCTACTTAAGAGTCTCTGGCACATCAGAGACTGGCAGGATGGCAAAGTCATCAGGAGCAAGGGTTTAAGCCCTGACTCTGTTACTTGTGTGACCTGGGTAAACGTCTGTCTAGCCTGTTTCCATGTCTATAAAATGGACATAGTAACATTCCTAAGTACTGGAGTGTAATGAGGATTAAGAATACAAAATGTTAGATGTCATCATTTCTGGTATATGTATTTATATAAAGACCAGATTTTATAGAGTGACTGAATACCCTGAAAGGCAATCTAGTGATCCCCAAAATGCAACCATTGCTTAAACCTTTCTGGAATTTTTTTGAGATTTTTCTTTTAGGTTACATGCCATATTAGTAAATCAGGCTCATTATTACACAAGCACACACTATTTTTGACCTTGTTGATGTTGCCATCCCTGAAAACCAGGCTCATTATTTTACAAGCACACATTTCCCACCATTTTATCATCTACCTTACTCACCAGACTATTTTAAAAATTCAAAACCAGATTCAGGGTATAAAAACATAAAAGCTTTAACCACACACACAAAAAGATGAATAAATCTATGTTAATTAAAACTAAGGACTGGGTACCTGGACTTGAACACACAGACCTGCCAGACAGAAACTACAACAAACATAGTGAGCCCTCTTACCCTAACATCTTTCCCTTATCCCCAGCACTGGAGGATCTTAACCACAGAAGAGGGAGGGGAGGAAAAAACAAAACTAGGAGCTTTTGTTTATCAAAGATACCACTAAGAGACAGCTTACAGATAAATCATAGTTTAGGAAAATATATCTGTAATACACATAACAAAGAACTTGTATCCAGAATACATAAAGAATTCCTACAAATCAGTGAAAAAAGGCAGACAACCCAATGAAGAAACAGGCAACAGTCCATAAACATATGAAAAGATGCTCAACCTCATTATCATCACGGAAACAAAAAACCATGATAACATTCTACTACACACCTACTAAAATTATTAAAATTAAAAGACTGAGTGTAAAATGAGGCAAGGATATGAATTAGTATACCTACTGTTTAAGGGTACAACCATTTTGTAAAGATTTTGACAATATATACCAATGCTGAACATATACATGCCCAAATACCCAGAAATTCCACTCCTAGATATTCACCTAGCAGAAATGGACCCAAAAAACAAGTAAAGACTACTCAAAATGGCACTATTCATAACATTTGGCAATAACCCAAATGTCTATCAAGAATAAATTGTGGGGAAGCAGATTTGGCTCAACTGATAGAGCTTCCGCCTACCATATGGAGGGTGCAGAGTTCAAACCCAGGGCCTCCTAAGCCATGTAGTGAGCTGGCTCACGCTCAGCACTGATGCGTGCAAGAAGTGCTGTGCCACACAGGGGTGCCCCCACGTACAGGAGTCCCACCCCACATGAAAAAAGCATAGCCTGCCCAGGAATGGTGCCACACACAGAGAGAGCTGATGCAGCAAGATGACGCAATTAAAAAAGTGACCCAGTTTCCTGGTGCCACCTGACAATGCATGTGGACACAGAAGAACATACAGAAAGAAGACAACGGGGGGGGGGGGGGGGGGGCGGGAAGGGGAGAGAAATAAATAAAAAAAAAAAAAAGAAAGAAAGAAAATAAGCCCAAATTCTGACCATTAGTGTGCCAGGCAACAAAACTGAGTGAAGTAGATATGAAATAAGCTAGAAAAACTACTGGGATACTTTGGAATTAAATCAGACACCAAGGAGGCTATGCTGGGAAGCGGACTTGGCCCAATGGATAGGGTGTCCGCCTACCACATGGGAGGTCTGCAGTTCAAACCCTGGGCCTCCTTGACCCATGTGGAGCTGGCCCATGCACAGTGCTGATGCGCGCAAGGAGTGCTGTGCCACGCAGAGGTGTCCTCCGCAGAGGGAAGCCCCACATGCATGGAGTGTACCCCGTAAGGAGAGCTGCCCAGGGCGAAAGAAAGTGCAGCCTGCCCAAGGATGGCGCCGCACACACGGAGAGCTGACAAAACAAGATTACGCAATAAAAAGAAACACAGATTCCCGTGCTGCTGATAAGGATAGAAGCGGTCACAGAGGAGCACAGCGAATGGACAGAGAGCAGACAACTGGGGGAGGGAAAGGGAAGGAGAGAGAAATAAATAAATCGTAAAAAAAAAAAAAAAGGCTATGCTTACTAAGCTTAAGGCAAACTGTCTATGACAATGAGGAGAAAGTCTTAGAAGCAAATTGGAATAGAACATTTTAATCCACATGATCTGCAAATCCCATGAAGATAAAAGAGGATGTATAGTACTTAAAGAAGGTTAAAAGGAGAGTCATGAGATTAGAAAGTCTGAAAATAAGACAGATGAGAAAAAACGGGAAATAATTAGATGGAGGGAGAGATATGACAATGTAACCATTCAGGCCCTGCAGACCCAGCCACACAGAGAAGTGTGAGTAACTTCGGAAGATAATACACTGAGATCTCTCTGATTTTACATGGAGCATATTCTCACAGGATGTTGCCTAATGGCAGGAAGACCCAAGGATAAATTCAACCAATTCTATTTTAAGAACATAAAAAAAAAAAAAAACGAAACACAATTCTTAAGGCACCAAGAAGCTAAACCTTTATTTAGTAGACCCTGCCAAAAATTCTGGCTCAAAAAGAAATCAGTCTATCAAAGTGAGTCTTTAGCTGTAAGACTCATCTACTCATTTGGATATGAAATTCTCCTCTAAAAACCAGAATCAATCATTAACTTCTTTTATAAATTTAACCAAATTAGATATTTGAGAGTTCACTTGTTTATTCTTTGTCTACAGGTTCCAGGATGGACATGAGGATCCTTTTTGCTTATTACTATAGTCAAGTCCCTAGCACAGTTCCTGGAACATAATGTTTTCTCAATAAATATTTTTCAGTGAATGAAGAGTCTAACTCTAGAACCCAGAGATTATTATTTTATGCTTGCCCAGATCACATGAATTTGCATAGTATGTCATTAAACTCAAGAATAAACACACCCCAAATATAAAAGCAAAACTTTCTCCTCCTATCAGGTGACCTATGTCCCATTTCTATTATGATATCCTAACGTAAATGATATAAAATGATACATGTTCAATACCACCTATTACTCCTTATCTAGAATTTATGGCACTGAGTTATTATTAATAATAGTTAATGATGGCCTTACATTATCTCTGGAGGAAAAAAGTCTTTCCTAGGGATTTTAATTTTGAAAAAAATTTGAATAATAATTGAGACACTGAGGTAAGGTCAAATGCCTTCCATAAAGCTACAAAAGACTTTGCAACCAGATGCACTGTGAAGAGTGATTATAAATAAGTCTTCTGGTTAGCAAATTAAGCACATTTTCATTAAACCCATACGTACTGAGAAAGCCACAGTATGGGGCCAAAGAATGACACTTTCTGGCATAGTCTGTCAGGTGAGTTTTCATTTAGAAAACAATACAGTAACTTTCCAACATTCACTTGTGTCATACCAGAAAACCCAGAGAGAGATCTCAAATGTGAAACAAGTCTTAACAAGGGGGTTAAAAGAATCCATGTCCATTGCCTAGTGATGATGACTTGCTTAGTGCTGATGTGGGAGCCTAATGTTCCATCATGGCTACAAGTAGAACAAACTACTCGATTACAGCTGGACAAACTCTTTGCAAAAATATGTGCACTTTTGTTATATGTAATTAACAAATAATTTACTTTCAAGAGGCAGAGTCTGTTTACGAAATGATTTCTGTTTAGCGATCTGTCTTGATCAACTGAGAATGCCTGCACTTTTAAAAATTACATACCAGAAGTGGCTTTTGTGAAAAATTAAGTACTAAAATTCAACTAAAACACCTTATTCTACATGTTAGCATAATTTTTAAAAACTTAATCTGTTACAGGGAATTTTTTTGCTTTTAAGTTTTAAAGATCTTTTGCTGGAATATTGAGTACCTAGTGGTCAAATTGCTGAAATGTTATCTCAACATTGAAAATTGCTATGATAATTTATATTCAAATGAAGTTGAAGACATAAAACTCACAGGTATAGATAGCTTCTTAAATTACAACTAGACAAAATGCCTACTGTTTTAAGATTCAAACTTAAAGTTCATGTTCCTTAAACTAAACAACATTCATGAGACCCATTAAGTGGAAGTTTCTTAGCTCTTAACCTGTATTTAAACAAGTGCTATGAATTTTAAATTATTTCTACTTTTTCTCTCTACAATAGATAAATATTTTAACACAAGCACTGAAACGCTAGAATCATCACACTTACCTGTATGGCTTATCAGAATTATGGATTCGTCTGTGGTTTCTGACACCAACATATGTTGTGCTTGTATAGTCACACACATCACATCTATACCGTTTCTGGACTGAAGACTTATTCCCTAGACAAGGCATTTCAGAGTTTTAGTGGCACACTTGATAAGATTCAAATGACAGCACTGTAAATGAATACTCATACCACACATATATTAATAGTATAATTCAGGCTTTTTCAGTGCTTAAAGTTAAAAAGTTTGAAGGTAGGTTTACAGATTCTCCTGCATCTGGATTATCAACAGATATAAAGAGAACATTATCTGATTTATAAGCATAGGCAGCTTGGGATGGTTTCTGCATAACCTTGTACAAAATTCTAAAACATAATGAACTTGGTTCCAGCTCCCTTGCTGACCATGTAGCAGCTAAATTAACCAGAGATACACTGTTGATTTATGGTCTAATCAATACTGGATATACTATCTTAAGGGAACATCAATTTGCCAATAAGCTGTATATTTAATACTTTACCCAATATTATAAAGTGTGGCTACAAAGCATATATAATGAACTCAGTATATAAAAAGCTGAAAGCTTTTTCACCCTGTGGGTTTCCTTTGTTTATAATTAAATGTCAATTATGAATGCAACAATGGAAGGAAAAGCAACTGCAAATTCTTAAGTGCTATATAATGTGGTAGACTTGTATTTAATAAACTGATAGGTTACAAGGACAAAGGTTATGCCTACTGTGAATCTGTAGCTCTCTGAAATCCAGGAAGCATGGATCTGATGGAAGCAGGACACGTTACTAACCTCACTCGATGACACAGGGCTGGATAATTCAAGTAAGGGTAAGTTTGTGAAACACAAGTTGAAAGACTTGATGATATGAAATTGTTTCCTTAAGATATTCAATGCTTTATTTACTCTCCTGTCAGCACAAAATCCACAGGCTAGTCACACCCTAACTGCTTGAGATTCAGAAACAAGGCCAGCATGGAAGCTCAAGAATAAGCCAGAGCAAGAAGAAAGCTTAGAGAGAAAACTAGTACCAAAGAAAACCCACACTGAAATTTCAATGAAACAAAGAGACTACTCAAGTTAAATTTAAGCTTTCTAAAATTTAAATTTTCTTTTGTTAATAACTACTGCCAGGCAGACCAAAATGTCCTAATTTCCTGGTATAAACCTGTAACATGAATATATACACTAATCATAATTATAATCTAAGTATTGCTCTTAATTGGTAGGTTAAAAACTTGGACTTGATTTTAAGTGGCATTGTTCCAAATACAGTTAAAAAAAAAAACAAACACAACACCCTGAAAAACCAATGTGTGAAATATTGGATAATGGTTTGTGTGAGAAATATTACAGATCAATGACAACTAATAAAAATGACAGATGGAAAAACTTAATATAGCACAGAATGAGAGCCAGTGCTACTTCAAGCAACTGTTTCCAATGGAAAGAACACTGGCTCGAAAGTTCAAAGTCTTGGGTTTAGTCCGCTCTCTACCACTTACTACCAAGGTGATCACAGGAAAATTATTTGACCTTGTGAGGTCTTGGTTTTCTCATTTATAAAATGGAACTACAACCTCACCACAGAGTTTAAGAAGTCTAGGAACACCTTGTGTTCTTCCTTCACCACTGGGTGTACATGACTCACATGTGTGTAAGAAGTCTCTGCCCTTATCACTAAGATACAGATTCCAAGGACAGGGGTCTGAACTTTTTGCTTATGTTGAACCCTCAGGGCTCAGCAAATTGCAGGTTTTCAATAAAGAACAATTTGATTCAATGCCATGAAGACACACTATATGGTAATGCTTTGCCCGCAGCTCTACTAGAGCACCTGTGTGTTTGCTGATGCACCTGTCGATACAGTCCTGTTCTCTCCACTAGGCTGGGTTCCCCAAGGACACCTCACTGCACTCCCACTCCAACACAGCACCCTGTACAAGACAGACACTCCATACCTTTTGGATGAACCAATGCCTGAAGCACAGTTGCATGGGACTTCCAGGTCAAAGAGATGCCCTAAGTTATCTGTGCTATCATGCGGGCAGACACTGGGTACCACACAGGCACATGTCTCCCCTTTTGTTTACTAAGTTTATTAAATGGTTAAGGAAGTTTTAATAAAACATGAGTTATCTGTACCTTCTTGTGAGTTAAATACTTGTTCAATGGCCTGACAATCAGATTTCAAAATATCTAAAATTGAACCAATAAAGTACCAGTCCAGGTATAAGTATGCAGGAAGATATCAGTCGCTTGACTGTTATACTACTATGACAGAAAAAAGCAGATGGAGGTATGAAGATAGAGTTTTAAAAAAAAAAAGAGAAAGTGTGACAAGCAATTTAAAATCTACACATTTAACCCTAAGCAAAAATAGTATGTTCCATAAAGAAAAGATGCCACAAAATGGAATACGGTGGGCAGACATTAATGCTGCGAAGTTTCAACTACTTATTCCTATATTTTGAGCTGGCATTTTAATCTTTTTATTAAAATTGTGAGTTACAATTAAGAGTTAGCCCATTTGTTAGCTTATTAGAGCAATTTAAAATTACTGCTTTCTAAGACGGTGCTAGAAAAGACACATTCCAACACTAGTATTAACTGCAGGGGTGCCACTGTGTAGTACTCACTTTATTCCTTCATTAGGGATTTATGGTCCAATTACATCAAATGTTTTAATGTCCCCCTTAAAGAGGATATGGAAACATAATGAATTAAAATAAAAGGAGACGTTCAGGACTATTTTGTAGAAAGGAAACAAAACTCTTTTAGTTCAGCCATCTATCGCAGAAACAGATGCTATGTCATAAACTCCTTTTGTTTTGGATAGTTTTACAGGGATGACATCTGTTTGACAAGAGAATTTTGGTGCTACAGTGGTGTCAAAATCAGTTCTTTCACAAACACTGCAGAATCAGTTATGCTTTCTGGGGTATAATTTAATGAAACATTATGGTAAAACATTTTACTCTGCAGTCATTTTCTAACTTTAATTCTTAGGAAATCTAAAAAGAAAAGTCACCCCAATATGTTTTATTTCCCATAAACACTATGTACTGCACTCGAGACATTAAAAGTATATCAATTTAAGTGAGCTGATGCAAGGAAGCACAGCTATTACGTTTTATCCCTAATTCTCCGGATGTGGCATCCACCTTTTCACGGAACTCTAATTAAATCTTTGATTCTAATATTCCTATTACCAGATACTTGGCTGACTGGTACCTAACTGGTACATAAAATACTCCTGTGGTTTTGCTTATTTGTTTTTTTTAAATAATGCAGGGAAATCTGGCAGTCATACTTGGGTAAGAATAAGATCACAGCAGGAAGCCTCCACTGAAGAATGAAGTGAGGGCCTACCATCTGCAAAAGCACTGTTCTCTATGGGTCAACTGGTATTGGGAGAGGTGAGAAAGCATTCTTTCTATGCTGCAGCTTCTCTGGCTTGCTGGTATGTCACTTTCTAAAAGTCTATGCTGTATGTTGGCTCTTAAGGGACTGCATAAATTTCAACTGTAATATCTATCTGCCTAGTTGAAGCAGAATACTTATGAACCTAATATTTCTCACCTAAGACCTTGTAATATTTACTTCAACTACTACTTTGAATATCCTCAGTATCAGAGATAAATTCCACTCATATTCATACTCTAAAAATAGAGGAGAATATATGCAGTGTTAGTCCTGAAAATAACCCACAAGACAACTAAGGGCATTTTTTACTTCATATGTTAGTCAGTACAGCCTGCATAAAAAAATGCAGATACCTTCTTGAACACATTTTCCGTCAGATGTATCACTGGAAAGTCTTGGCTCATTAGAAGTTGCTACTGACAAGGTATCTGAAAGACTGTGTTGCTCTCTCTCATGATTCCTTAGTTGACTCTGAAAAATTGAGATAAATTATATGTAATTTTCAACAAATACACATACCCTGTCACTGGGAAGTTGGAGAAGGAATTAATTGCTTTCAGGGTCTATGACCTAAAACATATCACCAATAAGTCAAGATTAAATGTGCTAAAAGATTATTTGACCCATTTGACAGTTAATTCAAAGAAATATACGAGGGAGATCACAATCTCCTTAGAAAGATAGCTCCTCTTTTCATTCTCCAAAGGGAAGCCACTGTTGTCTTAGGAGGCATCTGTGCTTGGCACACAAATGCTTACTGAACCACTGGCAGTCCCAGAAAAGGAAAGAGCCCAGAGTGTTCTGAATCTCTCAACACCTTTCACAAAAACAAAACAAATCAGTAACCAAAGGACTCCTGCTAAATGTCAGCTACATGTGTAACACAGACCTATTTGGACATTCCCCTCTTCTACCTCTGCCCCACAAATCAAGAGCATAGCAGCAAAAGAAACTCCCAGAAACTTTTAGAATTTGCTTTTGCAGCTCATTTGGATGAGGCTATGTGAAGTTTCATGAGGGCAGCCCAAGTAGCAGTGAATCTCAGACTCAAAGGCTTTTTTCAAAGTTACCTTCTCATTACCTGCTAGATCTCAGCTCTGGGTAATCTGAGAAAAAAACCTACATCTCAGCTAACATTTTTTCAGAGTCAACTGGCACATTGAAGAAGAAAAGTTCCTCTACAAAAAAATAGCATTTCATCTCAGCTGTTCCAAGGTCGGCATATAAAGTGAAATCACATTGTCAAAAGAACTTTTGACAAAGTCCCTTACACTGCCCATAAAACATAACAACTGTGGTTCTATTTCTAGTGTCTTTCAATAAGTCCAATACATCCCATTTTTCCTTCTGCAATGGTACTGTTTGGTGGCTGTAGAGCAGATAAAGTGAATGACTTGCATTTTTGGGGCCACCTAAAATGCAGAATAACATTATTTTTGCCCTAATAATTCAGGATTAAATTAAAATCAAATGGTGTCATCCACTGTACCTGGTGTAATTTAAAATCAACACATTTCTTTAAAAAGGCATACACACTAAAGCAATCATCACAGAGGCTCTATGTGCACAGCATGCAGTGGAAAGAACCCTGCGCTGGAGATTCTGAAGACCTAGATTTTAATCCCAGCTCTAATACTAATTAGCTGAGAACCCCTGGGCAAACTGGCAAACTTTTTTTGCCTCCTTATCTATGAGATGAGGTGGCTGGAGTAGATCTACAAAGTTCCCTCCTTGCTCTACAATTCTCAGATTCTCTGAAGGATTTCCTGAACCAATCCTTACCTTATAATGGAAAGATTCTTCACACTGCTTGCACTGGTATATTCTTGTTTTACAGTGGTTGATCATATGGCTCTCCAAATCTTTGCTGTTGTCGGCAATATGCTCGCAGATGGGACACTGGTACGGCTGTCTCTGTCGATGGACTCTCAAGTGCTGCTTAATGTAGCCCTTGTTACCACTTGTGTAGTGGCACAGGCGGCAGCGGTAGGGTCGATCGGTATTAGGGATATACTCCACCACGTTGCTTCCAGACAAACTTGCATCGCTACTAGGTTGGCACTGGGCGTTGTCCTGCAACTCTTTCAAAATGTCATCATCTGAAGCATTTTGGTCTGTCCTTTCCCTCAATTTTTCAATTACTGTTAGCAAGGACATGCTGATGCCTGTCTTAACTTGCCCATCTGACAATTCCTGCCTTTCTTCTGGAAGCTCTACCAAGGTAGGGTTGCTTTGGTTAAAATGAGTCAATCCCTCTGAAGAGTTTTTAAGTGGTGACATTATTTTAGAATATGCTGCCAACGTACTATCTACTTGTCTTTGTCCAGTATCTGGATCTAAAAGGTTTATCTCCCCATAGTGCCCAAGGTTGGCTCGTGTTAGTTCTGCAGCTCTTATAGGCATCGTGACCAGGGCTTCTGCAGCTAATGAATGTAGTCTAAGAGACTCTGAGTTTGTCCTTCTTCGACCTGGTGGGGCATTCTCATCAGCAGCCAGTCCTTTGTTTATTAACTCACTGTCTGTCTTCTCTGCATTGCTCCAACCTATGATTAACCCCCCAATATCAACAGTACACTTATCAGCATGATAAACTTCATCTATTCTTTCACATCCAATCTTGGTCTCTGTAGGGCTCAGGTTTTTACCCCCCTCAATTTCAGCATTCATGAGGAAACGTTTCTGTGAAAGAGTTTCTTCAGCACTTGGCAAACGCTCCACTATCACATTAACATGACCTTTTTTATTTGGGCTACTGCTAATGATTTTCTGTGCTGATGAAAGTAGGCTGTCAGCAATCAGATTCTCCTCTGCATCAGAAATCACTTCTAGCATTTCTTCCTCATTAGGGTCAAGGGTAACTGACTGACTTAGGTGCACTCTCCCTTCAGCACTCTGTTCTAAAGGAGATGATAATGGCTCTGAGCTGCAAATTTGCACTTGAACTGATGGCCCATTGTGGATACTCAGTTCGTTGTCTCCAATAGCAATGACTACGGCATCAACACCACGAGGTACAGCAGTCATGGAAGAATCCAGCAAGCCTAGGGGCTCATTTTCATTTTCAAAGATTGGATAGGAACAATCAACCTCACCAGCATGTTTCCAAGCATGTGTTTTCAACATTCTCTGCTGGCCACAAGTATAACTACAAAACAAGCATCGATACATGCCATACTGCTCATATGCATACCATTTCCTCTTACCCATTTCTCCCATGGATGCAGTTTGGACAGAATGAGTTTGTGGACTGTCCACATTTACTGGAATGTCAGGAATGGTTTCATTATTTCTTCCTATGGTTCTCTGACGCAAGGAGTTGGAGGGATTTGTGCGTTGTTGGGTTTTGTATGGGATGTAAGTGTTAGCATCATTTTCGTGATCATTTACCACGTGAGCTTCAAGTTCCTCTTGGCTTTTAGATGTAATATGGCACTCTGAGCACATTAATATCACTTCATTCTGTTGACCATGCTGCTTGATATGATCTTTTAACACAGAGAAAGATGATGATAGAAACTTACAAAGGCTACACTGATAAGACATAGCCTTCCCTTCATTCTGGGAAAGTGAGCCAGGGATAAAATTTGTTTGCGACATCTCAGCCCTTCTAATATCAGCAGCAGGTGACTGGGTCACTTTAGCTGGAATCTCACAAAGTTCTTGGGTTTCAAGAGAGCGTGCTGTGGCACTTGCTCGTGAGCGTTTTTTCCCAATTAAAAGACATTTTTGTGACTTTTCATGTTCCACTATCTTGCTTAACTTCTGTATAACGTGGATTAATGGATCTGGTTTAGTTCTTCTTTGTTCATCAAGTTCCAAAGATGGACTGATGACAGTTTCAGCAGTCAGTATAGCTTCTTGTTCCCCAATATCTGACACCAACATGGCAACACTGCTGCTTTCTTCCATACCTATAAAAGGGAAATATACAATAGAAAGAAATACCTGGTTACAGGATAATCACAGGTATGTACTTCAGGAAATCTAAGCCATTCTTAGTATCTAAGCTAGTCTAAGTACCTTCAAAGCTGGGGCTCCATATCAGTGTACCTGGCAATCTCCAACTTAAGACTTGATTGGTATTTTTCTTTAAAATATTATTTTCTATCAAAACTGAGATGGAGAGCTTTCCATCCTTATTTCTTTGGTAACAACTGTAACAATCTGCATCTCTTTTTGCCTTGTCTTCATTTTCTATGATCATCCCTCATCCAGCCAGACCTTATCAATACTCCTTCCCTTTTTCACCATTCCAAAAAATAGTTCCAAGTTCTTGACTGAGGAACAAGGTCTTTCTCAGGGTATATGGCCCATTCTCAAAGTACTGTGAAACATCACTCTGCAAAGCCAATACATGATTGACACAATTCTTGGAAAACTACTGACACCAATTATAACTTGGTTTTATTGAAACTACACATTCCTGCTTTTTCCCTCCAAATCTTTGGGATTGTGAAAATAGTCATATATCGTATTGTAAAGCACACAATGGATTTTGAGAAGTACTATAAAAACCAATCTAAATAAAAGCAATGATCTAGTTCCCTTTTTTTTTTTTTATTAGTACTTCCCTTGATATATCTTCCTGAAGAAAAACCACAAATTATGCTGTGGTTTTTTCCCTCGAGGTCATATTAGTGGTCAGCTATTACTCATATCCACATCCATGTTTTTTACTTTTTCTGAAGATGAGAGGGGCATTAAAGAAGGGAAAAATGATATTCCAGTCATGTTTCAGGTCCAGCTATGAAGAGAGTCCTTAAAAGTGGTTATCTGTAGGTTCTCATATGCATTGTGACCCAGAATTCACTAAGCATGCAATACTCAGACATCTTTCAGTCTAAGTCTTGAATACTCTTTATATTTCCTGGCAGTACTTTAATTTCAAAGACTTTCTTTGGCATAAAGTAAGATTAATTTGTTCACTTGGATCACATTTTTAAGTTTAGGCTTTTTTCCAACAACAAATTGTGTTTTTCTACATTTTAGGTGCATTCTGGAATCTTACTCACAACATTCAATAAATGCCAGCAAGTTTTAGTGGCACTAGCTGTAGACCAAAGACCCATACTATTCTTAATTTTCAGTTACAGTCTCTGAATTCTTATTTCAGGCAGTAAATCATGGCTCTTCTTCCCCCACATGGCCAAATCAACATATAAGGTCCCTTCAGACCATACCAGAATAATACCTAAACTGGCCTGACAGGTCCATGTCAACTCTTGGCACCATTTTTGGTCTTCCCTCTTATTTTTTACTCCCTCCAGGGTATACCAGCTTCCTATATCTAGGAATGCAAACATTTTACATTCTTCTTCTTTAATACTACTTCTTGCCCTTTTAATACTCTGCCTGATGGGTTAGAGGAATCAGTTTTTCAATTTTCCACCACCTGTCTCTAACTGCCTTTCTTTGTGGACATGTATTCCAAGCCACCATAGTAATGGACAGCTATTCAAGCTCCCAAGGTCCCTGTTCTTCAGTCACTCTCTTCCCTAAATGAACTGAGGACACTCTCTCTCAAAGCCTGGCTCCTTCCCATTTTTCTCAGGTAGAAAGAACAAAAGTATTTTTGGATTCCTATGCTTCACCTCAAGTCACTAAAGACAAGGTAAGTAAAGGAACAACTTTTACTTTAGGAAAACCATTTTGTGACTTTGTAAGTTACTCTCTTGCAGGGGTTCTTAACCTTTTTTGTTCTATGGACCCCTTTGCCAGTCAGGTGAAAACCACGATTCCTTACGAAGTCCATACTATACCGTGCATTATTTAATGAATATATCACCAACATGTCCCCACAAGAAGGAAGTTTTTTTGAATTTCAATTCAAGCTCATGGATCCCTTGTTAAGAACCTGTGCTCTAATGCCTTAGAATTCCACATATTTAGGTCAAGGGAAGCTGTGGCCCTTTATGAGACTACTGATTTTCCTTTAGGGCCATTCACTTAAGGCTTGTACTTTATTTCTTTAAGTTCAATTGTTGATTGCAAATTAATTAAATAACACATATAACAGAAAGGGTCCCCAAACATTCTATTCCTTGCACAAGATATGGCACTCTATGGTAATAATCTACGGTCTCCTTCCCCATGAAATGTGACAATAATGTAGGATGATCATCATCTGGAGGTTAACAAGCAAATGTTTGCTCAACATACTTGGCACACCCACAGGGTTACAAAGGTGACTCACATTATCGCTCTCCTACTTAATGACATAATAGGAGGGAGGCAGAGCAAGGCAAATTGCTCCCTGCGGATATTTCAGTGTATACCTTCAAAAGAAAGTGAAATGAAGAGGAGGAGGAAGAGTTCATCTTATCTCAAAAAAAGAGACTAATACAAAAGAATCTGACAAAACATTCAGAATTTTAAAGCAGTGTCTGTTCAGGCATTAAGAGCTAATGGAAATTTGCAGCAGATGCTCCAATTTTCCCTGAACATTTATGTAAGTATCTCGTTTTAGAGACTGCATACATTTGGGGATAAGTACAGAAATGGCAGTTATAAAACAAATATGACAGCAAAAGTACATCAAGAAACACCTGAAAAACCAGTTTGGGCCCACATGCAAAATCAATGTATAAGTTAAATCTCATTAAAACAAAAGTCTCTGTTTAAAAAAAAAAGTTAGAAAAACAGTACATAAAAAAAGTATACACAACTGGGAAAGTTACCTTCAGGCCAACTCTTCAAATTTTTCTCAAAATTCCACCTAGGCCACTAATGCAAACATATGCAGAAAGGATTACAAGTCAAGTGAAGTACAATTTATATGAATAATAAAAGAGTTAAAGTAACTCAATGATTACATCACGGATTATGATTATCTTTGTACTATTAAGGGCCTATAAGAGATCAATGTAAACACAACCTTTAAAAAATTACCACGGTGGAGGGTAAAAGGAGTGGGGATACATCAAGTAAGAATGACAAATTTTATAACTGAAGTTGAGGGATGAGTACTTAGGAATGCATTATACTATTCTTTCTACTTGTGTAAATATTTAAAAACTTTCTTAATAAAAAGTTACAAAAAAATTAGGTGCAAGGTACCATGCTAAATGTTAGAAAGAATAAGAAATTTAAAAATTCACAGTACTCAGAGTTTAAAACTTGGTTTAGTGGATAAGACAAATATATTTAAACAAAGAGATTTACGTAACAGCTTTTAAACAATGCAATAGGTCCCAAGGTGAAATAGTCACAAGCAATGCCGTTCTTTCTGAGGGATTACGTCACCAGGCTCCCATGCCCTTTGGCTTCTCCTTGAATTTTGAGTCAAGGCAAGGAATCAGAGGGAGACCTCAGAGATCAGGATGTTCATTCTGCTTCTCTAGGTCACCTTGGACTGGATGTGTCCATTGACAGAAGGCCACTTCTCCTCTCTGCCCACACTGCTCTACATGCCTCTTCTGGTTCTGGTACTTCTCCCTCCTCCTGATGCTGCTAGCTCTGGCTAACTGCATTAACCCCTGTAGTGCCCCTCCATAGCAGCCACACCTTTATAATTAATATCTCTGTAAATACACACTTCTTGAATTCTCCTAATTTGAGTGTGCCATTTGCTTTCTTGGAACACCGTTAATACAATGGGTAAGACTGACAAGGAAAGCAGCCATAACATTAATATGTTTTTAGAAGACAGAATAAGCATACTATTGGAGGTTTAGTGAAAAAGATCAATATGGCTGAATAGGAAGGCTTATTATGAAGATAGAAGACTAGGAAAGCATCAGTAAAACAGGGAATTTTGTTTGGAATCCTTGGATATAAACCAGCATTTAGTCCAAACACATCAATTTGTTATAAATAAATAAAAATTATATTCCAAACCAGAAGAATTCTACCTTTTCCAGAGTCTCTCAAATCTTTCCTCAACAAAAGTATTGCACAGGCAAAAACTTATAATTAACGTCTTTCTCAAGAAAAATTAAGAGCCAAATTTTTTTAGTTGTCTTTACTTCCTTATAATTTGCTACTTGGTTTATTTGTGCACCTAATTAATTCCTTTCAGTTACAGTAGTATTTTTATCATCACTGAAATCAAGTTGAACAATTCATGCAGGGCCATGTGGGACTGCAGAAAAGGCTGTAATTTTCTGTCTCTATACGAAGACAGTTCAATATGATAAAAAGAACTGTCTCTTTCAGAGAAAGCATTTGTTCTTTTTCAACTAGAAAAAAATTTGTGCTATATAATAGCCAAGCCCTCGTTCTTCCAGATGACTGTAATTCTAAAATACAAAACATTTTTTTTTTTTTTTTTGCCTCAGCCACAAGAAGGCAGGGGAGAATTAGCTCACACTTCCTCCCCTAGAGTGCCCTCAGTTAGGTGTGTGGCCTTAGGCAAGTCACCAGCTCTGTAAAGGGAATGCATTGATCTGTATGAACTTTGAGGTCCCTAAATTATAAACTGTCTATAAAAATTTACCTGGAAAACTGCTCATACATTATTTAAAAGATTAACCATTTTAATGCCAGCTCTAATTTATGTGAATTAAAACTACTTAGCTCTATGTAATTATTATTTTTTAAAGATTTATTTATGTCCCCCCCTTCCCCTCCTCTTGTCCTTTTGTTTTTGCTATCTGTGTTGTCTTCTCATTTTCTCTCCTCTAGGATTCACAGGGATTTGATTCTGGAGCCCCCTAATGTGGAAAGAGATTCCCTGTCAATTGCACCACCTCAGTTCCTGGTTTCTGCTACCTTCACCTTGACTCTCCCCTTGTCTCTCTTCTGATGTGTTATCTTGCTGCATGACTCACTTGAGTGAGCACTGGTTCACCATGCAGGCACTTGCCCGGGCCCTGGCTCGCTGTGTGGGCATGCTTTTTCTTCTTTTTCACCAGGATGCCCCAGGGATCAAACCTGGGTCCTCTCATATGGTAGGCAGAAGCTCTATCACTTTAGCCACATCTGCTTCCCTCTAGGTAATTATTAGTTGCCACTAAGAAAAAAACTGAGTATAAATATCACATGTATTTTAACAGCCTAATATTTCTTAGCTGGCACCTAGTTTGAAAGAATACTCTAATTTCGCAGCTGTGATTAAGACATAAGGTCTGAATAAAGTCAAGCAATATTCAGATTTAACTAACATTTATTGAGCACCTGTAATGTGCCAAGCACAGTGATGGAAACTACAAAAATGAGTTAAGAGGGAGTCGTTGCCCTTAAGGTGCTCACAGTCCTGTAGTGTCTGTGTAGATTTTGAGTAACAGTCATGTAATTCCTGGCAATACTAACCTCTTTTTGTAGATTTTCAATCTGAGGCTCAAAAATGTAAAGTGGTGCATGAATAATTGGAATCTAGGCCTACCTGGTTCTAAAGCCAAGCTTTCTCCAAGTACATCAATTTCCCAATTAGTTCTCAGTGAGAACAAAAATGTTTAAAGTATTGACGTTGAAAAAAGAAACAGCCTCTTAAAGTTAGATTGTATTAAACATGTCAGCCTGTTTGATCCTAACAACTCTTTGGGACATGATGGGTGGGTATTACACAATTTTGCAAATAAGGAAACACTCAGTGCAGTTAAGTGACTTACCCAAGGTTACATGGCTGTTAAGTGGCAGAGCCAGTGTCTTTCAAATCAATTCCTGAAATTAATAGTCCCTTGGATCAATCTTCAAAATCCAGCTGTGGCCAAGAATGAAAGTATATAGTATCAAACATTTCTCTTTCTTGGTGAAATAAAGTAATTATTCTTTTGGTAGTGAACATCTTTCTAATATTCCACATCAAAAAGAAATTCAGGGGAATGTCCACGCAACTCAAATATGTGATACAAATTTACATAATTTATCCAACAATTAGAAATGAGGATTTCCCATAAATTTGGGGGAAAAAATCTCAAGAAACTTCTCCCAATATATATTTTTTAATGATTTAGTTCAGAATTCTTCTGATTCAAAATACTAATGTTTTTACTGACCTCACTCTCTTAATCAAAAACAACCTAAAGGGTGATTCTGCAAAAATTCAGTTTTCTACGAGCACAGTGGGCAGAATGACAGTATGAAAATATGATATAGTGGCTTGACCTAAATATCTTCTAATACTGTTTCCTACACTGGTCTTACATTATTATTTTTTTTGTTATCGTTTCTTATACTAGCTAGAATGAATCCAAAAGATCAAAGAAGTTTCATCCGTTTCTCCTAGAATGCAACTACGTTACTGATCATGGTTAAGTAAATAGAAATAGTTCACCACCAGGTCAGAAAACGCGTCTTTGGGCCCCCTCTTAAGTTTAAACGAGCTAGTGAGATGAAGAAGAGTTCAGGCTTTCTCTTTTAATCAGCCGAGCTGAGTCAGAGCGGAGCCCTGAAGAAAGTACAAACACGAGGAGGTGATACATTCAGTTATAGACTGATAGCAAACTACAGCCCAATGCAGGAACTAAAAAGATCGCTTACAGGCTGGGATTGTGGCCTCCACCTAATTAATCATCCAGGCCTTCCGCACAAACCATTCACTGCGGATGTCCCGAGGTCGTAAAAGGTAGGGGATTTCCCCAAGTATCTCAGAGACCTTTGGGGGATCACTCCATCGAAGAGAATGGTAGTAGGTGAAAAAGGCAGGGATTGCTTCTCCATACTAGCTTTTCCTAAACCAAGGTGTGGCTAAAGAGCTGGGGCGATGGGGGTTGAGAAAAGTAATGAAGAGAAGCGGCAAGGACACTGTTGATAGCTCCATCCTGGACCGCCTAAGAGAAAGGAAACTACGCCTCGAGAGCGGAGGTGGAATGGAAGGAGGCCTGCCCACCGACCAGGCTGGTGACAGTATGCGTGGAGCGATAGGTTCCCCCTTTCCCAACTGCAGGGCGGCCCCAACGTCTCCAGAAGCCTTTCTGTGGGCGGCAGAGAGGACTGAAAGGGGGCACGGAACTCGGGCATCTGGGGAGCCCCGGCGGGTGTCGGCCGGCCGAAGAGGAAGCGGGCGCCAGCAGAGGCCTGAGGGGTGGACGCACATGGCCCGCGGCGGCGCTAACAGCGGGCGGAGGGGCGGCCCCGGGGCGCGGTACCTGCGGTCGGGCGGTGGCTGCTGCTTCCGCGAGCCTCCTCTGGCGGACCAGGAGCCCAGCCGTGCCCTCGCCCTCGTCCTTGCCCACCTCGCTCCTGGCTGTTTTCCCTCTTTTCCCCCCCGCTTTCCCCCTCCTCATCCGGAGCTCCAAAATGGCGGCGCAAAGGGATGGATCACGTGATCCGCGGGCAGGTCAGGTGACCCTAGTGGCGGTCTGTAGGGGTGGGGCGATGCCCAGGCTCCGCCCATGGGCATTCCGGGACGGTGGGGCTGGGCAGCGAGCTGGAGTGAGCGGCTGGAGTGAGTCTCTCTAGTCCCCGGCGCCTGGGCGGGGTTCGCGCATAGGTTACCCGGCTTTCGCAGCTCCTGCGCTCTCCTGTCTGTGGTCGTCTTGCATTTGAAGTCAGTGTGTATTCAGTTTGGTGTCTCCTCACATCGCCCCTGTCTCCCGTGGGCGAGATCTCTCTCTCTTTCTCTCTCTCTTTCACACACACACACAAACACACACACCCTAATCGGCTTTCAACAAAGTGCATTGACATTCTTTTCAACTCTATGCTTATGAATTTGGGCTGAGACAGGGAATTACTTCTGCTGGTTGGGATATACATTTGTGGGATTGCTGGCTTAAATGTAGAGGTCCTAGCTATGCCTGCTGAAAGTGGGGCGCTGGCCCTAGGAAATCTATTTGCTTGAGGGATTGAGGATTTTCAGCTAAAAGGTCAAACTTGGTAGCTTGACCCAGTAACACAACCTTAGTCCTCTGAGGGTAACAATGTGCTATTTGGATCTCTCTTACGAAATACCCACCGGAGTTTAAGCAGCCTTTTTCCTGGTTCCGCCACTAAGGGAGTGAACTTAGAAGTGTGTGAGGCATTCCACCCAACTACATCAAGAATGCTGAGCAGCTTTGGCATATTAGGAACTATACAGCAAGGTGCTGAGGTCTGGACTTAGCGGGTGGGCCATGAGCAGGAGAAAGGGAGTAAAATTGAAGATTCCACTCTTTGTAATGGACTGGACTTACTTGTTCAGTGAAATGGCTCTGGTGTCTCACAGATGTATTTAGGGGTCCATGAAGCAGGCTGAGCTTTCACTTATCAAGTGGGAAGAAGGGCCAGCATTTCAGAGCCACTCTTCAGGTAGGGCAGTAACTTCCCTTACTGTGCCTCAGTATATAAATTCGCCTGAATTTGGAGTTGGGAAACCAGCAGTTCCATAGAATCCTTTGCTAGTTGCTCCAAATAGGTAAAATGTAAAAAGAAAGGGTTGAGTAATTTGTCAATGAAATATAAGAGATTGAGCTTGGGTCTAGCATGGAAGGATAGAAGGAAAAAAAAAAAATAAAGAAAAACCAGAAATGAATGAAAGGGAGAAAGGAAGAACAAACAGTAGGCAAATGTCTTTTCTGTCCTTTCCTTGAACAATTGACACAGACAATCCTAGTCATGACAATCCCAAGAAAGGTTTTTCTTTAGTAATATCCATCAATCTGCAAATGGATGTTAGATATCAGAGAATTATTTGATCAAGAGAGACTACAAAAACAAAGTGCAGAAAATCTAATTTAGAGAAATTAAGGGAATTCTAAATCAAGTGTAGGAAGTTAAGTCCATCCATGTCTGGAGCTCCCAATGGTAGTTGTTACTGGTTTCACCAGCTATTTCTGGTTTTCCCTTTTCCAACCCATGGTAAGATGGTACTTTCTGGTCCCCTTGTGGGAAAGGGGCAGGGCCTGTGACTGGTGCTGGTCAATGAATTGAGTGTAGAAGTGAGGGGTGTCACCTCCATATTGGAGCATTTAATTGCCAGTGCAGTTCCTTCCAGAGTACTCTTTTCCCTCTCTTTGATGATTGGCATGTTTAACAAAGTGGTCACCCTGTCAGCATACATCTTAGAGTGACATTGATAAACTGGGCCCCCAGCTTACCTACGATGTACATGTAGGGGTGAGCAAGTCAGTGAGGTTTTGGAGCCGTTTATTACTGCAGCATGATGTAGTTACTGCTGACCAAAATGCTGCCCTACCCTGAAGTATCTGGCAGAGGCCGAACCAATAGGAAGAAACTGTTATAGGCAGAAAGGAGTACAAATTCATAAATTAAGACCTTTATTTCTGAAGATAGAGAAGGTATCAGGCAGAGGAATCAAACAGAAAAGCTCAACCATTTCAAAAAGCCAGTGGTGTTTCTCTTTCCTTAAAAAAAAAGAGTTCGCAAGAATTATAGTAAACAATTTTAAAGTCAGAGGAATGCAAAGACATTCATAAATATGGTTCCATTGAACTTGTGGTCATCTCACCTAAACTCTTCTAAGCACCTTCCACTGGCCTCAGAACGTTATTCATCATGCTTTAATTAACCAATCATAATAAGATTTAGTGTTACAGATAGGAAAACTGCCTGTTCAGTTATCAAGCATCTGCTCAGTGGAATTTGATTCTGTGCCCAGTTGAGAGATAACCCAGATAATGGAATCCTTATCTCCACATACTCTATATTCCAGTTTAGGATAATTAATTCGTTGATGAGGTTAAAGGTTTTGCTTCTTCTGTAAGTATCATGGCTTTGTGGCTTCTAGGGTGACCAGGGAGTCTGATAATATATACGGCTCCCAGCTTAAACCAGATCACTGTTTGGGTGAATGCTTAGGTCACTGTGAGTGAACTGCCAAGGTTATGGCCATTTGTTAACTGAATGAGACACTGAACCAGTTGAAACTTGAGGAGAAAACTGACCTGTGCACAGCCATGTTACATATGAAGGACACCTTGTCATTTGTGTAATACGATCAGATTAGAATTCTTTTGAAGGGATTAACCATGTAAGTCTTTGACACAGTACAGAAAATTGGAAGTGACATGCTCTCCTATATTTCTTCTCATTGTAGTTTTTATCATGGCCTTTGGCAATATAGACTGTGGAAGGGGAAGAGGAGGCAGGAGAGCAAAAAGGGTATAAAGGAGGTGTCGGTGTGAACTGAAAAGGGAAATTGTCTCTGGCTTTGTTATTTAGCTCCCATGGGGCTGTGAGCAGGTGGATTCCATCTTTCTGATGTTTTCACCTTGCTTGTAAAGCAGGAAGCTCAATTGCTCCTTTTTTGAGCTTCAGTTGTCTGGGATATAGAAGTATGGAGTTTAATTAGAGGTGTCCTTCAGGTTCAAAATGGGATTTAGTCATTATGAATAATGGAAAGGCTTGATTTTATTAATGAATGAAAAGATTGCTTGATGGAACTTGAGAAGGAATGAAAGATTAAAAGACATAATATACTATTATATATACAGCTGCCAGTAATAAATTAACATTAGCTCTGGGTTCCTTACACTTTGCATCCTGAATATATACTTATAGTTCAGGTCTCAAGAATCACCATAAATTATCTGTCTGTCATTCCTTCTATGCCAAAAGCTACAGACTTATGCTATTTCAGTAGCACAGCAGTATCTAAAATCCCTGGTGCTACAAGGCACACACTATTAATTTATTCCTTATTGAGTGCCCACATAAACCAGAAGGATATGCAACAGCCAACTCTGACTAGGAAGAAGAGGAGAAAGAGAAGAGGGCACCGGACTGTGAGCATTCTAGCGAACACTGGTCTCGCTTAAATTTCAGCTCAGCTGTTTGGGTCTGAGGTGCTCACTGGTTAAGAAGAGGTGCAAATTCAGACTGTCCTGGTGAGTGAAGTAGCCCTGCAAGAAAGGTTGTGAAGGAGTTCTGTCGCGAGTTCTCCTAGCCCCTGGGACTTGGTCTTATACCCAAGACCTGTGTCAGGACAGGGCTCAGTGCTGGTGACATCTGGTGGCCTGCCCGGGGTGCGCAGTCAAGCCATGAAGCTCTCCAGCGAGAAGTGGGACATTGGCCTTGTCCAGCTCACCCAGGCCAGACCCCTGGTGCCTGCATCAGCCTGAGAGTTCGGTTTCTGACAGAGATTCCCTGAATTCATGTTGATTTATGGTTGAGATCCGGGAGACTCAGCAGCAGGCTGGGAGTGGATGTGGAGAGGGGCTGCTTTTTAGGACGACAGGAGGCTCCTCTCAGTCTGGGCTGCACATGCCACAGACTCGTGCTGTGGCGGAGTGTGGCTCAGCCGAGCTCTGTGATGAGGCAGGGAGTTTGCCTCCGCCAGACTGTCTCTCTGCTTCAGTGCAGACTGGTTATTGGAACGCTCAAGCAATTTTCAGTCGTCTTTGTCAATAAAGTCAGTCTCTTCTCCACAAGGGGAATGAAAATGAGATTTTGAGGCCTCTAAGGGGCTCTTTTCTTTTGCCACTTTATCTGCCCAGGAGCCAGGGAGTAGCTCAGTGGAGTAAGGTGGCAGCTATTTGCTATGCCCCAAACCCGGTTGACAGGTAATACCACATGCTTCTGAACAAGACAATGTGATGATAATGGGATACTGCTAAATTCTTCTCAGAGAAGCAGTTTCCTTAAAGCCGTGACCTTTATTGATGAGCGACATAGGGGAAGAAAATGAAAAGAAGGAGATGATAAAGAAAGACACTAAGAAGAAAAGTAACTGCTAATCACACCAGGAGAGGGAGGCTAAGGGGTAATCTGTGACCTAAAAATAAGTAATTTGTTATTTTGACAACTTCTCCTGAAGCAATAGACTAGGAGGAGCCACTAGCGCCATCGGCTGGCTGGGACTTCCACTTCTTGCTTAAGACATCAGTAAATAGAAATCACAAACAGTAAGTAGTCTGTCTTCTAAGCATCCTCCAGCTCTAAGAAACATTGGATAATGTTTGACTTCCTGTGATGTTTCTTTCATTGAGAAAGAGACACAAGTGAGGAATGAGGTTGAAAAGCACATGGTTCCTATTAATCCACACTGCGATTTTCATGCCCTTTCTGACCCTGGGGCCATAACTGCTCACATAAGGTGAGTTCTTTCATCTCCACCAAGTCATAAGGATGGAAGGGCCCAGCAGAACCCTGTTGGGAGATGGAAGTGGCACATCCAAATCAGGCCTGTGGAAGGTATTGGGGTATAAGTAACTTCACCAGCAGGTGGCCAGGTTCCCATGTCATCTACCTCTCTTGCACCATCACCTCTCCCTTAGTTCATACCTCTGGGCCACTTGGAGGGAGACCCCCTAATGAACAGCTGATGGGGGAAAAGGATGCTTGAGCTAAGTTTGTGGAGGGATCAGCTTGGCATGTGGAAGCAAATGGACTAATATGAATGGAGATGTGAGGTGAGAGTGCACCCAGGGTGTCTGTCTGGGTGGTGGAGACCCCTCTGCCTGGCGTGGGGAGCAGGAAGAGCTAGGACTGGAAAAGCATGTTGGGGCTGGGGCTAGACCAGGCAGAGATGGGCAGCCAGCATCTGTTGCAGGAGTTTCTGGTGTGGAGCCTTGTATCAGCAGCTCTACTCATATTTTGAAAACACATCTTTGTGGACTTAGTTCTATTGTTGTTAATTACATGTGTGGTTGCTGCCTCAATGTCTGTCTACCCTGGTGGAGAATGAGCTCCAAGAGTCCAGGGAGCTTGTTAGTTTTGTTCATTGATATTTTCCTCTGGCCTAGAGCAAGGCCTGGAATGTAGCTACACTCAGCAAATACTTGATGGAATGAAAACCTGATTTCATTTAGTAGACAAGCTTTCAGGCATGGACTTTGACAGGCAGTGATGACCCACTGGAGGCTTTTGGTCAGAGGAGCTACTTGAAAGCAATGTTTTTGGAAGATTGGGCATCATATTGAGGGGTTGAGGATAAGAATAAAGATGCCGTTCAATTAGGGATCTGGGAGGCAGCCTCAGAGAGG